>NW_016690215.1:1924648-2115311 GCF_001604755.1 Lepidothrix coronata
TATAAAAAACAGAAAAAAATTACCAGACAATAAATAACAAGTAATTTTGTAAGCTACTTAAGTCAGTTTGGGTTGACAGCAATACTGATTTAAGCCTAAATACTTTTGGCAGTATTTCTGATTCTTTCCTTAAACAAATTTCGATTCATAAGGCGGGCTCCAAAGTGATGTCTAGGAACACGAATATGTGTGTTACTGGACAAAAATCTGGTTGAAATGAAATAATTTCCTTTTCCTGAAATGCCACCTTGGTCCTAGCAAACAGTATAATGAGGCATTTTCGTGTCCAGTGTTTGGATGGAATCTACATTCTTAGCATTACAGTCACCTTCAGATAAAAATGTGCTGTCTTTTCCACGTGACTTTTAGTGAATTGGATTAGTTGTTTTACCATGGTTTTATATTTTCAGGACTTTAACTAAAAATTAGTGAAGATTAAAAGGAAAACAAAACCAACCAAACAAAAACTCCAACCTTAATCCACATGAAATTTAAGTCCTTTCTTGTTCTTGAACCAATAATCATAAAAGTTTATATATTTTCTTATGTAACATGGCAAAAATTGTGTTTCAGTTGAAATCTTGACATTCAGACTTATTTTGTGTCGTCTCCAAAAGCAGGAACTATCAGAAAAATACCAAACAAACCAAAACCGTAGAAACCCAACCTGTGGTTTTTTTCCTAAGTATTGTGAGCTGCACAATAAAACCACAGGATTTTCATTCAAGCCTTTTTATTTTTCATTTTAATATTTTAATTTTAAAGCGAGTAATTTGATGCAAGTGGAATTTCACTGATTGTATTTAACTGACAGAACATGCTGAGTGTTGCTGATACTCTTAGCTTAATATAATACCTATCTTGAAACTTTTAGTTATTCTCGATATTTTAAATAGAGTTCGGATATTCTTGTCCTATATGTATAGCACACCCTCTCCTACTACATCTTTTTGAAAACTGGTGCCCTTTGTAGTGACCAGTGTATGTTTTTACCTTTAATTCTGTTAACCATACACCTTTTCCTGAAGATGTTTGTTCTGAGCATTGGCTTAAGCACCATTACACATAGCTCCTTTTTTCTACATGCACACTTTGTATGCTACATTAACAGGAAAATTGAGTTTTTAATATTTTAACTGGAACTTAACATGATTTTCTCTAATTGCTGTGGACAACCTATAAAACTTGTTAAAACCCTATGGCCATTTGTTGTAAATCCAGGACCGAATGATTATTCTTTTAGGTTCAGTGGGATCTCTGGTCTTGTTCTTTATCTATAAATCAAAGCAAATTATCAAGATGGTACACTGGATTATGCTTCTGCATCCTGATATGTTGTCCTTTACTGTTGAGAATTGCTGGAAAAAAGGTTGAAAACTCAGCCAGTAGATGTTCCACTTGAGAGTTTTTTATGTCAAGATGGAAACATTAGTAGTACTTCAACCTTATGTCATGATTAGTGCTCTTGTTCTTTGCTGAGTTTACATTTAAAATCTTCTGGGATGGTCCCGTGTCATGATTTTAAGTGCAGGATGATGATGTCTTATAGAAAAGATACTCAAAGATCCTTAAAGAGCATGAAAGCATTTGCAATAAAATTTTAGGAATTAAAATTTTCATCCTGAGAAAATGAATAGCCTTTGTTAGAAACTTCTAAAGCAAGATCAGATAAAAGTCCTGGAAGAGATATTGCAATGTGTAGTGCTGCATGGAAAATGTGACAGCTAGACTGCAACCTTATCTTTTGAGTTACCACCACGTAGGTTAGTTTTAGGTCGATTTTACTTTTGTTGCTTGAAATAGGCCACTGACATTGCCCGTAGAAAGCTCTGTATTAGGACATTAAACCGAGGAAATTTGTTGGTTCTGAAGAACCTTGGTAGATAATTGCTTTGCTTTGTGTTTAGAGTGGACTTGGCACTGAGTGCTATGTTAGTTCTGAGCAGAGTATAATTTTATTTCTGGAAATGAAGTGGTATATGAGTAAGCAAGCGATCTTAAGAAGTCTATGTGCTTTCTAATTATGTGAAAATTCCTGAATTTGTCTTAATCTTTTGAACAGGATTGATCGTAAGATGTCAAATGCTCATACAAATTATAGACTGGATGAAGCACAAGCTATAATGAGTGAACTTCGAACCATAAAGAAAGCTATATGCACAGGTGAAAAAGAAAGGCAGGACCTTATGCAGGTAAAAAATATGCTACTAAACAGAGAGCTGCTAAATAGTAATTACCTACCGCTATTTTCTTGTTAGGGATTGCATTGGGTTTACCAAGTTTAAATAATGAAGTAGGGTGCCCTAAACTGATTTTTCTGTTTGATAATTACCAATATCAAGCAGCTCAAAAAAGGTAAGTAGTCATTTTCTTTAGTGTGAACTCATAGTTTTGTACACATTTTGCATTTTTGTCTTAGATAATGTAGTTACCTAAGTTACATTTAGGTCAATGTCTTTATTGAATATAGCTTTCCATTGTTGCTATGTCTAAGGCTGCCATGGAGTAATTATGCTGCATTTAAAAAAAAAAATCTTTGTTTTGGAGTATTTGTTTTTCATTTTGTTTAATGTCTCTTTGTATTACCTATAATGAAGTAAGATTGAGAATTCACGTGTGAAAATGTTTACCATGTCAACCATGTTTTTCCAAGTATTTCACAAAACTGGATCTCTATGTTACTATGTCACTTTTTGCCCCAAACTCTGAAGTACCCACATCAAAGCACATGTTAATTTAAAATGTTCTCACAAAACCCTAAAGAGTATGATTAAATACAGTGTATACAGAAACCATAACGAAACCTTTAAATTATTTTATGAATCAGAGCATGAGGATTGAGGGGAGATACATACCTGAGTAGTGGTCTAACTTTTGAATGGATTCTGCATCCTGCTTTGAGCTTTCAGTTGTGTGTCTGTGTTATTAATGTGATAGGGACTTGATCAAAGGAAAATGAGCCTCTGCCACCACAGGGACTTCAATATAGACTTGCTAAAATATGCTGCAGATACAGAGAGGTGATAAGGGCAATTCTCTTCATGCAGTCTTCAAACCTCTGTATGAAAAAAAGACATCTTTGTTATCTAAAGTTTTGGAACTATACTAAATTAGTATTGGTATTCAAACATTTTCTTTCAATTTTCTCTGCAGTAGTTTTTTGATTTTTTTTCTTTTTTTTTAATTGTTAAATGATATGGGTAGCTTATAATCTACATATAATGAATTTCCATAGTTATACAATTACTCAGTCTCCAAAGCATTACACAAAGGTCATTTGATGGACCACAAATCCTTGTTCAAGTAGACAGAACACTTAAGTTACTATGAAAAGTTTCTGCTTTGGCAGCTTTTAACATATTTGATATTTTGGGTTGGCTAAGTTTTAAAGTGATTCTCAGCCTGCCACATGCCTGGCTAGCAAGAAATTATTAGAAAGGCAGTTCTTCATGGATATGGTAACACACATTTTAGGAAACGAACTGGTAATATAAAGACTTAAGTGTGAGATCTTGGAGCAACTTAACTACTGACCTTGTTTTCAGTCCGCCAATACATTTTTTCCCCCTCTTTTCCTAACATTTTCGGCCCTCAGTGGCAGTAAATTCAGCTGTAAACATTGAGATGCTGAAAATCATGTATGTTAAACCAACTTTAAGTGCACTTGCAGTTTCTTTAAATAAAGTGTTGAGCGAGTTAGAAGTCTGGGATCAAGCTTAGCATCAAGGATTGGGCAATACTTGCAGAACCAGAATGTAGAGGTTGCACAAGACAGAAGCAAAAATGAAAAGTGTTTAGTCCTTCTTCGTGTGTCTACATGAAATACAGGAAATATGAGTCTAGGAAGTATCATTTTTTTAATGAATCTGTTGTGATAGCATCCGATAACAGACATATAGTCCAGGACAATCTAGAAAACAGCTTCCCACAGGAGTGTAGCATGCAAAACAGTTCTCCATGTTTTGTTGCAATGGTAATAAGGAATTAAATGCCATAGTTTACAACATCTACAGTTGTCGAAGTTGTGTATTTCTGCCAACTTCTGCAAAAATATCCAGCTCTCTGCCTGATACTTTTTTAATTTTGACCAAAAAATTACTTTTGTTGTCACCATAGTTACCTGTGCTTTTGCTTTTTATAATTACTTGAAGATTATTGTTCTGGATTTATTTAGCTTTGTCTAAGAAGTGCAAGTCTATTTTAAGTATCTTCCTAATGAGTTCAGAATTTGATTTTTAATTTTCTATCAATATTGAAATTGTTTTGTCCTTGAAAATGCTACATTTTAAAGCTATTGGTGGTAAAACAAACTTTGTTATGAAATCTTTTTTGCTTTGAAATTTGTTAATAGAGTAGTTTGAAGTATTGTGTAGAAAGATGGGGATTTATTTCAGAGAAAGGAAGTAGACAGGGGCCAGTGTTAGCAACAGAACTAAACATAGTAGAAGTGACTCAGTCTTGTGTAGGTGCTTGGAAAATTGTAGCTGCTGTAGAAATATGATAATTGGATTTAGTTGTGTGGGAGAAAAGGTTGACAAGGAAAGGAGAGGGTGGTCAAATTTAAACTGAATGCTGTGGTTACAAATAAAGCCAAATATGCAGTGTCAGCGCTCCAAAACAGTGGGTGAACTTTTTATATAAGATTGAATAATAAAGGTGTATGGTTAGGTTCCTGAAAGCAGCTTGTTTGTCTCTCCTCCCCAGTCTCTTTCATACTTTTTTTTCTGTCCCAGTGCACATGTGCTTTTAAAATATCGTCCTTCATCCTTGGGAAGCACAGGAATTTGCTTTTTGTGTTTTTTTTTTTTCTTTTCATTTCTTTTTGTTACCAGTGAGATTGGCTAAATAGGTTAGATAGTGTTTTTGTTTTTGTTTTTTTTTTCCTTTTCATTTCTTTTTGTTACCAGTGAGATTGGCTAAATAGGTTAGATAGGAACTGCACTGAAATTGTGCGGAGAGCTCCCAAATCAATTGGCAACAGACAGTGATGAAATGACAGTGCTTATTTGTCTCTTTTTGGGTAAGTCTGGGCTGCTGTGCTTAGAACTTCACATTAACAGTAGGCTCTCTGGTAGTTTCTGCAGGATTGCAATAAACAATTGTTAAATTCTAGATGAAAGATGGATGCCTCCATATAGCTGGGGAGGAAATTACTCCGAGCAGTTTATGTAAATTGTTTCTATTTAAAAGTAGTGTAATTTGGGTTGTAATTTTCCACATTAGGATTGGCTGTGTTTTCACTCATCCAACTATAAGGACTCAAGGCATTTACGCTTGCCCTAGGGCACAGTCACCTGTGAACATAGATGTAAGTTAATGTGATGCTACTTGGTGATTGCCACCTGTCAAATGCTTTGTAGTTTGTAAGTAGTGACCAGGGTTCAGCAACTGTGCCCAGAGAGAAAGCCTGGCCAGCAGCCAAGTAGCCCTTCATTAACTGCCAGAGAGAATGCTGGAGGGTGTCTGGAGCATACCAAGAGCGTATAAAGTAGCTGAAATACAGGCAAAAATTTAGATTTAAATTCTGGCATCAGGATCTGTGGTGTTGCACATACCTGTAACATAATGTGTGTTAGCCAAAGAGGGCAAATGGGACATAATTTATTTGGGAGAAACTGCAGGCTTTCTGAAACCTGAGTTTTTGTTCATGTGACTGGCCATGCTTTACTGGGAAGAGGCCATGATCTGAAATTATTATTTCCATGTTTCAAACCCACTAGGGTTCCCTCTTGATCCTCCATACAACAGGAGACTTGACTGGATGATTTCCAGTGAGTTTTGAAGAAGAAATTTAGACAGGAGTCTGCAGTTTTCTTAAAGTAAAAGACACTTCTTTTTTCCATGCTGTGGAGCAGTTTCTTTCAGAGCAAGTCTTGGAGGATAAAGGGACATGAGCTAGGGCCTTCTTGGCGATGTAACTTCAAATTGAATTTTGCTGTCTCAGAAATGAGAAGAAAATATTTTGTTCTTCATATTAAGATGGCTCAGTTCAATTGGAAGGTGGCAGAAGACCTGGCTTTTCTGGAGGACCCAAGACAAGTAAGGTTTCTGGAGGCAAGTGGTGGTAGCCTTGTCCCACTGCCAGCATATCTGGCATTGCTCTGCACTGTCCTCCATCCCTGCCAATGCTGAGCATGAAATCCCAGCCCCACTCAGACCCTGTAGTAAGAGCAGAGAGAGACTGAGGAGGGAGCAGCACCTGGTCTCTGACATGTAGTGTGTACCTATGTCCCTCCTTGCCTTTCCTTTCTCCACTTGAGGGGGTGTCAGGGAGGAACACAGGCCCCCACATTCTTCTAGCCAGGAACCTGCTTGTTCATTCATCCTGTACCACACTTCGTGTTTTCCCTCTTTTTCATCTCCAGTGGAGGCTGGCCTGAGGGAGAGACTGGTATATGAGAGTGAATGGATGGACTACGTATGATGGAAATGGGGGCCACCAGAAGAAGCTGCTTTTTCTGGCCAGTTTCAGGCCTGCTGCAGTTCCATCCTATGAGATGCTTCCTAGGCTCTGAAACCAGATACCTAGGATGGCCATCTTCAGGGTGGCCTTGCTGTTCCTATCAACAGCAAACAGTTCTTGTTACACAGATTCATTTCTGGACTCCATTAGTTGAATTTGTTGTAAGAAAAAGCAGCATTGCTGTGTTATCTTTTTTAAATTGCACTTTGAGAAATCTCCTGATAATTGGATATGGACAGTAACCTGGGCTTGTTGCAAATCACCAGTGGTCACTGAGATTCCTAAGGGTCAGCGTTTTCTCGATGCAGTGCTTCAGATTTTTTTCTGATTCTGTAGTTCAGACACTGGACTAAGCAGTTTTAGATATTTTTTTTTTTTTTAAAATCTGTATTTTTAGAACCAGATTGTTTGATTATGATGTGATTTATAAATTACTACAGCTCCTCAAATTTCTGATTTTTTTTCCACATTAGTTTGTCCTTCATCTTCTGGTGAGAGGACAGAATTTATTTATTTATTTATTTTAGTATTTGTTTGATGTTTTTTGCTTACGGTCTCTGTCATAAATGACAGCCTGCACAGTGATTTTTGTTACTAATACTACATTATCTGTAATTTTTGAAAAAGAGAGAATGCACAATGAGAAAATAAAAGCAATGTTAACAATTTTATCTTTTTTTTTTTTTAGGAGTTTTAAGAGCCTGTCAACCAAGCTTATATTGTCAGAAAAGTTATTTTTATGATTTTGTGTGATTCTGTTGCGTTCCCCTTTGCCCTTAAAGACTGCTTGAGTCTGCTTTACCCTGACAGTTTGTGTCATTGTCTAGACATTTCAGCGATGTGCCTTGCTTAACCCAAAGTGTAAAATATCTCTTAACTATGTGAACCTTGGGTAAGAGAGCACAAGGGTGAAATCAGCTGTCATAAAAGTACAATCAATACAAGGTATTCATCAAGTTGGGTGTGATAACAGTAGTGGCTAAGGAATGTAACCTGTGCAGAAGATGGCAAAAGGGCAGGTGAATCACATTTGTCTTCCCTATCAGCTAATGTGAAGTTGACAGCTGCTAGATTTAAAGAACTGCAAGCCATACAGAAGATAAAGCATTCATAGATCTGAAACAAATAATTTAAAATCTGTTTACTGTTACATGCATCTTTAAAAGGGGAGGTTTATTTCAAAGCAAAGCTTGTGCATGTTAGTAACACTGTGATGCATTTTACTTTCTGTAAATAGTTACTCTGTAGGCAAACTATCAGTCATATTTCTTAAATACAATTTTCCTAATTTGTTTTCTGTTATTAAAAAGTATTATAAAATATTTTTTCTAATTTAAAAAAAATCTCTTCTCCTGTAGAGTCTGGCCAAGTTAACAGATGGATTCAGGAATAGCTGTTGTATTACAGATTCTCTGCAGGATCTGCAGCACAATTCTAGTTCGCTCAGTGACTCCTGTTTACCTCAACAACACTGTGATGCTTGTTCTCAGACTGACATCACTGGAGAGGTATGTGTTCCTGTGTGAAACATTTGCTGTAGGAAAATAGCTGGGTTTGAACTATAGTGATACGTTGTTATTTCCTGTTTTAATTGAAGAGGTGCTGGCTGGAGCAGAACGAAAAATACAAAGCAATATTGGTGTTGAGGGAATTGCATTTGCTTATTGTTTCCAGAGTGTTTGAGCTGTGGGCTTGGTGGTTCTGCTGCTTGAACATGGCACAGGGATGTAGGGACATTGTTCACAGGTCAGTGACAGGTAAAATCAGCTCCTGGACTCAACCAGCCCAGCAAAGCACGTCTCATGTTACTACTTTGGTAATAAAGCATTTGCTTCTGTGGATGATTGATACCAAAGTGAGAAGACAACCTGTTTGTAGTTTGTTAGTACTGCAGTCTGGATGTTATAAATCATCTCAATTATTGGCTCTTATCATCCCATCTGTCCTGTATTGTCTTTGTTCACTGATGACTCATTGTCAAGTTGGATGTCTCCAGAAGGTCCCTACAAAAGAGGAAATTTTGTGTTTTTAAGAAGATACACTTCTCAAGAATCTAAGAAAACTTAGCTAATGCTAGGCTGTCTTTGAGTGTTAGGTAGATGGTGTCTTTGGGATGACATTTTTCAGATAGGTGGTGAATGGGATTATTGAATTCTGAAAGGAATTACCAAAAGGAACATAGCAGCATTTTCCCGTTCCAGTACACATTAAATGCTGTCCAAGACAAGTACAGTCTGAAAATTGTGTTTATCAGGTATAAGTTTTTTGTAAGGAAAATAAAATTACATATTTATGTTGATTTTTCCCTGAATTACTGGTAGTAAGATGTGAGTAGAAAAAAGGTGGATTTTTTACCCATGTTGTGATGCAGAGACCAAAACCAGCAGCTGGATGAGAACTCCAGGGATGCAGCAATGCACTTGCATAGGGACTTAAGTTGTAACTTTTAGACCATACACAAACTTCTGAGTAGGGAACTGCTAATGCCTTAAGAATGAAATTGCTGTAGGAATGGAACTGTATACAGTAGGAGTTGTAATGTAAATACACTTTATAACTGCTTCAAGGATCAGGTAATTTTTTTGTACTAATATTTAAAATGTACTAATGCTGTAAGTGTTGGGTAACACATCACAGTAGAGGGAATGTAATGTGAATTGCTTCTAATTAAGCTATCCATAAAACAGCTGTATCAAATAGTAAAATATTTCACTTTTTGTGTTTTAGGCTTGGATAGATATGAAAAGCTTTGACCATTCATCAAT
Organism: Lepidothrix coronata; assembly: GCF_001604755.1. Classification (NCBI taxonomy): domain Eukaryota; kingdom Metazoa; phylum Chordata; class Aves; order Passeriformes; family Pipridae; genus Lepidothrix; species Lepidothrix coronata. The sequence continues at coordinate 1,933,877 of NW_016690215.1, forward strand.
GATTTACTTTGCTAACTCTTGATTTCCGGGATCATAATTTATTGAAAGGGCTCTTTTATCTTCTGTATTTTTAGCAATAGACTAGTTTTGTATTTCTAAAGCATAAAATTGATTTTTATTATGTTATTACTTAAAGCATGAAGGGTTTTTTAGTGAGTCCAGTAAGTGAGACTAATTTATCCCTTTATGGTTAGTGTTTTTAAATTCTAATTTTTCCTCTCTTTTTTTCCCCTGTCCTCGCTCTTCAACTCTGCAAGTTTGGGTTTGATGACAAAACAAGACTTGTAGACAAAGTAAGACTGAACTGGCAATATGAAGAGGCCAAGAAAAGGTAATTAAAGATAAATTTATTGGGTTTTATCTTTACTCTTGTGATTAAAATTTTCAAAGTAGAACTGGAATCGGCCTTCCTGCTGAAACATCGTTGGAAAGACTAATTTGTTCAGCATTGAGTAGTTCACAGATAATAAAATTTTAGGTAAACATAAGAGTTTTTCATAAGATTATTATATTGTTTGCAGAGATAAAGCTAAATGTCAGCCCTATTCTACACTTGTATAAACACAAAATTGTGGTAGTTCAGTTAAACTGTTCTACATTTTTTCACCCTCCTTCTCAAACCTCAGTATAAACAGTTTATAAATTTACACTTACCAGCCTCGTCTGTCAGTATATCCAAAGCTTTGCATACCTGTGTTCTAAGTTCAGTGTACTGAAGTCGTGAACCCAGTGTGAAGAAAGAATGCAGAACCTCACGTGAGACAAATGAAGATGTTCAGAGCTGAACAAAAGGGTACATAAAAATAAACGCTGAGATTCAAAAAAATCGATAAAAGTGAAAAAATGATTAATTGAAATAGATTAATTATTCACTAAGTCATTCAGTCTGGTTGCTTATTATAAGAATTTCTCTTGTGGAGGTCAGTCGCGCAGTGTTTTTCCGTGAGTTTCTAGAAGTAGTCTTTTCTTATTTAGTACTGTTTTAAAAGTACTATCTACTTGTATGGTTTAGTGGAATCTCATTGAACCTCATCGTTTTCAAACTATTTGCCACATATTCAGGACAATGGTGTGGGTATAGATGATGACTCAAAGACGGTATTTAATGCACTTATGATTTTTTTAATTTGTGCTGATAGAACATTCTGTTATTGATATTGACTGACACTTAAAAGATTCTGTATAGTTAACTTCAAAAACCTTAGTTTTAAATTTTTATCAAGTTAGAACTTTTTTTTCTTTTCGGTGTTGTCTATTTTTCCACTTTTTTACATCTCTCAGAACAAGGGTTAAAAAAAGAAGTTCAATGCTTTTGCCTCTTTTTTTTCATATCATGGTGACTTTTTCTTTAGGGGAATATGTAATGCTGTCGTGTCTTGGCAGGAATTGGAAGCTTTATAGACAGTTCACCATTTCGTTGTTCTTGGAAAATTTATCCACATTTGAACACAGTACAGGCTTCAAAAAATTAAACTGGTGAAAACATGTTAGATAAACATAGCTAAATCTTCAGGATTTGTACCTTGAATGAAAGTCTGCATTGTAAATACTGTATGTGAATACTGGTGACGGTTACCTAACAAAGCTTAAATAACTGGGGAAAAAAGAACAAAACAAAAACATGTCAGTGTCCTATTTTGTCACAGGCTTAACACTTAGCACTTACTAGTCCAGTGGTAGTTTAGGGACTCATTGCTGAAAGAAGAACGATAGAATTCAGTTTTACACTGTTTAGTTTAACAGAGCCATTGATGCTGTGAAGATTGTATTAAAATGTTTTAATTCACTTTTCTGACATATCTTTTCGGTGTGTTTTTCAAAACAATTCTTTTTTTCTGGGTTATTGCAGGGAAAAGATGGAGTGGTGTTTTTTTGGAGGGGGCAGAGGTGTTGGGGTTTTTTGGGTTAATTTTTTTTTAGTAGCAAAGCATTTCTCAGCTGGAAATGCTGAACATTTGTTTCTGCATGGAATGCAGTATTTCTGAACATCATAAGTGAGCTGGGGTTTAATCTTAATTAAGTGTAGAAAATCTGGGTAACTAACCTTCCAACTAGAGAATGGTAATTGCAGTAAGAGTAGTTTCACTGTCCTGGGATAGTAGCTCTGACAGTGGTCTGTTATTTACCAAAAGCATGTTAGTTGCTTTAAAATAGTAGCCTTATTCTGCACAGTGTGTTGTACGGAAGTAATCAGCTTTCAGCTTTTGAGTGGAACTGCACAAAGCTCATTGCCCCTACCAGTTATCTCTGTGGTTGCATTCTTCATTTATCATGCATTCCTTCCCCTTAGCTTGCTGGCATTTCTGTAGAGCTTGTGTTCGTTCTCCCTTGGCTGGTGAAATAACTACTGTTACTGCGCAGTGTGGGTGACGGAATGTGCTGTGATGGATTAAAATCTACAAAGTAGAAAATTAAAATGCTACAGTATGTCACAACTGTAAGGCAGTATTTATGACTACTTGCTTGTCAAGTGGAGTGTGGAAACGTATAGCAAATAAGTACAATAGACAAACTTTTAATGGGAGACCTTTAAAATGCACTGTTGGAGAAAAGCATGTCTTTTGCTTTAAAGGAAAGCAGGCAAAAAGCCCTGCAAACTGAGGGACAGTGTTGTGTTTTAGTCACTCTTGTGCATCTAGCCAGATAAAAGCAGAATATATGCCATATGTAGTAAGAAGTCTTTAAAAACAAAAATATGTTCTCTGTATATGGAGTCTATGCAAGGAAATGCACTGTTGGGATTTCTGAATGAACTATCTTGAGGAATTCAGGAGATGAGACCCAGTGATAGCAGAAAAGTTGGCTTACACTCGTGAAATATCTCTCTTCCCTCATAAAAGATAATTTCATTTTAATTCCTGCTTCAAAAATCTCTCCAACTACTGAGTGGTTTGGCCTTTGAATAAATTAAGACATTCACATAGGTTCCCCCCCCCTTCAGTTTCCCACTGGAAAGGAAGGAAGGATGATTTGCAATTTAATTTTTCCCATGAGTATTTCAGATGTTTTGTGCTGTGGGTTCTGGCATCTCCAGCACACTGGGGAAGAGATCCTCTCCCCTGTTTCTGGTCCAGGCTCTGGGAGGAGGTGTGTAAGTTCTACTTTTTAACTCACCAATCATGCTGAAGAGAGGCTCAATCACTTTTCTTCTGCTCTGTACTCTTCTTCTCTGTGCCGCTCTCCCCTCCCCCATTATTTCTAAATAAACTGTACCTTATTTCCATGAAATTTCTTCTCTCAGATCTGTCAGTGTGGCCCTCCGGAGAAGCAGGAGGGAGGGAGGACGGTCTTTTTGAACAGACAGCCCCAAGCTGCCTGGATAAATACTGTTTTTAGTTTCAGTTGCTATTTCAGTGAGACCACCTCTCATGAAAGCATTTGCACACTGGAAAGTGTACCCCTCGAGCACTTTTCTGAATAGACTGTTTCATAGAAAGAGAAATCAAAAGCAAATTGTTTTTCTTTGATAACTCTTAAGTTGTGCAGTTCAGTATAATGACTACATGAAGTATATTAGCAAATGATCATGAAATGTCATTGCTGCAGTGCCACATGTCCTTGAATTGTATTAACTGGTAGATGAAAAATGATCCCTCCGATAAGAAGCAACAAAAGCTTTAACTGTGATTTTTTTTTTATTTTACTTTTTAATAGTCCAGTCTGGTGGTAGCTGACTTTAATGAACTAATACATCCAGGCATCTTCAACCAGCTTACCTAATTTGGGTGAAAAACCAGTAGTTTGTTTGTGTCTTCTGTAAATTTGAATTCAAAGATGTTACTTTTTATTTCATTTCATAGAAGCATACACTGGCTGTCAAGAGATTTATTTTAGCCTTCTAAAAGCCTTTTCCTCAGCTATGCTTAATATTTCTACATTTTCTTTAAGAATGTTTCTTCTTTCGGTTCAGTACAGTTTGTTGCATACTTGTTGTCTCTTTTCAAAAATTAAATTCCAACTGGGCTTTTAAAAACACTAGCACAATCAGAAGTGTGTCAGTGCGGTTTGAACTTGTACTGACAAAATATGTGTTGGTTGGATATTGGTAGCAACATTCCAGTACTTATACAATAGCACAGTCAAGTATTTTCCTGTTAAACTTCATCTTGTGTAGGCGGGATTCAAGGCAACTAGCCTAATACCTAGTGAAATTCAGTAAGTTGTATGCTTTATTCCGCTAAACTAATCTAAAATTCTGATTTAAGCATGAAGTAATCTGTTCGATATCATAAATACATGGCCCAGCCAAACCTTAATCTCCCAGTGTCAATTTTTAAACATAAAACAGTTTCTTTGGGTCATAAAAGGAGCTGAGACATGCTTTTGAACTGTCTTTAAAGTTTTCATCATACCACTTCGCCTGTGAATTGGGGAAAAATACTGATTCCTCTCCACTGGTTTTTAGTAGGCTTTTGCAATTTTCCTAAATTTCAGTACCGAGTTTTATCTGCAAAATGCCAGTGGACTCTAAAGGTTTCATGAGTTTCTTTAAGCTAATTTAAGAGCTCGTTGTTATTGAATGAATCAGGCTGCCAGGAAGGCTGGATATTCTACAGAGCGTACTTGTGTTGTCCGCCAAAGCCACAGTGGCACATACTTGCAGGAACAGCCAAAGTAGACACAGTGGAGAAATTTTGTGAGCGTTTGGCTGAGTTCCCCAGCTTCTTGTTCTTTCCATGTCTTTTTTCCTCTTTCTTTAGCCTTCCCCTCTTTGGATATAAATCATAATCCATGCTGAAGTGGATCAGTAGATGCCAGAAATTACCAAGTTCTTACACCCTTCATTATGTATCTTCAGTGCCACAGCCACCTCCTCTGGGTGTTGTATGTCAGAGAAGTTCCCTGTTACCTGAAGTGTCAGAGAACTGGATCCAATTATAAGCCTAAAGAAAAGAGTTAAGCAGGGCTGATTTATGTGATCTTAGCCACTGTTCTCCTTCAAATCATAACTGTGGAATTTTTTCATTATTTTATCCCCACCGGTCTTCCCATTCCACGGGTAACAAAGGCCTCAACTCTAGAGTGGTCTGGTATGTCACCCAGAAGTGTAGGCATTTAAATGTAGGGGGATATTTTTTGTTTGATTGGTTGATTTTTTTCTCCTTGGAAAATTCAAACAAAGTAAGTTTGAAGAACTTGTTTAGGCTAGAAAGACCAGAGCTTGTAGATTAGGAAGTACCAACTGTATGATACTCATAATTTGTCCTTTTTATGAGCATGAGTTAGTATCTTTTAATTGATTCAGGGCATTTCCCTCCCCAAGACACTTGTCTTATTCAAAATCTGAGTAATAGTCTAATTGTACTTGTAAATCACTCATCTCACAAAAAGTAATTTTTACTCACTTCTCATATTTAATAAATATCCTCAAGCTCTTGAGCTCAGCAGTATAATTTAGTTAGTGCTGGATTCAGATAGCAGTCTTGAAAGTGAGGTTCTAGACACTAATGAAATCTTTAAGGTTCCCCAGATATTTTCAATGACAGAAGGGTTGCCTCTTTTGTCTGGGGGGAGCTATATAGATCTGTAATGATTCAGACATGTTATTAAATTTAATTAAATTCTATCTAATTAAATTTTGGAAATAAATGCTTTTCTGCCCCCATGATGTATTTTGTGTAGTAAACTACTGACTGTACTGATCTCCACCCTCATGCCCTGTCTACATTATCTTGGGCGAGGCATCGTTATAGCTACCTTGTATGGCCTTTTCAGGGCAAGTGTGCTGTTTCAAAGCAGTGTTTACTTAAGATCATCAGGTTAAACCTTTGTCATCCCATCTGTACCCCTCCTGCTTAACCAGAAGCTGTTATGTTCATCTCTATTCAAAATTTTTAAATACTGAAATAAGCAGCAAGTCGGTCTGCCTACCTAGGAAACCAGTCATTTGATACCACCTACTCCAGTGTGGAATGCTAGCTCCTCAGCACTTGTTATGCAAGGATGGGAATGGGCAAAATGCCTGGAATGTTGATGGCTCAAAATTAACTGTTTTTTCCCCAGGAGTATGTTAAATTGCTGTATCAGTAGGGACCTCAGTATCTGGCATTAGGCCAGATAAAAGCATTCTTTTACAGTGACTGTTCTTAAAAAGTAGTATCTTAAAAACACTCAGTAGGAAGGAAAATGTGTTTGAAAAACAGAGGCTTCATAATGGATCCTAAATATTTTTTTCCTTAAATTGCAATCTGTGTGAAGTCATTGATTTATTTAAGTGGATATTTAATGTAGGTTAATATATGCACTAAGTTTGAAAATGGAAACCAGCCACTGTTTTGTAACATACCAGCGGTGAGAATGGCTGGTGTAGTATGGGCATAAAATCTGGCCTAGATGAGCATAGTGAAATGGCTTATTTATGCATTTGTTGTGATTGGGAAGAAAAACCTGTGTTCGAGAAGACAGATTTTAACTGTGGAACACGCATAAGAGGATATTTTATTAAGGTTTAGTAGAACTGAACATGACTCCTCAGATATTTTTCTTAGTTTTGAGTGAGTGAGACCATAAAAGCCTTAAGGATGTTTTCTAGCCAAGGAGATAAATTCTGAAAAGTTTGCCACTAGTAGCTTTTTGGAACAACTTACCATACAGAGAGAGTCCTCAGTGGAAAGCAAGCAACAAAATTGCCTCAAAACTTCAGTTCATTTGCAGGAAATACAGGCTACAGAAAACTGGCTTATTGGTGCTTCAAGATTCCTGCATTATGAAGTGTTTTGTGACTGCTTTTTCTTTGTTTAAAGGGAGAACTCTAGAAACAAGAAGAGCTAGCTGAAATGCTAAGTGTCGAGGGAATCAAAGTAAACACCTAATCAGATTTTGGAACTCTTCAGTGATACAAACCCTTGTCCACAGCAGTACTTTTCCCCCTTTAATAGCAGTATAATTAAGTTATTGTATGACAACTTCCTACTTTCAAAGCATCACCATAACAGAAATTGAGGGGAAAAAACAAACTTTAGGCTGGAATGTCATACACAAAGGGAGTTACGTGCTCTCAGCAAGCTCAAGAGTCTAAATTAAAACCTCTTGTATTCAGTGAGGGTGGTGTTTTACTCTACAGATGAGTGGCTTCACTGGTTCAGTAGTGCTGAAAGGGGTGATCCCACCTTCCCCTCTTCCCTGAACATACTTCTCTCTTCCTTGTTGCTTTCATTCGTGTTCATTTGCCCCTATGGTCAGCTTCTTAACCAGCTCACCCTGCAATGTAAAAATAGCTAGCAAAACAATTGTGAGTGTTAAAATGGAGAGGGTCAGTCCTTCAGCTGTCTTGTAAAACAACCCAGAGACTTCACCAGGTGAATCTCACGTTCTTTTGTCCACAAGCTGCGTAAAAGCTTATGAACATGGTCACTCAAATAGTCAGGGCTCATCTGATTCATACTTGCTTGCCAAGCTGTGATAACTTAATTGTACCTGAATTCTGTGATTCTGTTGAAAGGACCTTGAGTCCTTTCATTTGGCACTGAACACTTGAAAATCAAGCTGTATATGCCTTCAGGAGTGTTTGCTGAATCTTTAACAGCATAGCGGCCCAGGCAGGGGAGAAGAGACGTCCTGACTCTGCTTGTTCTTCCTGGCCCTGACATTTGGTCAATGGGGCGAGGTGTTCTTCAGGAAGCTGCATCTGGAATTCATGCACAATAGCTGAAGCATGAAATATGTAGACTGCATGTATTGATTCACAGTGGTGCTTTCAGTAGATATTGGCAGGAAGTTGGTTATTAATGCAAGGAGAAGGAAATGGTATTGAAGGACTTGATAAAATACTCTGCTTTAGACTAAAATATAACATAAAACACAATTTCTTTACTTACTGTAAATGAAATCTAAGGGGGGATCACAGTAAAATTCATATTCCTATATGAATGCAGTCATTGCAAAATGACTTATATTGATACTTTATTTCCCTTCCCCAGATAATAAGACGGCCAGATACTTTCCACATGTCAGTATGAAATAAACATTGCATAAGCTTTTATTTTCAGATGGGGGAAACCTTGCCTTTGTCTTGTTTATGCCTTTCCTTTTATTGTGAATCACATTTTAGCACACTGTGGATCTTCTGTTTGCATGTTATGTGCTTTTACCTTGCTTCATTTATTATTAACTTTTCTTTCTTACCAAGTAATTTTGAAAAAAGATTACTTAAACTAACCAAAAAGAGTGAACCATATCCTACTTTTATGGCTGCCTTAAATGTGCCTTTATTTATTTAGCTAGTTAGCTGAAGGGTGGTAATCTTTTATGGTGCACTGAATTTTATTTGAATGCTACCATTTCAAAGTGAAGATGAAACTTAGATGTAAACTGCATAAATATTGTACAGTTCTCGAGTTTCAAATGTCCAAAAATCAAAAAGCTAGATTTTCTCTTATTTGCTTTTTATTTTAACTGTAACATTCTGAAGTGTCTAAATTGTCATTGTAAGACAAACATAAATACCTATCAATAAGTGTTCTCCCCTCTTATGCTTATATATCTTTCAGTTCTGCCAAAAGAAACATTTGTGAAATGTCTAGCTTTACCCTTTTTTGTAATATTGATAGAAGTTCTACATTTGTTTTTAAAAGATCATTTTCTTAAAATGTCGACTATGGAAGTATTCTTACAACTGTTGTTTCATGTAATAGTTCAACATCTTGATTTATAGGAAATTACTTTTGACTATAAAGAATACTATGGGAAAAACATTATGTTAGCTTATTTAATTGCTTGATTTTATGATGGATTCATATAAACCCACCTGTATTTTTAACCAGTAAATCTTTTTTCCAGACCTATATTTCTGTTTTACTGACAGCTTATTTATTCTTAAAGTTTTGTTGTTAGTTTAAAACAACCTAATTTTTTCAGCCAATCCTCTATTAGGTGAGACATGAATGTCTGGACCTGTTACCACTAGTTATGCATCTCACCTTCAGCCCCTTCAACTTCTTCCTGCACTTTTGAAATCCCAGTTTGAGATCTTATCATAGAAGAATGAGGAATGAAAGGAGATTCAACTTCATCAGCTCTATAGGCAGGAAACTTGAGCTGTAAAATATCGATTTATTACAAAATGAGAAAGCTCTGAAATCGGTTAAAATCCATGTGATAGATAAATGCACTGTAGTTCTTATGCAGTGCATTAGGAACGCTTGCAGTTGTTTTAAAAATGCACAAAACAACAAAAAACCCCTCAAACCAACCAAACAAAACCCCCCAAGAATCCACCTCAAAACCCAGAAACAAATAATCCTTCCAAACTCGTCTAGATTTTCTTGTTCTGAAATTTAGAAGAAAAAAGGCACAGGAGTCAACAGGCTTCACCTTTTGATAATTTTCTTCTTACTTGTCTTTGTCTCTTCTTAATTTTCAAATGTATTTATCCTCTTTTAAAGAGTTTCGAATATACAACAGCAGCTGGCCTTGCTAGATAATGAATCTTGGCCAGGAATGGCTGAAGCGGACAGGGACCGTCTTCAGCTCATCAAAGAGAAGGAGGCTCTTCTTCAGGAGCTGCAGCTCATCAGTCAGCAGAGACGATCCCCAGAAGACATTGCACGATTGGAAGATGAAAAAAGACGCTTGGAGGATGAAATTCAACGGGCTCGAGCAACGTCTGCTCATGGGGCCACTGAAAGGTTTGGGAACTTAAATAATTTTCTTATCTATTGTAAGATCCATATTGGTAGTTTCAAAAGGAAGAGCAGGGAATTTCCTTAAGGGGAAAAAAATAGTTACTACAGTAGTTTGGTTTCAGAAAAGTCTACTCCTGACTGCCAGCCACTATTTAATTCTGTCTTGAAGTTTTCTGGAGTTGCAGTGAGATTGACTAGTCAGTTTTCCTTTCATTTGCGTAAAGAGTGAACGGGAAGACAAGATCAGAATAGAGTCTGAAAAGATGCTTGGAAAAAGTGATACTGTCTGATAATAGAGACCTGAATAACAATTCTTCTGTAGTGAAAGATTTTTTCTGTTATTTGCAGTAGAGTACTATTCATCTCCAAAAACAACAGAACAAAGATCCTTTGCTATATGTAGTTTCTGGCTTATAACAGGAAGGTTAAATGATGACCTTTTTGGTGCCTTTTATATACATTTCCTTTTCATTTGCAATCTTAGCAGTGAGAGCACATCCCAACTCAGACATTCAGAGAACATAGTAAACAGAGTCATTCTTAAAACTTAAATATCAAGTTATATGTAAAATAAACAATCCAAAAACATATTAATGGAAACACTGTGTTTATTTTGAAGTTGCCCAGTTTTTCCTGTAGCCAAAGAAATGGACAAAACCTCTTAACCTCTTTTTACTGTAGACTGCTTCTAGTGAAAGCAAGAAACTACTTGTTATTACTTCTCTTGAACAGTGGTAAAACCTCATGTTTGACCCTTCAGGAAAACCTACATGAACCAGGTTTAATGTGATCTGTGCAAAGGTTAATATTTACACAATTAAGACACTTTAAAAATATTGGAAAGTGCCTTCCATATACAGATTCTGACAACTTCAGTTCTTTTGAACAGGCTTACTTCAGACAGTAAATTCAGGCAATAAATAGAAAATTCACAGCCAGCCTACAGGTCAGTGTAATATATTTTGCAATTTTTGCTGTATCGTTACATTGGCTTTTCAGCTTAAGCTGACAGAAAAGGGAGTTCATTTTACACTGCAGTGCAGTAAGTTTTATTTGTTGGTTTTGGGCTCTCGTGTTAGGTAGTTCATACTATATTGGCAAGAAGGCCATGCTATTTTTCCATGTAGTTCATGCTGTGGAAACCAGCGTTCCAGTGTGGTACTTGATGTTTCAAATGCTAGCAAAAAGTTGAGTAGAAGTTAGAATAATATTGATGGACACTCTATTTTTGTATAACTAATTGGAGGAAAGCTTAACTATTAGTAGCCCTAATTGATTTGGTTTTTTTGTTTTAGACTGAGGAATAACCAAAAACCTTCCTAGTTTTGCTTTTCTATTACCACTTTCTTCTAATCGTGAAATACAGAGGATTTTCTTTTTTAAATTATTACCAGTTCTGTTCTATTACTGAGTATTTAAGACAGAATTATGGACAGATGAAAACAAACTTAAAATCAGTATGACAGAGGTGGGAAGGTTTGATTTTTGTTTTTGTTTTTGTTTTTTTTTAATTGTTGTAGTGTTGGTTTTTGTAAAATTGGCTGATAGCTGTAGTTGGAGGCATTTCTTCCCTTTTAGCACAGGTACCTACCTTGCAGCATTGATCATTGTGGAGTGTAGGTTCCTAAGTTTGTTTCTTAAAGTAGATAGTGTGGATATCCCTGCTTTCCCCTGCAAGCTTTTGAGTCAATTAAGTTTCTTGCATCCATTCGTCTTTTTCTTTTGGTTCCTGCATGCAGTGCCTGTATCATGTAAGTTTGTGTAGCTGAGCTGCAGCCTTCCTTGGGCCACTGGGTCGACCTGGTCTGGGTTCCACAGCAGCAGGAGAAAAGCGTCAGCACTGCACCGTGCGGGTGTGCAGCCCCTGCCCTGCGGTTGCAGTGGAGGGAGCCTTCCCAGAGGGCTGTGGTGGTGCTGGAGTGTAGCGCTGCAGCCCCTTGCCAGCATAGGAACTGATGAAGTTGGAGGCCAAAGAGGTTGAGAGATTTATGTTTCTAGTGCTAACAGAGACATACTTTTTTTCATATCTTAAGCATCCAAAGTTTATTGAAACTAATGCTGCTGTTTTATCCAGGAGAACCCTATTTTTGCTGATTTTTTTTTTTAATTTTTTTTTAATCCTGCACTTTAACATGTTGAGTTCAACAGCCATCTTTGCAGCTGAAGAAGGTCTGAGGCACTCAGATAAGTTTGATCTGCTTTATCCAAGCTGTCTGTCAGAATCCAAATTTCTAGCCAACTTCTAAATGCAGGGCTGGAGTAGTAGCTTCCTGGACACAAAAATCTACAGCACAAAGCACAATACTACCCTGATTTTAGCTTGAAATTCAGTGACTAGGCTTGGAAAAACAAAACACCAAGAATATAATTCTTGATCCAGAAAAAGAATAAATCAATAGATAAAATCTATCATTTGGAGTTCTAATAATCTCAAAACGCAGAATTTAGGATATCTTATAGGTGTGTGAGATTGACAGCATTAAAAGTACATTCTGTTTGTGTTGTGGAGTAGTACTGAGTAATTCAGCTGCTTGTTTTTAGAACGGACAAAAAAAGTTGCAGCATGAGATTTTTGTCATAACGTAGTATTCAAAATGCTGTATCACCTGCTTAAATATGATGATATATAAATGCACCTAAAACACCTAGAATAAGAGTGTAAGTTTGACTTTTATGGTTACATTCAACAAAAAACCTCCAGAAATTTTCTTTTTATCTTTGAAATTTTATACTAATTAGCTTGCATAATAGGGCTATTTGGAATATTTTTTTTCCTGAGAAGCTGGAAAGTCATAGGATTTTACTGGCAGAATCAGGTTGATGCAAGAGAAAAAAAATATAGAGTCTCATGTTTTTACCTAGGACTTTGTATGACTTTGCTAATTGCTGTAATGTATTTTCAGCTTCATAATTCTTACATTGTGCCTCAATTACTTTTCTTGTCTGGGATTTTGGCTGGAGTTCTTGTGTTCTTGCTGGAATTATCATCACTGCATATGAGCAGCATAAATTAAAATTTTTCATTTAAGTTTTTTTTTACATTCCAAACTGCAATGCAATGATATTTTTCCATAATTGGAAAGCTCCTAGCACTTCTTGAACACTACTTTGATGAAAAAAATAGTAATATGTATCTGTTTAATTATAGGATACTGTTACAGGAAAAGAGAAATTGTTTGCTTATGCAACTAGAAGAAGCTACACGTTTAACTTCATATTTACACTCCCAGTTAAAAAGGTAAGTTATGTAAAACCAGCAGGTTTTGAAGTTTAACTGCAGTAGAGAAAAATATTAATGATGTATGAAGTTTACTTTTTTATTCTCCTGTGTATGTGTGCCAAGTAAATTAACTTTTTACTACATTTATACAGTTTGGTCTATGGAATGTGGTGATTTGAATGGAGTTTTATAAATAGTTTTAGTGATGGCTATTTGGGCTACATTATTAAGCACATCTGTGAATTTTGTATTTTATCTGGGAATTTTATATGTTATCTCCTTTTCAGAAAATAAGTCCTTACAACCTGTTGTAATACTGTTACAGTTTTACTAATAAGAACTTAACATTCTTTTAAGTTCTGTGAGTTTTTAATATTCTGATACCTTCTCTAAAGGAGGGGTTTTTGATCCCTGGTGAGATGACAAAATTTTGCCATTTAAATATGAGAATGTGCTAAGACCCACACAGAAGCCCAGAATGTTTTGCATATTCACACTCACAGCTGCCTCTTAGATGCAACTCTTGGGGATTCCTCAGCTCAACACCACACCAACATCAAAAGCTCAGTTCCTGCTGTGTCTCACTTCATCTCTCTTTGTCACTTATATTTTTCTCTCCCTTAACTGTGAGTGGTAAGAGGAACTGGAATAGGATTCAGCCCAAACTCTTTTTTTATTTTGCACTGGAAAAACCTGTAAGAGTGAAGCTTACACAGCAGTTTGACTTTGCAAATCCTTTTGCACTTCTTCTCTGTGGATTGTTTATGACCAATCTTTAATGTAAATTTAAGCTGGATCATGGTAATGTATCCTTCCTGGCTTTACATTGAGTCTGCTGATCCAAAGCCTGCTCTGGCCTCTTTTCTGCCAAATTACAGCTGCTTACATGTTGGAGGAAAGAGTAGGCTCGTCCTGTTGGACCGTTTGTCTTCAGGCACTTGGCCTTGATTTGGTTGTCACATGTGCTGTTTCAGTCTTGATTGTGCTTGAGACCAGGGCAGGAGACACAAGCCTAGACATTAAAATGCCAAATCATCTCTCTGTGTCACCATGCTGAATACATATAAAATTGCTTGTGTGATCTGGATTGATGTTTTCATGTCTGCATTGGTGTTTCTGATTATATTTGAAAGGGCCTTTTTTGTTTTCTCTTTTTTTGCCTACCGTAGTCTGTCAGCTAGCACCCTCACAATGTCCTCTGGCAGCAGCAGGGGATCCCTGGCCTCCAGTCGAGGATCCTTGGCCTCCAGCAGAGGCTCCCTCAGCTCAGTCAGCTTTACGGACATCTATGGCCTTCCACAGTACGACAAATCAGACAGCGTTACAGACTACGGGCAACACTTGCGCTTTGACATAATTCCCTTTGAATCCCTCACGAAGGATGTGCCATATGTCGATCCCATTGGACACTCGAATTTCAATAAGCAGCGGAGGTCTCTGGACACCCCGCAGTCCCTGGCATCCCTGTCATCACGGTCCTCCTTGTCGTCATTGTCCCCTCCAAGCTCGCCTCTGGACACCCCATTTCTCTCTGCGTCTCGAGACTCTCCGTTGGCTCAGATGTCAGAAGGTTTTGAGGAGATGGCAGGCATAGGAGCCCTGGAAATGCTCAGGGCTCAGACCACAGCATTGGGTGACGATGATGCACAGGGAACGAGCTCTTCTCAGACGTCCACTTACCCTCTGGACAGTGAAGGGCTACGAGAAATGGGACCACACCTGACTGCTGTCCAAACTGGTGGAGGTGAGTTTATGGACATTAGTATTGTATCACATTATCATAGAAAATGTCACACAGACCTAAGCATACCAGCACAGTAGAGATTGTCCCTCAGTTTTACTAATATTACTAAATACTACTATAGACCAAAATACTGCTTATTTTCCTACCATCAGTTAAAAATTACATAGTAGCTGTTAACTGTTAAAAAAGCCTGACCAAAAAACAGGAAAAAAACCCCCAAGCCCAAACTTTAGGTTTAGGGCGAAGAAGTGAAAGAGTAGAGAAATGCCTGTGAATAGATCTCAAAACAGTGGTGCATTGGGTGGAAGAAAGGGAATGGAATATAGATTTTCTTTGGAGTGTAGCATATCAAGGAATTGGTAAGAATTAGTAAGGTATTAGTAAGAAAAAGCATGGGTTACTTACTTCTGAGGCCCCTAGTTGTGCCCATGTTGCCATTTTCTGAAAATGTAAAGCAACACAAACACAGGGGAGATAGGAAAGAATCAACAACCACCCCCTAAAAAAAACCCCAAACACAAAACATGAGGTGATTCTGCTGACAGTGCTTGCTGGCCGGCTGACTCCGTGCTGAATTTGTACACGCCCCAGACCAGGTTCTCTTGTCCAAGTTCTGTGAGAGGAGCAGAACCTACAGTGGCATGGCTGTCAGGAGTGCATGATGCACTCATGAGCAGAGTGCTTCATCAGCAAACCAGCATCTTTTGTAGGGGCTGCGTGAGAAGTATTGGCTTGGCTGGTTGTCTCCAAGTACTTGTGCTCTGTGATGGCAGAGGAGTGATGTGTGCAGTTACCACAACACACATACTGTGGAGTTTTCGTTTCCTTCTTGACTGTGAAGTTCATGGACTTGCTTTAGCTTGCATTGGCAGAAGCTTCTGAGGCACTGCAGTTGAGAAACATAAATTAGAGAGATCAAAAGAGGAAACAGAAAACATTCTAAAAAAATGAAACAAAATTAAAAACCTGAGCATACAAGCGCATGACAAATTTATTTTCCTGTTTTAACCAATCAAATTAAGAACTGCTGTTAATATGAAAGAGAGTATTCCTTCATGATAACATTTTTGTATTGGCTTGCTTGTTTTTCTAATAAAATCAAACCAGTAGAGAAATGCTTTTTAATATTAAAGGTTTGATTCCCATCCCATTTCTGTCTCCAGAATTCTGTGTTAGCAGTAGTGTAAAATGTTGTATTTGGGACTTAGGACATCAGGAATAATATGAAATATAACCAGAGAATGTATCATCTTATCCTGCCGAAATCTTATTTTGTCAAGTGATAATTTGAAGGAACATTGGCAGTATCTACAGAAAAACTTTCAGGTTTTTATTTTTATAAAGAAAACATTGCTACTGTGCTAAAAAGCCTCTATTGTTCAGTGTTTGAGTCTAGACTTACCTACTTTCCTTGGTGCAGCTAGCATTGCCAGAAGATACTGCTGCAGAATTTACTTCTACTAGTTGTAAACATTTCTAGTGCCCATACTGTAGCTTTCAGACCAAAATAAATAGAATTCCAGAGACCAGCATGTAAGCTTGTGCTTAAAGTAGTGCCATGAAGAGGCTTCCTGAGGCTTTCTTTAAACCTCAAATCAGACCACAGCATGTCTTCATCCATTGTGGTAAGTGAAAATATCCAAGTAGTTCGTTTATAGCTCGTTCGTGTTTCCTAGAAGTGAAGCCTGGTGTGAGGGCCTAGGGAGCAGTATAGGATGAGGGTCAAGTTCCTGCTTTGATTTTCCATTTCTTCTTTCTCTATTACGTTTCCACACATTTCACATTTCTCTGAAAACCTCTGTGCCACCTGCTGTGGCACCACAGTGCTGTGGTGTCCAGCTCCTAGTCTGGGGTTACAACTTTTCTCTATGTACAACAGGCTATTTTGTGCTGCTTTTTGAGGAAGAATGTATGGTTCAAAAGTAACCAGGCTGCCTTTTTATGAGACAGGTTTTTTTTTTTTTTTTTAGTATTTGCATTTGAAAATGATTGATTTAGAAAACTTTGTTTAACCTTTCTGATTTTTGACTACTTTTTGCTTCACACTCCATAGCTGGTGGTTTGCAATTGTAACACAGTTGTTTGCAAGTACCAGTTGAAAGTTTTGAAATTATTTTGGTTTTGTACTCTTTTATTGGAAGAATTTGATGGAGCATCCAGTTCTTATATTACAGTTTGGGAACCCCCAGATGTTGGGGCGTTTTGGGTTTCAGTGAGGTCCTAGGCAGTGTGCCCTGCTGCTGCCACCCAGTGGTCTGGTAACATAAAGTGACGCTTTAAAACCAGTAAGTCTTCGTTCCAACAAATCTTTTGCCTCTTCCTTCACTGGTTTTCGGGGCTGGAAGGATTAACACTGAATATACTGCATGTACTTTGCACTGACACAGCACTTGAGCAAGTTCAAGGGTTTTTTCAGGAACTGCAGTTTTGATGTTTAGTTGCTGATCTGCTGTTTTATTGTTCTGCATCTGTCACAGGGACACATTGTGAAATATGCTATCATATGTGAGTGGAGGGAATGTGCTTGAAAAGTTAAATCCATCATATTTATAAAGCTGGGAGTGGGAGGAAACGTGTTAATAAAACAGCGGGGTTTCATATCTTCACTATCTCTAATCTATACTAAAATAATCTTTCATGTGCTAATTTCTTTTAATGCCTAAATAATCTCTTGTTTGCAAAATATCGTCATAGGTCTAAAAGGTGATTTATCACTGTATGCTTTTCATTTTGTCTTGTTTCTCATGCGGCAAAACAGAAAAATTCACTGTAAGTGAACCTGAAATTTCTTATTGTGCTGTTTTTGCCTGTAATTCCCAGTGTGTTTTTCTGTGTGAAGTGCTGGTTGTTTTGTTTTGGTTAGTGGTTATTTTTTAGTTGTTGGTGGTTGGTTTTTTTTTTTTTTGAGTTGCATGAGAAGAAACAGGAGATTTTGCTACATTTGGTTTTGTTTGATATTGTGCTGTATCTGTTGAATCATTCTGGCATACTTAATTTTTTTGCGATGTCAACTAAACAATACATTCACAGCTGTAGTTAAATTCCTGGGAGAAGTGGTTTCTGATGTTCAGCTTTATTGTATCATAGTAATGCCTGACAGCATCTTGGTAGGTAAGGTCAGTTTGTATCTGATTAGTTTTTAGGAGAGTGTTTTACTGACATGCAGTATTTGTAGTCTCCTATGCTTGTGAAACATGCTTTAGATTTATTTATGTATTTTTTTAGCTAATAGCTAATTAAAGTTTGGGCACACAGAATTTGCTTTTTCAACTAATCACATTGAGAATGTTCTTTTATTCAGGGCTGTCTTATATTTATCAAGCTTTGGCACCCAGTAGGTCTGGAAAATCATATACACTCTTCACTGATTTTGTTATTTAAATAAGAAAATTAAAGGTGATTATCTGTCTTAGAAACTTAATTTTTAAACAATTCAGCAGTGCAAGGTCTGTAACCTATGCTAAACTTTTTCTGTTTAAACCAAAATCTGATGTCTCTTTCATCTTGACCAATTTTTCCTGCTGATTTTTCCCCCTCTAGTCAAGGGCATATTTGGTGCATCTCTCCCAAATTTGCTGGGATTATCCAGAGATTATTGAATGCTTCCATGGCCTGCACACAGTGAGCAAATCATAATCAAGTTACAACATTGTTGTAACATGTCAGTTTTTCATTTCGTTGTATTGGTGCTTGAAACCAACTTTTTCTTCCAGACAAATTGGGAACATGAACTTCCAAATGAGAGAGTCCACAAGGTCCTTTGTCCAGTACCTCTGTACAAAGTGTTCACATAGGGGGTGAGACAAGGGCTTATTTACAAAAAGAAGTCATCCTACTGTAACTTGTTGATATTAGTACAGAAATTATAGAAGCACTTTCATGAAAAAGTTATGCACTTTTGTTCAGCATCTTTCTAGTGACATAAAATTATTGGGAAACTTTGATATGTTTTTCTATAGATGTCTCTACAGAGTGCTGGTTTTGATTCTGCATAAGTACCAGTGACAGAACTGAGGTAGGCTCACCAAATCAAAAGTTTTTTAACAAAAAAAAAGAAGAAAAAAACCAACCAAACTAACCAACCAACCAAAAAACCCTCCCAGAAAAACACAAACAACCAAAACAACACACAAACCCATAACTTTAGTACAATTGATATAGAGGAGAGTGTGTTTCAAATACAGTTTCCTTGCTTTCTATGTGGTCGCTTGAACTTGGCTCTCATTTGTGGTGAGGATGCCATGAGCAGCACTGCACAATGTATGATGTACAATAAGGGTAGGATGCTGTACCTAGAAATGGGGTGGAATGGTGGTTCTTTCTCCAGGCACAGAGACAAGTGCAGAGTGGGCTGCTCCTAGCCAGCAGATAAGTTTCTTGCATAGCTGATGATGACTAAATCCTTCATTGAATGTGGAGAGGTCCATAGGACTACTTATGAATCCAAAAGACAGAGAACTTGCTCTGCTGATATACAGGAATTTTAGCTCCAAACAAGACTGTGATTTTTGTAACACCTTTGGGTATTTCATGCTGTTAGTGGCCTGATAACAGAAACGTACCTTGGGCTAGCACAGAACTGCTGGGCTTGGGTGCACCCTGTCTGCCAGTCCCACAGTGACCTCAGCCAGAGCCTTCTGTTGATAACAGTGGCATGGTTGTTAATCTGTAAGACTTCTGTTGAGCTCCTGAGCCTGATGTCCTGTCCTGGTGGTGCTTGGGTGGGAGGTGAGATGGGTACCAAGCAGGAGGGTGGCTCACCACACCTCAGCTGGGTTCTGCAGGCAGAGCTCAGGTCGTGGGTTGGTGTTCAGCTGAAGGAAACTTACTGGTAGGTATCAGAAATAGATTTTGATGCCTTAAGATAATGTGTAACAGAGGTATTCAGGAAGTTGTTACTTTCAGTAAGACATGCTTCATCCTTAGTTGGGGGCAGTAAGCTGTGAATGTCAGCTGGTGCTTGTCTCCCACGCAGTATGCTCTGTGCTGCTGTCACTCTGCTGGAACTGTGAATGCTTCCATGCTGTCTTAAGTTTCTTAAGCATGAACAGAAGCAAATAAAATGCTTTCCCCACTTTTGAAGTGGCATCTCTTTTCCATTGCTTTCCTGCTTTGAGGATAGTTCACTGAACTTTAAGTAGAAGAGGGTAACAGTTCTTCACTGCACAGTGAAGAAACTGCACTTCGCAAGTCTGTTTAATGGTTCTCGCTAGTACTCAGAAGAAAACAACCTTAAGTTAGGAGCTATCATTGAAGTGTTGAAACCTTTCCTATCCAGTTCTTGATCATGTCTGCTTGTGCGTGTACTTTAAAGGACTGGTAGCTGCTATACCTACTTGCCTGTGCAAAACCTGATGTATAACATAATTTTTGTTGGTACATTTACAATGAGAAAATGTTACTATTTATGGTGTTGCTGGTGATTCAGGGAAGGGTGGAAGAGGGGTTTGAATATTGCTTCCTCCTTCCCCCAGTCAAAGTTATTCACCAGGAATTTGAAAAAACAGTGGTCTGAGTGAGTTGGAAAGCACTGGTTCTTTTTGATAATGCCTCTCGGACTGTAAATAAAGCTGCTATTATGTGATGTTATAAACAGTATGCTTTGAGATTTTGTATTAGGAAACAAATGAGAACAAAACCTCACATTGTTTTATCAGATAACTTTTTAAAAGAATTAGTCTCTGTGTTTGTTTTCAACCTATTGTATATTCAGTAGGTAAATCTGAAAAGTTTAGGATATCATGTGTACGTATGTTGAATTAATGTAAGTCTTCCTTTACGAAGGGATTATTCTATGAGAAAAACATTTAGTAACAATGTAATTGGTTTATACTTAGTCTTGTCAGAGAGCAATTGCCCACAAACTTCCTTCCTTAATTCTCCCACAGAAAATCTCCGGTCAATTGTATTCTAGATTTTTTATTTAAAGTTAGATGAAAAATCAGTGAACTGTTTGTGCTTTTTTGCTGCTAGTTTTGATACAATACATGTTTCTTGTTTGATTTTAAGATATTGCCTTGAGCTGATGTTGTTTTCACTTTTTTCTCCGTGACAGCTGTAACTCTGCGAGGAGACAGTGGTAGAAGATCGGAGAGGAGAGCCAGGCGAGTTTCAGCATGTCTCTCAGATCATTCACTGGCTAGTGACAGTGGCGTGTTTGAAGCTTTAAGCAAAAGGTCAGGTGTATAAATGCATAGTAAGCTGGAAATATTCCTTTTCTACCACATGGTCCAAAAGAGTTAGTTGTGAATTTCTGAATAGGCTTTTCAACATTCCTAGTTCTTTGTAACATAGAAATACTAGATTGCAAGTTTTAAAGGAGAGAAGCTTTTTACATGCAGTCCCATGGTCATCTTCACAACATTTTAACACCGTATCATTCTCCCTTGAAAAACAGTTTTCTCAGGTTATTAGTTGTAAATCAGTAATTTTATTTCAACCATCTATAACAAAATAAACTTATACAGAGTGTGACTTAAAATTCTGAGTAGCATGTGATAAAAGTATAACTGAGAGGAGGAAATATACAAACTACTAAAAATCTAAAAATGTGTAGGTTGACCAAGTGATTGAAGGATGCATAAAGGCATGTTACTTAATACAATTGTTTTAACACACTAAACAGTAACTGGGAAGAAGATAAGGTTTGGAGGATGCTAAAGAGAAATGGAAGGCAGAATAGATATTAAAATAACATAAATGTCTTGAAAAATTAATTCTAAAACTTCAGTTTTTACAACTGTAAATTACTACTGCTATGTGTTTTTAAATAGATGTCTCAGTTCCTTCTACATTACCAGTCTTTCCTATATTACCAAACAGTTGCTTGTATCCACAAATCACAAAATAAATGTTAGTTTCGTTATGTTTTAACAGCTTAGGTCACTATGTAGTTTACAGTACTCTCTGTTCCCACAGGAATGAAGATCTGGAAGAGCCTGTTTATGGTGATGCTGCCAGTAATGAAGAACCACAAATACATGTTGGATTTCTGTGAGTAGTTACTCCTCTTTCTCGCTGTCAACTCTGCAGGAATTGCTAACTACTTTTCTTGGGTTTGTTAAATTTTTAATGAACTGAACTTCAGTGGGTATTTTTAAGAAGTTTCTGAACTGACAGCTGAAGTTTAGTGTGTGTACAGATTTGTTAGTCACATGCCACTTTGTGTTGGGGATATGCCTTAACCGCAGTTCATTCAGTTCATCCTTTCAATGCTGACTGCTGAAAGGGCCTTCACTACTTCTTTCGGTAGCATTTATTTTCATTGTCTCAGCCATTAGTACGAGTACGGGTATAGGGATATGTCTCTGTAAGCGAGATCTTTTTATGCCAGATAAAGGAGGATTACCTTAGAAAAGTCACAGGTAAAGAGACACAAATAGGAACACAGTTCCCAAATACGGCTTTGAAATCCTGAGCTTATGGCATGCTGTTGTTGGTAGTGGGAATAACGTGCGAAAGGGTAAATTATTGCTGTGCAAGGCAGGATGTCATATCTTAGGCAGCCCTCCAGAGTTGTCTCTACCTCTTGGAAAATTAATTCCTAAGCTTGGGAGTTTTGTAAATCGCAAAACTGTTAGTGCCATTTCAAAATTCATGTAGATGTGAAAGAGTAGAATTTTAAAATTTATTTTCAATAACCCATGAAAATAATGCAGACTGATTTGTCTGATGTAACCGATATGTTGTTACACATGCGCACACATGCACACACATATAAGCATGTGGTGTAACTGTTTAAGGAATGTAGTTTATAAAACCTGTTTGTTATCAAGAGGCATAGTGTAAGGCAACTTATTCTTTTGAAACTGAATAATGTTTAATTCTCTTAGTTCTATTAACTGTGTTACTGGAGCTAATGTTATTAATACTGTTCTGTTACCAGAATGTGATATCTATAATTGCTTTTAATTGAAACTGATTTGTCTAAGAAATTCGTTTAACAACAAAATGTGCTTTTATATTCTTTAAATCTTTCTAGTCATCTCTATTTCTTAAGCAAAATATTGATGATTGGTGACTAACACAGGAAATTTATTTTCCAGGCATGACAGTGGAAGTGAATGTCTGTTAGTACATGTATTACAGCTGAAGAACTTTACGAGTCTAGTTGTTAAAGAAAACTGCAAAATGTAAGCTTAAATTTCACCCAGAGTCTGATCTTTGCTTGTTTTGTGCCACACTCATAAATACTGTAGATTTATTCGCTTTCGTTCAAAATTAAGCTATTTCTGGAGAAGATAATATGTCTTAGTTTTCATGAGGAAAGGGTTAATTTTATGGACACAAGGTGTCCCTTTCATAGAACCTCTGTCACAATGGTCAAGTAACAAGCGTAGTCTTTAATGACCTATGTTCTTACGTATTTATTATGCATGTTTATTACTCCAAGAGGTTTGCTGGACATTGTTGTCAAGGCAATCAGGCATCTAAATGACTCAGAAAGGCAGTTCTGTTCTCCATCCTTCTCAACCCTACCTGGGCTGGATTTAAGAAATTGCATTGCTGCAGGGTGAATCGATTGGTTTTATCAAAAAATAAGTTTCTTTTACCAAAAAAGCATAAAAAACTTTTGGCCAGTTTAATGAACTCCTCCATGCAACTGTGCATTCATTGGATCAGGCGCTGGGCCAGCTGGGGAGAAGTTTACCTGCAGCAACCAGTGAGCAGAGGAGCTGGATCTCTTAATTTTTACAGCACGTGAATCTGTTTAACTAACTGATGCTCCACACTCCAGTGCTGCAGTTCCACAATAATGAGCTCTTCCAATAGTCCTCTAACCATTTATTTGCCTGCCAGTGTCAGCCCCTCTCTGGTGGTGCCATAAGAGTTCATGCAGCTGTGCAGTGGAGTTAAGTGAGCCTCTCAGCTGGAGTGGATTTTTTAATCCTTGAGATTTTGTGGGAGTTTTTTGGTAGGTTTAACCCAGATTAAGTTTTCTAATCTGGTTCACAACACAGTTCCATGAAACTGTTTGCTGGCATGGGGGAAGGAATAGGATGTTGCAGGGGCTGGACAAGCAGTCAGGACTGGGAGAACATGGAAACAATTCTCTAAGTAGCTCTGCTGCCTTCTTTCAGATAAAAATGATTGTTGATTTTGGTTTTGGCTTGGAGTCTCAAATGGGATGGTATGAGATATTTAAATTAGTTTTTTAAGACTGCAGATGGATGCAATGACTGCAGATTTCTTTGCCATCCTTGCGGAATTTTTTAAGGAGGAAACAAAAGGTTAGTTCGTGGAAGGAAGAAATGGATCAGTGACACTTATGGGGTAATTCAATTGCCTAAATATAGGCATGTGTTTCCATATGAAATATCATAGCGTAGCACCTGGCCTCCAGCTGCTGCTGCTCAGAGGAGAGCTGTATGTAGCTCTCCCATAGCTCCTATGTCATAATTGCTTACTCCTTGTAGATGCCTTGGATAGCTCAGGGCAGCTCAAGTGCCACTTGGTGCCTCTGTTAAGCAGCAAGTTGGAAAAAAAAATAGTTTTAGTTAGAAAATATAGCATTTCTGGATTAGCTTTGCAGATCTTGTGCATTAAGAATGCAAAGTAAATTTCTGTGATGATGAGATCCCAGAACAGGTTCTTAATGTAGGTGTTACACTAACATAGCTTAAGTTTGAGAAATGCAAAATAGATTTCTTTGTCTGAATTGTGCTATTTGTCTGTTTTGTTGTTCTCAGTCATGTGAGAGTTTATTTGCCACCGCTTGAGTCAGGCACACCAACCACTTACTGCTCTAGAGCTTTGGAATTCCAAACTCCGTTAATATTTAATGAAGTGTTCCGAATCCCTGTGCATTCAAGTGTTTTGAAATTAAAATCACTGCAGCTGTATATCTGTTCAGTTGATCATCAGCAACAAGAAGAACTATTGGTAAGTGGTTCTGTTTCTTAAAAGCCATTGATACGGGAAACTAAAGTTACTTGAGGAATAATTTTTAAGATTATAAAGAGAAAGTGAAGTCTTTGTTTTTCCGTAAGAAGTTCTGATAGAGTTGCATGTTAATGTGTCCATTTGTGTACATATGTAAGTATAGTTCTGTGAATAAAAAGGTGGGATTTTTAAAAAGTTGAAATATGTGTATTTTGGGGTTACATGAAGTCTTACTAAATTAGCAGAGGTTGAGAATTGGAGAGTTTTAAGCCATGTTGAAAGTAATCTGTTCTACTGTTTACTGTTACGTTGCAGAGGCATGTTGAAAATTGATGTAAGGTTTACATTCATTGCTATGGGATTTAGTAGATAAGGAGTTAATTTTTTATTTATTTAATGCATTTCTTAGAAGTGTCTGTTTTGTGGAAAGTTGAAAATCTGCTGTTGCTAAATTTTGGTGCAAGAAGGAATGCACTGTGTAAAAAATTAAACTTCTCCTAAAAGACTTAATCTGACAGCTTTTAGACTACAGTGTGCTCAAGACTTCCATTTCTGCATGGAACTGTAATGCCTGTGTGCGTCCTGGCTGTTTTGAAGTGAGTTGTCATTGCAGCGAGGGGTTTGAATGGGTTAGAGAAGTTTTAAGCTTATCAAAGAAGTTAAGTGGTACAGGCATCTCACTGGCATGCTGGGCTTTAGGTAAGAGGTGTTTATTTGAGCAAATCTAATCAAGAGTGCATGTTTAATAGTCCACCTTTAAAACTAAGTAGCATCTTACATAAATAGAAGTCTTAACACTGACAGAAGTGGACTCAAGGTCTTGTCTGTAGTAGGACATTTTGTCGTTTTTGCACTACAACATAATGAAAGAGAAAGCATCTCAAGAACAGGCTGGATATATTGATGTGAAATGCTTTACACTGGTATAGCCTGTTCCTATGGCAAGCTAAATAGCTATTTAAGTGTAAAGTATCTTGGTACTGGCACAGGTACATCTAAGTTTAGGGTGCTTTTATTTTAACTTCTGTTACTGAATTGCCAAAAAAAAAGATAGGTCTTCACGTTATATTGGTAGGGATTTTTTCTTTTTCATAGTCTTAGTGTAGTTTTGTCAGAAATATCTTTGTTAACAGTAGCTACTCAAAAGGAGAGAAACAATGTCACAATTTCTTAAGGTAGATGCATTGAAGTATCTGTTTAAACATTATGATTGTTACTCTCTTTACCAAATTGAGCATTTTATCAAAATGAAAAAACATTTCCTATCTCTCTTTGGAACTGCCGTGATGGTCTCTGCCTTTGTCTTTCAAGGTCTCTTCCACTGAGATTACCGTTTATCCCATCTATTTAGTAATGCATAAAGCTCTCAAATTCTTGATGACTGCTTTCTTTTCAATTAGATTATGCCAGTGTAATGTTTTCCTAAATGCAGAAGCCAGGCTGGAGTTTATCTTAAGTTATACAAGTATTTGAACATAACAGAGAGTTAAAAAAAAATAAATTCTGTCAAATAGTTCTAAACTTCACTTATAAAGAAATAAATATATTAAACTTGTGGGATGGTCTTTTCATTCCCTCAGCCTTTTACTCATATGCACTGCATGGCTTTGAAAGACCTTTTTCTGGGTTAAATTGGCTTATTTCTTCCCCGGTGGCCTCATCAATGTTGAGATAAGGGAATTGTTATTTTCCATGATTAGCATATGTAGTTCATGACAAAACATCAAAGAAATGTGAATGCTTTTCTTACAATCACACAGCACTGCTGTTTCACTCCAAGTTTCTGATCTTTTACAGCCCTGAACAACTGATTATTCCCCATGTCTTAATTTATTTGAATTCTTCTTGAGTGAGACTTGTTTTGCATTTTGTGTTTTTATTTCAGAATGTTTGTCCCATTTTTTAGTATTATTTTAAATTCTGATCCTTTTTTCATAAAGAGACACGCCTATCTGATGTCACAGAGAGATTCATAAATACTTCTACTCTCCTGCCATCCAAGTTGTTAACAAATGTGTCAGAGCAGGCACGTGACAGACCTCTAGCAGACCCACCTGTGGCAGACCTCTAGCAGACCCACCTTGGTTTCTTCATCCTTTCCTTCTTCATCCAAATCTTGAGGCGGAGGTGAAATATTAATTAATCCTTTCAGTACTGATAATTATCAGTTGGATTTGATGGTGATTTTCTACTCAATTAGTGATTCACTTTGTAGTGACAGCTTCTTCGGCAGGTTTGCTTAGCTGCTTAATAAATGCACTGTGTAGGGCAGTATCAGATGTCTTAAGCATATGTTTTCTGCAATATTGATGGCAGGAAGACTTTTACTCTCTACTTCTAAAACCATGCTCAGAATGTCTTAAACATTTTCCAACTCTGATATAAAAATATCAGTATTTGGTACACATTTCTTTTATATGCTGCATCAGAGGAAATAGATAATTAGAAGACATCTCTATTTTATGTAGAAAAAAGAAAAGTCATCTCTCTAGCCACTGAGATGAAATTACTTCCTCAGTAACATACTGTATCCCGGTATCACATTATTTTGTTAGTCTCAAAACCTTTTCTCCATTGTCCTTTATGCACCTGTTTAAACAGAGCCCCAGGGAACATTTGTCTTGGAAAAACAATGCAATGTTTTTTTAATTATTGTTTTCTAATTAACTGTTTCTTTACCTGCTTAAAATTGAATGCAGTTTCTGTGTACAATTCCTACTGCCTTTACTATTAGAATCATTGTATCCAGCTGGTTTATGAGAGATGAAAACCATCTTACAGGACTTTACAGTGATATAAATGAAAATATTCTTAGCATGTGATCCACTAGCATGGAAATGAACAGGTTGTAGAGATAGCCAGATAAAGCCAAAAGCAGTACTCAAAGGCTAACTGATATAAAATCATTGGTAGGTCCAGCTAGTGAACTGATTAAAAAAATAATAATTAAAATAGGCAGCATAGATTTGCTTACAGCTGTTCTTAATTTAGGTGAACACCACTGAGAATTTCTTACATGTACACTCTCTGATGGAGTAGGGCTCCTTCAAAGTTTGAAACACTTTTAGTGGGAAGCCTCCATTAAACCTCTTTTCACGTGAATCTGGGAGATGTAAGGATGGCCTGCAAAGAGGAAAAATAGCTTTGTGGCCCATTTGACAATCTTATGATATAAATAGGCAGGAAAAGAATTAGTTTACACAACATTTTTTTTTCCATTTAAAAGATGCCTTTGAGGACCAGAGAACAGAAGGGTATCAGAATATAGTTCTCTCCAAAAACCCACAAATTAAAGTAACATTGTTAAAGTTATAGTAATTTAAGCAAATGTAGAAATCAAGTATGTAATTGAGAGGGTTTTAAAAATAAAATATTAATAGCTGTCAGGTTTCAAGCATATCTACATCAGTCATACAATTTTAATTTTTCAACTTTAAAAATTTAATATCTACTCCAATCCTTCCTGGTAGTAATAGTAAGCAAGAGACAAATTCGGAATCTTAGACATCGTAACACAATGGAACAAAACTGTCTCTTTAAAAGAGAGACAGTATTTGATGAAGTGGGGTTTATACATTGTAAGTAAAACACACTTGAAAGAAGGTGTCTGTTCTGCAGAGAATGTTTATCTTATTGTGGTCAATGCTTTTTGTTTTTCATAGGGCATTGCTCAGATAAACCTGACGGATGCAGAGAGTTCTGGTGAGATGCAGCTTCACTGGTATACTGTTCAGATCTTCACTGGTTCAGAGCCCCAGAGAGCAAAGACCAAAAACCAGTGTGAAGACAGTATTCCTCAGTCTTCTGGAAATGTAACTACAGTTAAAACAGTATGGCTCTATAAGAGTGATTTGTTTATTTATTTGTCAAATAAGACCTTCAGTGTGGTTGTTTGTGGTCTTATCTCAGGTGCAGGTTTTTGAGGTGTTTAATTTAACTGTTATGGTTAGAGCATGATTTCAGAAGAATAATTAAAAACTAGATCATGTCCAGACGGGTGCTTGAGATAGTACCCTATGTATGTTTGTATGGACATTTCCAGTCCAACTGTTAAAAATTTCTGCCTCTGCACTTGAAGAGCTTGTCAAAAAGGTTGTGCAATTTCCATCCTTGGAGATTTTTCAGCCCTTGACTGGGTTCTGGACAACCTGATGTGGCTATGATGCCTTGCCTGCTTTGCACAGGACATCAGACTAGGTGACCTTCAGAGGTCTCCTATGACTATCTTGCTGGATGATGTTCCACAGTGAGATAAAGTCTGCCCAGTTTCTGTGACAAGCTGAACACCACGTACTTTTTGATCATTAAGATTCAGTGCAGATTTTTTTTTTTTTTGTTTGTGGTTTGGTTTGGGTTATTTGTTGTTGTGGTTTTTGGTTGTGTTTTTATTTGGTTTTGTTTAGGTTTTTTTGTTGCTTTTTTCTGAAGGAACAGTGGCTTTGTTTTTATTCTGTTTTCTCTAAATAATATGCATTAAGTATATTTCTTTTTTCTGAACAGTTTTATTTGAAGTCTAATTTACCTTTCAGGATGCAGTGACAGCCCTATTAGCTAGGACCACTGCCCAGCTAGAAGCAGTTGAGAGAGAGCTGGCAGAAGAGAGAGTGAAGCTGGAGTACACAGAGGAAGAAATCTTGGAGATGGAAAGAAAGGAAGATCAGGCAGAAGCCATATCAGAAAGGTAAAAATGGTTGCTTTAATGCCTCGTGAAACAGTTAATAATTAATACCTCATCAAAGATATTTAAACTATGGATATAGTCTGAAATAGAGAAGGAGTACAGTAGGTCCTTATTCTGGGATCTGCTCCCTGTTAGTGCTGCAAGTATAAAATTCTGGTTTGTCATGATGTGCAAACAGGAGAAAACTTTACTCGAATAGCTGGTTGAGTTTAGAGGACTTGGAATTTGGGGAGTGGGAAAACATTTTATCATACAGAAACTTTGCTAGGGAGGCAACTGTAATGGGTTTGTAATAGCCCTGTACTAATAAATAAAATTTTGTGGAGACATGGGAAAATATTAGGGTTGTGATTTCATCCCTAATAATACTCCTAGTTTGTTACATGAGTGGTGGTGTTCTTTTTGTTATGTTTTTTTTAGTATTGTTAAAAAGACCAGAACATGTGCTTAAAGAAAATTAGGGAAGGTGAATTTTTTTGCTATGAAATGTATTTACTTCTCTGTACCTGCAGAAATCCAAACAGGCTGTGTTCTACCTATGAAAATTCTGTATTTTTATTGGAGAAATAATACTTTTAATTGATAAACTGACTTGGATAATGAAATACATAAACGTGATGCATAATTGCATGAGTTTTTTTAATACCTGCAAAATTATTGTGATGTTCTGACTTTAGGAGTTGGCAAGCAGAATCTGTTGACAGTGGATGCAGTAATTGCACCCAGACTAGTCCTCCTTATCCAGAGCCATTTTGTGGGGATTCATTAGCTGGACACATGTTTGCGACTCAAGCAGGCCAGTACAGTTCTGGAAAAATGCAGCCTCCACCACTAAAGGTAATGAGAGAAGACACTGCAGTACAGAAACTGCCAAATGCCTCGCCCACACACTGTGTGTTACCTCTGCTCCTAGAGTTTGAGTCTGAATTGATCAGGAGAGAAAAGAATCAGAAATTACATTAACAACCCTGTATCAGCACTGCCTTCATTACAGCAGTGTTGCTATTGAGTTGTTAGCAATGCCCCTTTAGGGCTGGGTTTTTTTGTTTGCTTGCTAGTTATTTCTAAATAGAATTTAGTTTTTATATCAAGGCAAACTATTTTTACTGTGGCCTTTACATAATCTGTAAATATGCACCTGTATCAATTTCTGTGTTTACCTGAAATTGTAACAGAAAAGATCATGATCAACTTCCAGTGCTCTTAGAAATAAGAATTTTGAAGGAATTGTGAAGAAGGAAGTGTAATGTTTTAAGACTTGCATTACTGTTTCAGTGTTACAATAACATGGAATAATTGTGTTGAAACTGATGTATTTAAAATCTTTTTTATTCAAGATATGAGACACTAAAAATAATCCTGAACAAGCTGAAATCAGCACATTTTCATTGAAGTAGAGGAACATAAGCCATTTGTGCTGACTTTTAGGGAAGATCATACCTCCTTTTGAGGAGAGAGTTCACTAAAAGTTTGGAAACTTTGCTAGATAGCCCATGTTTTCTGTCTTTCTTAATATTTTAGTGTTCTTGTATCATTGTTTGAACAGTCTTTCAGTACCTTTTTTTCCCTTCCTTCTCTTCATTTAACTTCTTCTAGTTTTAAGGTGGTTATTTGCTTCAGTCACTGTTCTTATTGAAAAGTGACTCAGTTTTCTTCTGTTGAGGCTGGAGATCAGGTGGTAGCTTGGTTAATGCCTATTTGCCAGTCCTGACTGCAGTCCTTGTGCTCTCCAGCTATGATTCATGTTATAACTGCATCTCATAATTGTTACTGTTGCAGTAAAGCCTTCTGAAAGGTAATCTTAAAATTTTGAATGACCTCGTTTTAAAACTTTTTAAAAAATGAGGTAATTCATGCTCTGTTCTCAGTGCTCATTCAGATTTGAATCTAGCTAGCAGAGCAAATTGTTTACTTTTGATATTGTTGAAATGCCTGATTGTTTTGGCTACAAGAGAAAAACCAAAAAAATTTCCTTCATTGAAATTTAGGTGGATAAGGAAACTAACACCGAGGATCTGTTTCCTGAAGAAGTTGCTATTATTCCAAAAGAGAGAACCAGCCGCAGGCCACGGGGTTCTGCTTTTGTTCGAAGCAGCACCATTGTTCGTTCCCAGACCTTCTCGCCTGGAGCACGAAGTCAATATGTTTGCAGAGTGAGTAATTCTTAAAAAGAAGGAGGGGGGGAGGGGCCTCCATGCAAATATAATATATGTTTTTGATAATTGCTTTTTAAGGCTGTGTTGCATTTATAAGAAACTTATGCTACTTTTTAATAGTCATGAATAGTCTTTCATTGAATTTAAACATAGCAGTGGGGAAGAGTTTCCCTAACTCTTTTTAAGAGTTTAAACCTGGATGGATTTAATTTGAAATTTAAGAATCTATGATAAATTAGATATTAAGCTCTATCCCTTTGGAATCTCAGATGTTAGGCTAGGGTGATGGGCTTTACAGAGGTTCAGTGCTGTCTGATGAGGCGTATAAACAGTTAGCTTAGAAGCCATGTTTAACTTTCATGTCTATAAAAGTTTGGAAAAGGGCACTGAATGTTTAATCTTATGGTTATTGCATAAATATTCTTATGACTCTATTGCTGTCATGAGTATCAGTCATAGGGTGCCTGTTACAGCAGTGGGACGTAGGATTCCTGGGTGCACTAGGGCAAGTAATTGAAGATCAACTCACATTAGTTGATTGCTGTGTTCAGTGGTGAAAGGCTTATAAGCAGTTGGCTGTGGTTTTGTAGATTGATATGTGGGTATTGGTTTTGCAACATTGATGGAATACACATAGCTTTGATCATACTCTTTCATAAGTTTCTGAGAGCTTGAGTTTGAAAATGCAGTAATGATTTTTAAATTTTGTGCTTTGTCCTAAACCAAGGAAATTCTGTTTTTTGTTCTTTCTTACATTGTGCACAGTGCACACAAACTCTCAAATTTTTCAGTTTGATTTCTGAATTATGTATCTGTTTGTAATATAGAAAATGTGAGTAAAAGACCCTTGCACCCCAGATAACAGATAGCACCAAAAGGAAAAGATCATTGAACACCATCACTTAACCTGCATTTACTTAAAATCAGATGGGAGGTAAAAGTGGGAGACTGTATTCTTTGTGTCCATGACAGTAAATGCTTTAGGATTAAATTATTGCTTCTAAATCCCCCCTCCACATTTTTTTAGGTTCTTTTGTCTTAGATACAGTAGAATGGTTGGTGGAGCTTATCTGTATAACACTGATGATTTTAAGTTTTCTTGAATTATTGTAACTATACCATATAAGCACATATATACATTTTTATAAATAACTAAAACTGGAAAAAATCAGTTGCTTAAAACAAGACAGTTTCAGTGTATTTAAAAAAATAAGTCTCAAAACCAAAAAAAGAAAAAGTAATACAGATTTCTTAATGAAGATGACCTTGTAAGCAACTTATTTTCACTATCTTTTCTCATCAGCTGTATCGCAGTGACAGCGACAGTTCAACCCTGCCAAGGAAGTCCCCTTTTGTCCGGAATACGTTGGAGAGGCGCACTCTACGGTATAAGCAGGTAATATACTTAGGAAGCGGATTTTTACTTTTCACTAGGTTACTAGAACACTGGTACTTATTACACTTAAGCTTTAGATGTCTGCAGGTGCATTATGGTCCTTTTAGGAAGTGTAGAAAGCTTCTGCAATGTAATTGGAGGGGTGGGGCATGTTTTGTGTTTGTTTTGGGCTTTTTAAGCTAAAGGGTAGACCTGGAGAAGTTAAATACAGTTGTGAACAATTATTAAGGAGGGAAAAAAGTGTGGCAGACAAAAATCAGTTTAATGGGGACGGAATTTGTATTGATTTAGATGTAAAGTTTGATAAATCTTTACAATCTAGTTTATGATGCAGGGTGCGGGCCCAGAGAAGTGTATGTGAATATGGCAGTAAAACATTCATCTCCCCTCCCATGCAGCCTAACAAATTTAAGACCCAAGTATTCAGGAATTAATAGGTTAAGATCTTCTTTTGCCCCTGTGCCACTCGTCATGCTGTGGAACAAGTGGGCAGAGAAAGGCAGGAATCTTGCTCAGTACAGTATTTTCTGATGTCATGACTCCATTATGAATTTTTCATATTACATCCCTTTTATTATCATCATCACATGGAATTTTAGTCCATGAACTTCAATTAGTTAAATATTTATAAGTCAAAAGGAAATTGTAAAAGGAGGTAGTAGAAAAATTCAAAAGTAGACTGTCAAAGGAGGTAGTAGAAAGCATTAATTGAAAAAGTTTATGTATGATACAGAAAACCCCTACAGCTAGCTAGCCTTTCACTGGGGGATATAAATAATCTCCAAAACTTCATATGAAAAAGACTTTGTGTGTGAAATAAGTATAGAAAATGTATGATCTATATAGCTAAAGCAAGACCAGTAAACCATATTGAGAGTAATAAATTGTGCATTTTATTTGAATCCTAATAACTCAGCAGTCCTGCAGATCATCTTTGGCTGAGCTTATGGCAAGGACATCCTTAGACCTGGAGCTGGATCTCCAGGCATCCAGAACTAGACAGAGACAGCTGAATGAGGAGATATGTGTTTTAAGAGAGTTGAGACAGCGTCTGGAAGATGCCCAGCTCAGAGGGCAGACAGATCTACCCCACTGGGTCCTTCGGGATGAGCGATTCCGAAACTTGTTGAAGGAAGCAGAAAGGCAGGTATGGTAACACGATATAAACACTCAATGTGTTCAGAAATTTCTGATTACAAAATGTCTTGATTGTGACAAGATGTCTATAGAGCTGTTTTTTACAGAAACAGTGAGTTTCTTCCCTTGAAGTTTGCACAATAAAAACTATTGCATTGATTGTTACCAAACTCTGTATTTATTTGAGGACAGGTTTTTAGAGAATGGCACGATTTGCCAGTGGCACTTTTGGTTTTGTTTTGGGTTTTATTTATTTATTGTTGTTGTTCATTTGTTTTGGTTTAGGTATTTGTTATTGGAACTTTAATAATTGTCTTTCTTTTGATCTTTGAAAGAAATGTTGCTTATTTGATATTTTTTTACAAGTATTTGGAATGTCCTTAAGTATGTGATTTTTTTTTTCCCTGTTCTTGGAGAAAGAAGTTGTAGACAAAGGTGGGAAAACTGCACAACAAATAAGATTGTCATTGGATTATCTGAGACAAAGACTAAATTTATTGTAAGATCTTGTTTGACAGTTCTGTGTGCAGTACATTTTGTTAATTTAATACATATCTGTCTGAAGAGCATTTAATACATATCTGTCTGAAGAGCATTAAGAAATGAAGCACCTCAGTCTTTTGCATTTATAATTCTTAGATGATCTGCTGTTTCAGACAATGTACTTGTGTGGTTTCACTGTGGTGAGTGGGAAAAAAATCCATTATTTTAATGTGGGTATTCTTGTGTTTTATATATTTACATGTCCATTTTAAGCATTATGTTTCTTGTTTTCAGACCAGACAGACCAAATTTGAACATCACCAAGAGCAAGCAGCTGAAAAAATGCTAAAGAAAGCATCAAAAGAAATATACCAGTTGCGTGGGCAAAATCAGAAGGAGCCTATTCAGGTGCAGACTTTTAGGTAAGTGATAATACATACTGAAATAGCATAGGAACAGTTAATTAGAGAGATTAAAGCTTTCTGAAACATTTAGCTTAAATTCTGTGTGTCTTGTGATAGCCAGTCTTGTATCTGGATTTGCACAGAAGTTCCTTTTGAATGCTTTGTACTGCAGAGAGCCAAAGCTAAGGTAAAATTGCAGTGTTGCAATTCTAATACACATAAAATAAAAAAATTAAAAAAAAGCTTCAAATGTAAACAAAGCTTAGATGATTCTTCCAACTTAGTCTAGTCACTATTAAGTTCAAATGATTTGTCAGTTCTTCAATACAAGCCTATGCACAGTCTGTTTAATGTAATACATATATGTCATTAGTAACACACTTTCCCTAAAAATTACCCAGTAATATTCCAGCTTTGTCTCAAGAAGCCTTTTCTTTGGACTCTGTTTTCAGTGTTGCAATTTTTTTTGTTCTCCCTTCTTTTTGTAGAGACATTATTGCAAAATGTACCAGGGTGTATTTTGCTTGGCAGGACTTGTCCTGCGAAGCCTTTTTACAGTCAGCTATGACTGGTGTTCAGTAAGTTGTATAAAGCTTCCACCTAGATTTTAAAAAAATAGTGATTGTGTTCAACAGAATGTTGTCAAAAGTATATGGTGAGGTTTAGTATTTAAGTTTGTTGTACATTCAGTACATAAGTAACAAATACTAACCACTAACCAGAGTAAAGAAATCGTGTTCTTGCAAGGAGGAGGGGAAACGTAGTTTGATTTATTTCCTTTTTCTCTTGTTTTGATCACAGAGAGAAGATAGCTTTTTTTACAAGACCAAGGATTAACATACCTCCTCTGCCAGCTGATGATGTATGACCTGTTGCATTGTAAACATGAAGTATTTATCGCTTTTATTTTAATGAAGTTCCTAGATTAGCCAAGTTTCTTTAAAAAAAAAAATTGTGCAAAAGCTAATATACACGTTTTGTAAAAAATAAAAAAAAGTAAAAAAAATTAAACATAAACAAAAACATATATATAAATATATATACATATATATTTTATAATAGCGACTGCAACAAGGCTTGGTTTTTCCTTGTTGTGAAACTGACATCTCTGAAGACAACTTATTTTATAAAAGATCGACTATCCTGTTAAGAGCGTGTACAGTTTTTATGCTGTTTTATTTGACTTAAAAGGCTGGAAGACAGAAACAAAGTGAGTTCAGGCAAATTCACTGTAGTGTAATTTATTTATAGTGCCTTTTTTCCTTGAAGGAAAATACCTACTTTAAGATGTATTTTAAGACTGAAATTTTGTTCCTCAGTATTTGTCATACAGTAGAATGGAATCATTGAGCTGGTTTTGTTTCTGATACCTGAAATGAAAATACTATGTTTCTAAAATTGTCACTTTTTTCAGCTTTATTATCTGTAGCTTATTATGTACATTGTATCCTTTAGCACTGTCTGTGTTATAGCAAAATATTATCACCTGCAGTGTGTTTAACACTGATTAGAAGTGATGTTAAACATTGCAGAATTCATTTGCATGTTCTTACTGTGCACTAATAGATTGTTTTCATTTCAGTTGTGTCTAAAGTATCTTTATATTCTTAACTAGATCCTCAGTATAAACGGGGGAAGGAAAAGGGTGACAGGTCTTTGCATTTTAATAAAAAGGGAGTTAAAAGAGCAGTGTGAGTGAGCTTTATGGAAAGACTGCTAATGGAATATTACAGTAATTTCTAGAGTTTTAAAGATTCTGATCTGATTCAGGAAAGCATGTGTGTTCTGACTTGGGGAAGCAGCTGCTTTAAGTAAGGGTGCTTAAACACATGTTCATCCTAAAGGATGTACTTTGCAGTTACTGCATGCGAGTTCTGTTGAACAGTGAAACTTTCCACGAGGAAGGTGTATAATTCTGGAAGGTACAGCTCACTTGATTGCTAGCTGAACCAGCTAAAATCTGGTTAGAAATAATTTTACTTGTGATCATTCATTTTAATGAAAGACTGTCACCCTAAATTCCCGAGAATGCCAGTTTTGTGTCCTTGCATCCTGCAAGTATGTAAAAATACTTCTTTACTAAGCTACTATAATAGAGTTTCTCATATTTTTCTAATTTTACATTACCTACAAAGAGAGGTGCCCAACACAAGACTGATTTTGCAAATTGCTGGAATCTCCTAGAAGGAAGATAGTGTTGTCTTTTAATTAAATATCAGATTGGTTCCAGATTTTTATATGTCAGGAAATCCAAACAACAGCCAACACCTAAACAGACCTATCAGAATATTTTCAAATATTTTGTGAGTAAGTTCTCTTAGTGAATTTCTGTTACCTTGTTAAAGGTCAGGAAAACCTGGAAGTGTGATTGATTTACTTATCCATGCTGAGGCAAAAAGTAATGGGAAAAAAAGATTGTAAACCTAAATCATTAATTAATGAGGTTGATTAACACAGACATTTAATCTTAAGGTAGTATTCCCTGTTTCCTAATATGGCCTATAATCATTACAGGCATCAACTGTTGCGATCATATATATGTGAAATTAAAGTATATTTAGCATTTATCATGCTAAATCATTTATCATCCCGAAGCCTGTTTTTGCCACTAAGTTTTGGTGGGTGTATATTGGGTTTCTTGGGCACAACTAGACATATTCAGAAACTATGCAGATAAAAACCAAATCGTGTAAGAAATTTGCAGTGTTTGTGTAAAAGTCTAGGGACAGCAAGCTTTTCAGTGCTCATTACTTGAAAAGACCAGTTTGTCAGAATTTCGCTTCTCATTTTCAGCTGAGGCCGTCACATAGTAGCATTTATCCAAATTTATCATGCAGTGACACCAGAAGTACTTGCTGTGCCCTAAGAACAGACAACACCATGTTCCTAGGAGGCTGGTCAGGTACTGGAAGGGGTTGCCCAGAGAGGCGGAGCACTCTGTCCCATAGGGTGGATGAAGACTTGAGCGGACATAGCCCGGAGATGCCGGGTTGCATTAGGCCTGCTTTGAGCAGGGGTTGGGGTGGGGACCTTTTTTCTACAGTAAATTCTTCTGTGACTGTATAACAAAGGAGCAATGTCTGGTGGCCTCTCTGCTAGGGGGTTCAGTTGGTGTTTTTAAATTGTGACTGCTGTGAGATGTCATCAGTGTATCTTGTGGGTCTGTGATTCTGACTGCTGTAATGAGTTCTGTCTTGATGTGGTAATGAGCTATCATATT
The DNA here is from genome assembly GCF_001604755.1 of Lepidothrix coronata. Taxonomy (NCBI): domain Eukaryota; kingdom Metazoa; phylum Chordata; class Aves; order Passeriformes; family Pipridae; genus Lepidothrix; species Lepidothrix coronata. Next base: position 1,971,823 of record NW_016690215.1, read on the forward strand.
CAGTATTCATCTCTCTTGTTTTTGTCACAGTTCTGTATGATTGCGTCATTTTTGTATTATTTGAAAGTATTTCTTCTACAAAATAAAATAATTTGCCATAAACAGAAATAGAGTCTTGTTGTATATCAAAGACATTTTTTGAATGTTTTATATTTGCTATGTTCCTGGTGCTTTCATTAAAAAAATTGTATTTTGAATAATACTGTCATTTAAGTGAATGTAATGAATTTTCAAATAAAAATAAGAGAAGAAATCTGAGAAACTGGAGATCCTAGAGGGGTTATACTGAAGACCTGAAAGGGATGCAGAGTGTAAGGAATGGCAGGTATGTTCTTCCAAGAGCTTATTAATCATGATAAGAGGACAACTGTATCAGCAGCTCATAGTTGAATATTCCCAGAATTCTTGGGTAGCTCCACTTAAAACACATTGAATTGCCTTTTTTTCATAGCAAAGATTTGTACTTTGTAGATTTGTATTGAAAACATGTTGACATTATTAGTTCTGTAATTATGACTAATTCCAAGGTGGAAACCACTCAGAAGAATACTGGGTAACTTTTTTAGGCAGGAGTTCGTTGCTGCTTTCACGAAGGAAACATTAAACCTGCATAAGTACAGAAAGGCCATTTCTCAGTTTCCCTCTGCAACCCTAAGCTGCAAGAGCACAGGCAAAATCATGGACATGTCACAGGCATGGACATGTGACCCCTGTCTCCATCCAGTATTTGCAAGGTGCAAAGGGTATGACAGAGTTTAGGTTATTTTTAAACAGTCTGCTAGAAATAGTCATTTGGAATAGCAACTGTCTCTGTCTCACTGCCATCAGGATCAACAACAAAAGCTATAATGGGTATGTCATTTTGGATTTTCTGTGATGAGAACGAAGTATTATTGGTATTTCTTGCTGCAATTCTTGTAAGCACTTAAAGGTAAGCGCAGAATAAAAAGATTTATTTTTTATTTTTTAGGAATTAGATGAACTATGTATTTTGTTTTCAGTGGATGTAAAACTGAAGTTTGAATTTTAGGGAAGAGGACCCTTCACAGCTGGTTTTGACTCTAATCTCCTATATAACTATAGAGTTGCACATCTTTGAGAGGAAGAAGCATTTACAGAGAGACTTGAGAAACTGCAGGCTAGCAAAAGCAAGAACTATCTTTTCTAAAACATCATGTGAAGTGTATCTTCTTTATTCTGATATCACACAATTGACTGAGTACCACTGGAAGAAAATACCAAGGAGTAAAGTTGATTTAGTTTTGGAATTTGTAAATGTCTGTTAAATCATTTGCTTGCACTTCGGAAAATCACCATATTCTTGGATTTAAAAGCTTTTTAGGAGCTGGTTCTGGTTTCTTCTGATTCTGAAAAATCCCTTAAAATTGAGCATACGTTATCTAGATTATAGAATTACATTTTCTATAGAAAATTAGGTATTCTGTCCCTTGTTTGCAGTTTGACCATCCAGCTAAAAATGTACTTTCAGTAGGAGACTTAATGAGTTCAGCTGTGGTAATAGACAAGGAAAAAACAGGAAATGAATTTAGGAAAGTCTGTCCAGAAAAAAAATCGGGAGATTGAGAGCTTTACGCTCTTTTGGTAAGTGCATAAAATTACTATTCTGTGTCTAGGGCACAGTGTTTCTGTTAAAGTGTGTGTCTTTGGCATAGAAGTTCCCAGGTGTAGATGTTTGACAAATGCTGCTTGCTGTTTTCCATATTTCCCTCTCATAAACTGATTAAAGAAAATTGCAGTTACATTATCAAGAAAATGATTTTCAAGTGCTCAGTGTTAAACTTCCTCCTCAGAATTCAGTTGGCCTGTTAGTACTGATTTTAATGGGCACAAAGAACAGACACTGGCTGGAAGCTGGGATTTCTATCACTTTTCCACTTTTCACTGACATGGTTATGAAGGCCTGGGGCTGTTACTGATCTATGAGTGATAGAGGACTATGATCTGCAGTGCTGTGTGTGAAGGGCATAATCAAATCTCTTCTCTAAAGGCATGCTCCTTGCTCCAGAAAGGTGTGGGAACTTCAGATGTAGCAAGCTAATTGTTCACATTTCACAATAAAATCCAGCATGTGGCTTCTGCTTTGGAAGTCCCAGTCTGAAATAAGGAGTACAGGAACTTTCTTCAGCTCACAGACAAGAGTGGGAAAGAGCCATGTGGCCATTCACAACAAAAAAGGTTTTGTATACCCAATATCAGCTGGCTTGCCTTGCTGGCTGGGCTGCTTGCACGGCACATCCATAAATTACTGCTCAAACACACTGGGACAAAAAGGTCTTCCAGAACTGCATTCCTTCACCTTTGAAGTGAGTTGAAGTCACATGTGGACCTTCAGTCACCCATGGATATTTTCATGGGTCCTTGTGCAAGACCTCCCTCTACCTGGCTGTTGCATCTGCTTGGAAACACAAAGCATGAGCCTGGATACCCCTAAGGGTAAAACCAGTCTGTGCAATATTCCAATACAGGTGGATGGCCTGAAATAGAACGCACTGCACGTGTATAAACACGCACGTGGGCTTCACAAAACCAGTTACAACCTCTGTCTTGCAGAATATAATCCTAGTGGCTTGTACAAAATTTGTGCAAATCGGAACTTTGTAGATTCTTATCTTGTAGAAATCAAATACATTGTTGAGTATGATAAAATTCTCAAACACCCCACTTACACCTCAAAAAAAACCAACACAACAAACCAACCAAAACCCACAAACCAAAAATACAGTTCTGAGGTGTAATACTCTGTTAACTAAAACCTGATAGGCTAATTGTTGTGGGGAGGTTTTTTATATATTTTAGAATGTTGTAGCTTTTACATATTTGGGAAGGCTTAAGCAGACATTTTGAAAAGGAAAAGTAGGCTGGCATATAGAAGAGGATCTTTCAAGCAATGACTGTTGCATTGAAGAAAAGGCAGAAGGCTGCAAGTGGAGGGATGAATGGATGGTGGGGAGAATGAAGAAGTGAAGGTAACAGGGATGAAACCTTTGAGAGAAGTTTGCAAAGTATGAATATGATACAGAAGATGGAGGGAAGTCAGTCTGGATAAGCTTGACATGGAGCGTAGAGAGAAGGAAAAATGCGAGAGATGGTGAAATTGTGGTTTGTCTCATTTCCAAGCTGCTGTGATTACATATTTCATAGAGCAGCAACCTGGGTGTTGCTGCAGAGTCAACAGGAATACTTGTTGGCTTGCACGTAGCATACTCACCACGCTTTTTCCTCATGAAAACGTGAATGTTTTTGCTGTTGCAGGAAAAAAAAAATGCACAGAACAATTAGCTCGGGCTAGGGAGGGGAAAAAAGCAGCACACGTTCTAATGGTGACTGAATAGGTAGGGCAGGGTAAAGAGGCTTGCAGTTTAATCCTGCAGGATTGCAAGCTGGTCCGTCTCCCTCCGATCAGATATCCTATAGACGGAGGATGCAGTCACATGATTGTTACTGCTTCCTCCCCATGACATCACTGCTGTTGCAGCCATACCACCCCAGAAAGGATGCTATTAAAATCTTTGGGATTGGGCTAAATGATGTTGCATTGCAGGTAAGCAACATAATTCTTCGGAAAAATGATTTGCTGGTTGCTCTCGTGCTAGTGTCCTAGAGCTCCAGCTCTGTCGGGCAGAGTTTCTTCTGGAAAATAAAGCGGCACAGTTTCTCTGCAGGCAGAGCGTTTGCAGGTGCAGAGGCTGCCTGCTGGCTCTGTGCTGATCTCCCGGCTGACATCTCCAGTAGAAATGCTGCCAGATGGAGCTTTATAGCTGAAGAAGGCCCTTTGTTCCCTGTATTTTCTGATGGCTCCTTCGGGTGTCTGCAGAATTCAGTATTTACGTGAGCAGCCGTCATTTAGTCGTGTAAAGAGAGAGCAGCAATAGTGTTTTCTTCATTCCCTGCTTTTTTTTTTTTTTCCTGGATGCCTAAAGGAAGTTGTTGGTTTTTTACAAATAGATGTATCTAAGCTTATAAAGGAATGAGGATTAACTTGCTTGAGGGGCTAAGAAGTGTATTTGGGGAAAGAGGCTTTTCCTTTATTGTTAATTTTTGCTGATGTGGTTTCAGAGTACCTAGTCCGGCAGGTTTCCTGCATAATTTGATGTACTGTAAGGTAGGTTTTTCCTTGTTGTCCAATAGAAACATGAGAAATCCTTTCCCAAAAGGAACACAGGAGATGACAAGCAGATTTTTACTTCTTTGCAAAATGCCAATCACCAAATGGCTGAAAAATCTATGCTACACTGTGGTTTTGGAATTTATATTTGTGGAAGCAAAGTCCAGGGTCTGTTTTCCTGGTGTGGATGTTTAATCGTGTGCTCTGTTCAAATACCTGAATATATATGCGAAAGAAAAAATGGTGACTCTTCTGTGTTTTTTTTTTCTGTATAGCTTTTTAAAAATATTTAAGGGGTTTAAAATTTTTAAACTTCTAAAAATTCATTCTAATGCAAATGTTACAATCTGAGAAACTAAGTTAATTTTTGAGCTTCTACTAGTCAGAAAAGAAAATTATAATTTTTTTTAACAATTCTGATAAATAATTCTGTGCCTTTGCCAGAGAACAGAGGATGACTCAGCCACAGCTTCACCAGGCAGAGAGTCAGGTGACTTTTCACTCCCAATCTGCAGGAAGTTTTCTTATTCTTCAAAATCCTGTTCTTTGTTCAAATAAATTTTTCCCACTATTGGAAAAATCTGAAAATTTGGCAGGCCTAGAATCTCTTTGTGCTCACCCATACATTCAGGGGGGAGATTTTTGCTCTCCCATGTGGAAGTAGGTTGTACATCCTAGTGAAAGATGAATTCTGGTTTCCAGTGATCAGATATGCAGTAGTGTCAGGATCAGAAAATAAGGCAGGGCCAGGGGGAGAAAGTAGATAATGAATTATTGAAACGAAGTAGGAAAGGACAAGGGTTGTTCCAAACAGAAATGAAAACTGAATTTCAGTTTTATATTTTCTCCAACAGAACCTCTCCTGGTTTTTCAAGATTGAGCCTCTAAAGTGATAGAAGTGCAAACCTGTTGCTGCATGATTTGCATTGGTGCCTATGCTGGGTTTCTCCTTGATTCCCTCTGGAGCCAAGGCTGGCTCAATTCCCTCCAGCACTGGCTGTGGGTGGAGCCGTGCTCTTGCTCACCAGGCACATCTGAGGCTTGGCTCTTTGCCTACGTGAACAGCACAGCAGGGCTGCCACCCTTGGGTTCTCCAAGTGTGATGGGTTTCCTCCTGCTCTAAATCATGTCTGAATGCCCTATGGAAATATGTTCCAGGCAGTGGTTCTCTTGATCTCCCAATTTGAGTCAGACATCCTTTGTGGAACAAGAGAAGGCACCAACCTTCTATGTATGCTGGGTCAACTGTAAGGACTTAAGTCTTTTAAGAATTACTTAGTATAAAAGGGTGACCCTGGAGACATCCCCAGCTGGAAGGTGCTCTCCCTGGCAGCACCAGGATGCTATGCTGGGGCTTCAACATGTGGCTGTGAGTGCTCAGCCCCTGTGCAAACTGGGGCCTGCCTTGTAAAGATTGTACCTTTTCAAAGGTAGTGGTGGTGGCTTTTAAGCAGGGCCCAGAGGAGAAGAAGGAGATGGGGAGCATTTGCCCTGAGGTTGAGTCCTTCCTATCTGCCTGGAGCAACTGGGCTCTCTGGAGTGCTGTAACCTCCCAGGCCTGGGAGCTGCTTCATCATGAAGCTGTTGTTTGTTGGCCTGGAGGGGAAAGTGAGCAGGATCATGACTGTAGCCCAGTGCTAGTGCAGGGGGAAGGAAGGGCTCCTGACCTCCATCTCACCCATGGCTCAGGGCCATCTCATGTCTTAGTGGTCAGTGTTGTGTTGCAGGAGCCTCTCAGGTTTGAACAGCTCTTAGCTCAGCATGGTGCACAGTCCTCCAACAGCGGTGTAGTGCCTGTAGGTATCAGTCCTTTTCCAGTTTGCTTTTGCCATCACACTGCACCTTGCTGGGTACCCAGGAGGGGGTTGCGTGTTAATTTTTCCATTTAGTGAAATGGGATCAGGTTGTAGAGTAGGTGTCTAATTCATTTTTGTGTATGTGTGTGCATACATACACACCAGATGTTGCGTTTTCTCAGCTTGCTTCATCTCTAGTCCAGCAGAACCAAAAAAAAAATCACACACGATTGTTAATGCCGAAAGAGAACTCTGGCAGGATTACGGTAGGCTGCTATTCCTAAAACACTTCTTACATTTTGCTCTTAAGCATCACTCCAAGGAAAAGGTTTCCCCATCTTGCAGAAATGGGAGCTTCCTCTCAGTGGGATGAAGTAACTTGTCTGTAGCTGTGCAGCCCATCAGCATCAAACACAGCAGTGAAAAACAGTGCCCTGCAAACAGGAAAACATTACCCTCCATCTGTGTGTCAGTGACTCACTGCCTCCACTCAAATAATGAGAAGTGACATGTTATAACAGTTTAATGGTTTTCTAATGCAGGTTTATCAGCTTTATTTTACACTGAAGGCTTAAAAAGTTTTTTAGTAGAGGTGTGTTTAATGCCATTGAACACCCATTTAAGGAGAGAGCTGTTTAGGAGTAACTACACACCTGGGCATTTCCCTTCTGATTGCAACTCTATTCTCTCTGAATGTATTTGCCTTTTTTACTCTTTTTTCCACCATAGTTTTACAATTTTCTGAATGAAAAACAAAGAGCAGCACTGGAAACCCAAATCTGATGGTGCAAAGTTCAGCTGTGTGTGGCATGAGGAGGAAAACTGGGTAGCACCCATGACCCTACAGCTATGGCTTTAGAGCTCTGTGGCAGTAAAACCAGTTGGTTCAGAAGGGAAATTCCCCTCTTTTTGTGAGGCAGAGGACTTGAGGGAAACCAAGAATAGAAACCATACATGCTGCTACACTGTTAGCCTGATTTCCAGTCTGTCCTGTCTCCTGAATTTTAGTTTCTTACCCCAGATGCTGAAGGCTTTCAGAGTTTTCCTAATCAAATCTTGTTTCCTTCAAGAACTAAGGATGTGGGGGGTTGATACAGCCTGCGGAGCTCATCTGCCCAAGCTGCTGAGTTGTTAGCAGAGGGGTGTCTTGTAATAGACATTTTTCAAATCAGTTTGAAAACTGCAGATGGATGTTCCAGAGTCAGCATTGCTTCCCTCCTGCTTTTTCCACAGCCCCAACATCTGCACTAACAAGTAAATTTATTGGAGGGACCTTTAAGACTCGCTGGAAAGAGAGATGTGAGTTTAACATTTTTTTAATATGTAGCCAACTTTGGCAAAAGTTCCACTTGAAGCTGGTAGGAAAGTGCTGGGATTTTTTTTTCCCTTCTCTTTCTGACATAACTCAGCAGCTGCACTAATTTTGCTCAGACTTTCCAAGAAAACTCAAATGGGGAGCAGGCACATGATATTTCATATCAGAAAGAATTGGTTTCTAAAAGGAGAGTCATCATGGGAAGGAGCAGGAAGCAGGATGCTGGGGTGAGGTTTGCCCCTCAGAGGAAGAGAATGCCTCTCAGTAGGAGAAAAGGAGTAGAGGGAATCAGGCTGTCATGGAAGGATGGGGAAGCCCAGACAGTTGGTTATCAGCTCCTGAGGTGTACTGGTGCACTCCAAGTCCCCTCATGCCTCCCTTTGCCTGTGCTCCTGGACAGCACTGTTATCTTCTCTGTGTTCACTCTGTAAGCTTGTGTCATGGCTGAGGAGTGGCTGAAGGCCATGATTTGTTCTGGAGGAGTCTTTTGGGCCTCAGTTTTCTGCCATTTATCTCAAATGTTCCCTCCTACCTTCCCCTTCTCTCCCAGGCCCTCTCCCTTGTGATCTGGTGCCCTGTGTTTTTTGAGCTCTTCTGTGGCTTCATGATTTTTTCTGTAGAGGTTATGCAGGGTAAAGCTGCACATCAAAGATGTGACTGTGTTTAGCTTGCCCAGACTATCATAGCAGGAAACTGCCTAATATGTGGTGGTGGGGCCATACAGTAAAGTGTTGCAATATTTTACAGTACTGTTTCCCATACTACCTGTGCTAGTGTGGTGGGAGTCTGAGGGTTTGCAGGGCTATTTACTTGTATTTGGAGGTGGTGAAATTAGTCCTTGAATTGTAGAAAAGGCATTTTAGTACCTATTTTCCCTCTGTATTTTCTCATTTTAACTATTTGTTGCTTTTTATGTTCCATATTATGTTTCCAAAAAAGTCTGTAAGTGGGTTCAGCGTTTTCTGATTATTTTCAGGAGTCTGAACTAGATTTCTCTGATTCAAGATTTTAACATCTTTTTAAAACTCCATCATTAAGACACAAGGTCAATAGCTCAATTGGTTTGTTCAGTCTGAGGCTTCTAAGTTGAACAGTCTTAAATTGCCTGTAGATATTTTTCATCCTATAGAAAATTACTCATTTAACTTTCTGGGGATTCAGCCTACTTGCTTTGCTGAAGACATCTTCCTTGTAAAATCACCCAACAGCATCTTACTTCTTGTTTCATAGCTGTTTATCTGCCTCCTATATCCTGTGCAACGTTGGGCTGATGTTTCTAGATCATCTTCTACATGGCAAGTGGTGGAAGGGGAATTACATCCATACCCCCTTGGCCTTCTTGGCTCCTGACCTTGGTCTCTGACCCCTCTCCTAAAGACATACACCCCTAATCATCTCCCTGTACCATGTCTTTCATGGTAACCCTGTTAATAATCTTGCTTTCTGCTTCCTAAACTATCAGGCCATTTTCTCTGGCTAGGTGGTAGTGAAGACTTGTGGCGTAACCATGCTCAGCTCTAGGAACTTTCTCCCTCAGCCTTATCCTTTTATGGCTCTTTCTGAACGCTGACTCGTCCAACCCAAACTGTTCTATGATTCTCTGATTCAGCTCACTCTGCTGGCAGCACTGACATCCTATTCAGTTCAAGCCCTGGGTGGAGAGTGCTCTGTGTCCATCTCTGTGACTAGGTCTAAATCCCTTGAGATGGGGGATGGATGGATGCTGGCAGAGCACTCGGCTCTCGGGATGAGGTGCCTTTGCTTGACAGATCACATTGAGCAGTTAATGGCCATGAGACTGGGGCAGCATGCTGGGGTGTTTTGAGAACTTGGTACTTGGAATAGTCAATACAAATATTAAAGGCACAGAGCCTTTAATGGCAAACCATCTGTCAGTATGAAGGCATCTTGTGATCACTGCCAGTAAAATTGCGTTGTTCATTACTGAGTACTACAGAAAATAAATCCCAAGGATTTTCACAGCCCCCGTGCTCCTTCATTTGTGCAGTAGCTGCTATCATGTCATGCCACATGAACACAGCTCATCCAAGTATTCAGGTCAGTGGTGGGCTCAACTCTCATGGAGTCATGATTGACATGACCTTGAATCACTTCAAAAGCTTTGTATCTGGAGTAGCATCTCTTCTGTTTCATCACTGTAGGTATATTGGTACTAGAGCACAGAAAAGCCCTGAGATGTGCCATATTCTCCTTTTGTGTGTTGGCTGACGCGTGACACGTTTGGAAGAGATGGAGCAGGTGATGCTTTTGACGCCCTGAAAAAGTCACTCCAAATGTGAATTGAGGAACTTGCAACTGGCATTTATGCTTCTGCTTTCTTCTCCCAGCCTCTTGCCACGTTCACTTATTCCTTATGCTACAGCAGAATAGAGGTATGTTTTGCTGCCTGCATACTGTCATGTTTCACATAGAACATCCCCACTGCCATCTTCAAGGAAAACAGCCTACAGATGAAAGCACACAGGTGGACATTCATCTGCTAGAAACATTTGAAGTGTTGAAGTAATTCAGTAACTGTGATCTGTTGAAAGTAACTTGAAACTTGTTGGAATTGCATTAAAAATCATACCGCCTGCCTCAGTGAATGTGTCCAATTAAAACAGAAAACAGGATGAGGAGAACATAGCATGGAACTAGCATGTCTAGGAGCAATAGGCCAGGGCCAAGACTTTTCCTTTGATGACTGTTCAGCTAGTTGTTTTCCATCAGTATACTTTTCTGCCCCTTTGAACCATGGGATGTTTTAGTCTGTTCTTGCCATGTCAAATACATTTCAGATCTGATCAGTCAGTCAGCATACTACCTAGAATGTCAGTTCACTGATAGAACTCTTCTAGCTGTGGCTTTTACATTTGCACATGCTGTAACAGTGCTCTAAAGCTGGGAGTTTGTCAGCATTTTCACTGTAAATGCAATTTATTGCTCTTGTATAAAACTTACCTCCAAGCTGCAGTGTATCATACAGCTGATCCTAATCACATGATGAGTTTACTCACTGTGAGACTTGCAGAAAAAACGTGACCCTAACATAATAATACTACTACCTTTTGGTTCTTGAACAAGAAGTGAGTAAATGTAATAGAACAGACTTTGTGTCCATGCAGTACCTGCTGTGCTTGTTGGCATGTCCCGGTCCATCAGCAGCTCCCAGTGTTCACACCCTGGCTTCTCTAGGCTGTTTGCATGAATCTATTCTTGACTTTATTTATGTAGGAGGTTTCAGTGATTACTTAAAAATTATCTGGCTTTCTGCAGTCATAAAGCTTCACAGGCTAATCTTTGGACTTGCTCTTTTGGCCCTTAGTTCCAGCTGCTCTCATGCATTTGACATTTGTAGGGTAACAGTTCTTTCTTTCTGGCTTCAGAATTCTGTGTGCCAGGCATGGCTAGCTGGGAGATCAGGGACTGACCATCAAGCTGACCTGGCCCAAGATTTCCAGAAGATATCTAGGGTTATGTGGTAGCCAGGAGAGCATGTATCAGGAGACACAAGTGCCAGACTAGTACTGTGACCTCTCATGATTTGTGAATGGATCCCTGCCGGGACCTTGCTCCATCTACAGGATCACGGTAGTCTGGCATGGGTCTAAATCCAGGGAAATCTGTTAATCTGAACCCTCTGAGTTCTAGAGGTATGTAGTTCAGTCAGATTTCTTTGTTTTCTAGTTCAGTTTCTAGAAAGAACCTATTTGCAGTTATTAAAGCAGAGCGTTGACGCAAATGTTCAGTTATAGATACACTAAACTAGTCAGTAAAAATGAGAGCTGGCTCTTAAGAGCTGAAGAGCTATTGTATTGTAAGGAATAAAATGACCGATGGAATTCAAAACTGATAAAGGCTAAACAAAGGGGAAAATGTCCCTAAGAGATCACAGAATGATGGGCTCCAAACTGGCTGTTGTTTCTCAGGGAGTCATGGCAGGCTGCTCAGTGAAAATGTTGGATGTCTGCCCTAGGAAAAGTTGGTGGGATGCCAGAAATTATTAGAAGAAGAATATGGGGACTAAGCAGGAAACATTAGCCCTTGCACAAATTATGTTGCATCAGCATCTGAAAAAGTAGTGGGAAGGACAACAAGGACGTGTAAGACATGGAACAACAAAGGGGCAAAATGCATATGTCAGACAATTCCTCAGCAAGACATAACACATTTCAGTGTATATAAGCTCTGTCAGAGCATCCAAATCTCTTAGATGCTCAAGTGTGAGGAGATGCATTTGTTACTAATTCTGCATGTCATTATGTTGCAATGTTTTCTTTTCAATTGGTAGTGATCAGATGAAGATGTCTACCTCTGACATCTCTTTGTGATCAATAAACAGAAGTTATCACTTCTGGGAGACAATCTGTCTCATTCTAATATAAATAATTCACTTCCTCTCCTCAGCTATGAAAGCAGCCTAGATTTTAGTGTCCAGAGTGTATTGCTGCAGTACACCTGGCTACAGTTCGAGCTTGGATGAGATTAATTGGCCCTTAATTTTTGTGTATTAAATATCTCTAACTAAGTTATTAAATTATTATCTGTAACTGGAGTAAGGCTCCAGTTCTGCTGGCAGAACTGAAAGCATCTCTGCAAGCTTGTCTAAGAGGGCAAGTTAGCTTATCCTGAAATAAACTTTGTAGATTTTTACAAATGCTGAAGTGAGAGAAATAAATACAAAATAAAGAGAAAGAAAGGGATACTTATGGTGCTTAGTGCTAGGACATAAGATGGACACTCTGTAGTACTAAGTTCAAAAGTGCTGTAACTGTGGTTTTTTTACTAAAATTGGATTTTGCATAATCTGATATCACATCTCTGCTTTCAAAAGCATACTACCTGAAGTGAACTTTATGGCTGATAATCATCCAGTTCACTGCAACTTCCAGGTACTGATATGCTACCTAGAGTTCAAAGCTTATTTGTTTTCTTAGTCTTCCACGGCCCTGTGGTCTCTAGCACATTTTTTCTCTCCCTGGACGTGTTGTATAGCACGTATTTTTGGGGTAGATTCAGGCTGAGATTGTAATTATCCTACATACTTGTGGTCTGGCCTGGTATTATCCATCACAATACTGTCATGTGCTGGGCACTGACAACATACTTAAAAAGCTATTTTTTATGTGATATAACTAACATGTTGGGTAATTTTCTTGTGGTATGAAGGAAAACTTGCCAATGCTTTCAATACCAGAGTTCCCAGAAGTTTGTTTATTTGGCGGGTTGGGGCTGCCTCGTGCAAGTGAGCATTCCGAGCTGCATGTTCTTTACAGGTCCTTCTTTGCTGTATGGGAAGAATAAGGTGAATTAACTGGTCTGCAAAATATCACAGTGTTGCAAAATAATAGCACAGTCTAATCCTTTCACCTCATTTCAGCTTCCCGTTCCAGTCCTGGGAAGACACTGGGCTCAAGGCCCTCTTGCAACTTTATCTACCTGCAGTCAGCCACATCATCCCACCTTCAGATTCTCATTTCACTTAGCAGATGTAGGAGTGTGCTCTCACCTCTTTGGCAAAGTATCGCTGTTCTCAATTGTCACTCCTTTTAACTTCTGATTTTTAAATCACCTCAGTCCTGCAGCAGCTTGTTTGTGCTCCACAGCTCTGTGTAGGACACCTGCCCTGCTTTCAGTTTCCTTCCCTAGGCTGCGACTCCCTTGCTTGATTCTCTTTCAGACAAACGTGCCATGAGGTTACTTGGAGATTACTTGATTTCCACACTTTAAAGGGCTTCTTTAATGTTACAATGGTGACCTGCTGGTTGCCTGTAATATAATGCTTTTTTCAGCTGCTTGTGCTCAGCACATTGTCTGTGTCATCCAAAATTTCTACATGGTGAAGTGCAAAGAGCAGACACTGACAAAGCTGAATATTCACATTTATTACACTGCTAAATCCCCACCAGGGCAAAAAATTAAATGGAGACATTTCAAGTAAAATAGTTGAAAATGGGGAGAGTGGGGAAAAAAAGGCAGCAAATAAAGGGAGCCGAGTGAAGTATCATGGTGTATGGACAGTCAATTAAAAGCTTATCTGCCGTGTTTCTGCCTGTTCCAGTTACAGAATTGGGAAATTTCCTCACAGATTCAAAGATCCAAATTCTTTACTTGTGACATCTCCATTCCTGTACTTGTTGGAGGAAAGTTGGTAGCAGCCATTGGTACCATACTGGCTTCATCAGTGACCAGCAAAAGTTATCTCATGTCCGTCAAGGAGCTACAGGCTCTGCAATTGGTTCTATACAACTTCTAAAGTCTGTATCTGTCCCCAATTTTCTCATGCGTTTTCATGGGTTTTTTCCTTGGAATTCCATGATAACAGACTTCTTTAGGCGTGCCATTTCAGATTACAAACCTTAGGTATTCTCTGGAAGATTCCATTTCCCAGGCACCTATTTTAGGATGGATAGGATTAACCACTCTTTAGAGCAACACTTTGTTAGAAGCACATGGCTGCATCTTTCAACTGTCCCAGCCCAAGAGCCCCCTGCCCAGCTGCTGGTGCTCTCACAGGCCCAGAGTCTGTGCCCATGCTGGGGGACATGGCTGCCACTTTCTCTTGTGCAGATTCAACTGGTAGCTGAGCCTGTATTCCAGAGGCAGACACACAGTTATTAGCACTTCAATTACTATGAGTGGTGAGGTTTGTTTCTGGTCAAGGTCTTCACATTTGCTTTGTCAGGTCTATGTCTCTGTATATTTTGATTCTGATTTCCCCCTTTTCCCCATAGTTTTCCAACTGGCAACAACCCTAACCAGACAACTTTGCTGGAATAGGTATTCTCGCACTCCCACATGCCCTCATCCAGGTTTGGTTCTTACCACCTCCTCCCTTATCGTTTGCATTTCTTTTGTGTCCCTGAATGTTCTTGTTCAGGCTTCCTCCTTTGCTCATTATGCTTATTGAATGCTTATTATTGAAATAGGTCCTTGGCCATATACCTTTAAAGGAGCAGGTGCTCTGCTGCCACACACCCTTACGCTTATCTTTCACTGTCTCTAGAAGCAGCCCAGGTGGTACCTACAGTCCAGACACCAAACTTTTAGATGGCTGAAATTAAGTTGTATGAATCTAACCCTCTGTGCCTAAACTATCCCATTTAACAAAGTCTCATGCTACTCCTCTCATCGGGAACGTTGTCAGCCTTTTCTGGAGCTTGTGATAGTAGCCAACTACTTTGGGACTTGACTTTTAAAGGAGGTAACAGTCATTTTTGCATGAATTTATTGACATACTTGTTTTTCGTCTACATACAGATCCTAATATGGTCAATGCAGGCGACATGAATGGTTCGGGCAACCTAATGGATTTTTTGGATGAGCCTTTCCCTGATGTTGGAACTTATGAAGATTTCCATACCATTGACTGGCTGCGAGAGAAATCGCGTGACACTGACCGCCATCGAAAGGTAACGGTGTCAGGCTTTGTTGCATCACAGTCCCTGGTCACAGCCATCCTGGTAGTGAGGAAAACAAGCAGTTTTTCAAAGTTATTGCTTCCTGTCTTCTTGTATGACTTGAAGAGGAATTTTAAAAATATGGATGTGGGATGTCTTGAGTTTGTAAATATGAAAGGGCTGCTGCAACTTAATCAGCAGAGCAACTCTAAAAAAATGATTGGGACACTGGGGAGTAGAGAAATTGTGTACACAGTCTGGGAGTTTAATTATTTTAAACATTGTACTCTAAAACTGTGTCAGCCTGAATCAGCAACATATCTGTGTTTAATTTCAGATTACAAGCAAAAGTAAAGAATCTATATGGGAGTTCATCAAGAGTTTGCTGGATGCCTGGTCAGGATGGGTTGTAATGCTTCTCATAGGACTACTGGCAGGTACATATGTGTTAGCGCTCCAGTTATGCCTGAACCATCCCACCCAAGTTGCTGCAGTGCTATCTCCTTCTGTTTTTACTTCGTTGTCTCTCCACTGATGCTTCAAGTTAAAAAGACAGCTTTGCATCCATGCAGTTGTGATCCCTAGTAAATATACCCACTTGCAAATCTCCCGCTGAGTGCTGACCTAGAAAAAATGTTGTTCATCAGTAGAGGGATTTTTTCTATTGCTTTTGCTTCACACTCAGTGGGCTACTTTGACTTTCTGAATCTTTGATTTACAGAAGTCAGTTTTATTGGTAGTATTTTTTTTCTTGTCATCACTTACTTTAATTTTGCAAGTAGAAAATATGATGTGGGGAAAATGTTGGTTGTGGACAGTCAAAGGGAAGCTTTATAAATTGCTGTATCCACTGGGTTATCTTCTTTATATATGTGTGAGGCAAAATACAGTTTCAGACTCAGTTTCAGATCTGCTTCCAGGCCAGACAGACATTACATATTTAACAGCCTGCTCAAACTCACATGGCAAATTCATTAATTTCCTCAATTTCTCCTGTCTTCTCCTCAGTTAAGCACAGCTTTCAGCTTGGAAAGCTGCACTTCTCTTACTAAGCTGAGACAGCTGCCATTTTTTATGCTTTTTCAGTGAGGTCAGGGCGCTCTTGTGTCATGCTGCTTGGTAAAAGCATGATGTGAAGTTTCACAATTTCCAAGGAGTGATGAGAATTTACTTCTCAGCATCTGTCAAATCAACATTTTTATTACAGTTGTTAGGAGCCTCAGAAGTACCAGTGAAGTACTCAAGAAAACACTGCTGAAATAACAAATTATGTTATTTTGTAGACATGTAATTGTTTCCACAAAATCTTTGGTGGGAGGGTGAGATGGGAAGAGAGTTTGATAGATTGTGTACTACCAGGACTGCTGAACCTTGCCTGAAGGCCAGGGTTGGCCTTACCTGGGACGGAGAATTCTGCTTGCAAATAAAGTTAGAGCAAGCCCTTCAGGGCTCTAGTGACCTCAGTAATCCCCTGGCTCATACAGAGAATGTGGTATACATACACACATTCCCATTTTAGTAAAAATATCCCAGAAGGTTTGATTCAGTTCCAGTTTGCAATGAAACCTTATGCTGAAATCCTAAAGGTTGTCAAAAGCCAGAGCTGCTGACCTCAGAAAAGATCTAATGCTGATACCTCCAGCTTGGGAATAGAGGTTGAGGATAAGCTGCAGCTGAGTTCTGTTAGCTTCTGCAGCCTTTTCAATGACAAGTGTGCAGAGCAATAAGTTTTACCTCAAGGAGTCAAGCCAAATTAGTAATTTTTTGCACTGGGACAAGGACTTGTGAATCACCCAGAGAACAAAAATTACCCATGAGCTGTGCTGAGCCCTGCCGTTGAAATGACACACATGCTCTGTGCCTTCAGCATTTCTGGGACAGGGCAAAGATGGAGAGTCATCACCTCAGCCTCAGCAAGGGGTCAACACCCCTTTGTTGAGTGTAGGGGGGAATAACTGATGAATGGATGAGGTTTCTTAGCCAGGTTTGGGGAGGGAGGAGGTGAGGTTGATGGTGCCGTCAAGAGGCACCTCATGTTGTTTTCCTCTCTACTTGAAGTATTGCTTGTGCTGCCTGCTCAGAGAGGAGAGCCTGCTATGAGGGTACCTATATGGTCAGCCAGGTTGTGTGGACCAGCCTGGCTCCTCCACGGTTCCTCTTCTGCTGCACAGGCAGAAGCTACTGCTGCTCCACGGAGAGCAGCCTGGCTCAGCCACATGGACACTGGGTGAGCTCTTGGGCAGCTGGGTCCATGCGTTACCAGAGGCAAGGACAAATTGTGGCAAGGACTGGGAGAGGAAGAGGAAAGTAGCAGCAGGGTGTGAGTGTCCCGTGGAACATCCTGACCCTGCTGCCTCTGTGCTGGCGATGGAGAGCAGCAAGATGGGACTCACAGAGAATGGGCTGTCAGGGGCCAAAGTTTCCAACATGTTTCCAAATGCACTTGGGTGATTTACCCAGCCAGGAGTTTAAAGTGAGCTTAACTGATCTACAAGCCTAAATCCCACCAATTTTGTCAACTGTATCTTTCAGACTGTGCAATACCTCAAAGGCAGCACCTCCACAGTCAACACAAGCCATTGAGGCCAATCAGAGAAATCCTTGTTCTCCAGTGTTCCTGCCATTGGGCTCTGTTGCTCTGTGCATGTGTAGCTGCACTGAGCAAGTAAATCTTGGTTCTTCTCTGGAAAACATGTGTAGTATATGGCATATAGCTTTTTCCTCCTTCTGTGGATTACAAAGTATTTGGCGAAAGGGATTATATCAGCTGCATAATTAAGTCTTACAGGTGCTGAGGTTCCTGTGAGCTTTTTATATTAGAAAATTGAATGTTTGGTCTTCATTATGTTTACTGACTTTATTGGGGAAAATAATGTCAAAAGCCTGTCTTCCTCTACACCTTCTGCTAGGTAGCATTAATATGCATTGCCTGGTTACGAGTAATGTAAACTTTGAAGATTGGGGTAACTACAGAGAATGCTAAAGATCCATCAAGAGATTCAAGAGGCACAGCATTTGGTGCTCATGTCCAAGGGATGAGGATTCTTTGTTTCCTGAAACTTTCAGAAAACTGGAGAAGAATTTAGAGCTTACTGCAAGACTCAGGAAGCTATGCAATCTGAAGTTGATAGCAACACAATGATTCATCATCATCTTAGAATATGGTTCCATAGAAACTTGGGAAAAACGGAAGAGAGTAAGCAAGAGTAAGGGAGGGTCTTCATGAAAGAAAATAATTGGTACAGACGTCATCACTCTGCTGTGCAACCTTTCTTTTATGTGTGATCCTGTCTAGTGTATCTGTATAGTTCTTCAGATTATTTCCATATAACAAAAAGTCTTCACTGTTACCCTAGTGACCAATCCTTGCCAGTGTCCTTCTTAAGGGTATAAGAAGATATGCTTACATGCAAGACTCTGTGAAGACTGGTGGTGTTTTTGTTCTTTGGAACTAAAACCAGGTTCCACTTGCCTGAATTATTTGAAATATATTTCTCCCCCCACCCTTTTACAGAAATGAAAAGCAGAAAACTTTAGTTCCAGGTCAAATAAACCAGCTCTTGGACCCACCTGTGTGCCCCAGCTGCTAGAGGAAAGGGGATCAGCCCCCACTCCTGCTTCATGTAATTACATTCTTAGCAGGAGCCATGAAGCTAAAAGTTTTGGAAACATAAAACCAAACCAGTTCGCATTTTCCAGAGCTTCCCCCCCTCCAGTGTTTTAGTCCCGCAGAAATGCACTGATAAATTCTGTTCAAATCCATTACTGGTTTTCTGAAATTATATTAATGATTATTTATAAAGATAATATGAATTCTCTGTATATGAGAGGGGTTTGGAAAACACTAAATGACTCTTCTATAAGTTGGTGATTTAATTCTTCCCAGAAAGTATGGGCATAGGACAGAACGCAGGTCTGTGTTCTGGCTGCTCCCAGCCTCCTGTTCCTGCTCTTCTTGCATTTATGGGGACCCATCTGCTCTCAGGGAGCTGATACTGGGGCAAATTGTTATCACTGATGAGCAAATGCCCTAGAAAATGAGAATTTTTCTTTTTTTGTGTCTGGGCGCAGCAAGTTTGCCTGTGTCTGTGTCTGGTGGCCACCGGGTGTCACTGTAGCTCTGTGTAATTACTGGGGAAAGGCTGAAATAAGGGTTGGTTTGATACAGGGAGGATTTGAAGGATAATTTTATTCTGCATGTCCGGATTGCTAATGAATGTGCACACACATGGAAAGCCCCATTCTGTTAAGTTCATAAGTCAAAATTCGGCATCCATGTTGTCTCTGTAATGAAATCATCCTTCTGAAAGGTTGCTGTGTTGGGACCAGAAATGCTATAGGAAAACAAACCTATCCTTCTCCTCCGCTACCCCTGAAATACACAGCATGGTTTGAGACCTGCAGCTTAGTGTGTGTATAGAGACCCCACATGAAGTCTTCCGTATCTCAGCCAGGTTGTGCACCTGCCTGGGACAGGCTGCAAGATCAGGCCTGACATTGGTTATGCCTCCCCTGTTTGGCCATCAGTCAGTATGAAAATGATAATGTTTAAAATAAAAGCTTATGAGAAGGCATTGAGGGTCAGACAAACTTGTTAATTCCCCCAGTTCTTTGGTAGATTTGTATTTATTGAATCATAGAATAGTTTGGGTTGGAAGGGGCCTTTAAAGGTCATCTAGTCCAACCCTACTGTAACGAGCAGGGAAATCTTCAACTAGATCAAGTTACTCAGAGCCCCATCCATCCTGATCTTGAATGTTTCCAGGGGTGGGGTATCCACCTCTCTGGGCTACCTGTTCCAGTTTCACCACCCTCATTGTAAAAAACTTATTCCTCATATCTAGTTTAACCCAACCCTCTTTTAGCTTAAAACTATTACTCCTTGTCCTATTGCAACAGGCCCTGCTAAAAAGTCTGTCTCCATCTTTCTTATAAGCCCCCTTTAGGTACTGGAGGACTGCAGTAAGGTGTCCTCGAAGAATTTTATTTCCTCAAATCACTTCTCCCCCCCCCCCCGATATTAAAATGAAAGATATTTTCCTTGCAACTTAATATTTTTTAATGCCAATATTTCTTTTTCTGCATTTCATTTCTCAGGCACATTAGCTGGAGTGATAGATTTAGCTGTGGATTGGATGACAGACCTGAAGGAGGGTGTCTGCCTGTCTGCCTTCTGGTACAGCCATGAGCAGTGCTGCTGGACGTCTAATGAAACTACATTCGATGACAGGGACAAATGTCCCCAGTGGCAGAAATGGTCTGAACTTCTTGTAAGCCAGTCTGAGGTACGAGAGACCTGATTAGTTTGGGGTCACAGCAGGCCAGGCAATGCCCTTTTTTCATACTTGCTGATGTTCCCTCCAGAGAGTTTCTCTGAAAGAGAAAGTAATAAACTGAGCACGCTGCAAAAAAAGACATTTCCACAAGCAATCTGCTTAACTTGGAAGAGATCCTATTGTTTCAGTGTAATGGAAAGTGGAAAACTGTGAGCTTGTACACTCTTTTTATCAGTATTAAACTAAAAGGGTTTCATCATACGCATAACATAATCACCAGGGGACCTGAGCTGCCCTTTTTTTTTTTCCCTTTCAAAGACAATTTTATGGGACAAAAAAAGATGAGCACTGACAAATACATTTAAGAGGAAATTTTCAGGATTGCAGATGGATTTTTATATATTCAGATGCTGTGAGTAGTAGAGAGAGCTGCATAAGAACTGCTTGTTTATCCCTTGCAGTCATTTTCTCTATCAGCCATCATGATATTTAGCTAGCACCAAAAGCTGGCGAAAGTGAAAGATTTGCAGGGGTAGAGGACAAGAAGGGAAGAAGCTGATCTGGACTGGCATGAAACTTGTATTTTAAGGTTTTTTTCTTACATTTTTTTATGGTAGTAATTTTAAGGACAGAAAAATGCTGTTTCAAAGCAAAGCAGGTGAAAGTTTCATTTTGAAGGCAATCGAAAGAAGCCTCTCTATATACCATTTAGCAGATGGCACGTTAAAAAAATACAAAAAAAGACATTTTCTTTTCAACCTAAGTTATTCAATGTATTTAATAAAATTGATCCCTTTACAAGTCAAATTTTTGGCAAAGTCATTGTCTTAAATCCCTCTCACCTCCTCATTTCTGCAGCTGACTTGAATCTGACAATAACTGAATATGACATGGAGGTGGGAGAGGTTGTATGAGATCTTCTCCCAGTGTGGATGTAGTCTGGTCTTGCAGTGTTTGAGGACACCTTCACTGCCTTACAAGTGTGTCACTCATGTTCCCTTCAGTGCTGCTTTAGGTTTATAGTAGTTGTAGTACTAGATGAGAGTCTGTGAATATGTGTAGCTCAATTTTCAAGAGTTTCCACTAACTAACCATAATGGAAGTAGTGGGGTGCTCCCTATTCCTGAATATTCCCACCGCATAATCAGAGGCAAAAATCTCTCAGCACAGTTGCTGATCACAGTGTCAAGTTTCCCTTTGCCAGAGGTTTGCTAGGTTCACCCTGGTTTTCATCAGCAGGTAGTTTGGGTGGTTGTATCTTTGTGACAGCGAAGAAATATTACTCGGGTATAAAGCTGCAGGACTGGGGACAATGCTGTAATTTAAGAGAACAAAAAAATGTGGGAAGGGAAAAAAGAGGAGACTGTTACAATTGTTAGGGGATTTGGAAATCCTGTGCATGTGTTTGACATGCTGTTACTCTGGCTGAAATATATAAACAATGCATATCCTTGAGAAAATTTATTGCTTTCATATGCTATTTGAAAGCAGCAGTCACAACTGTTGTATGCCATGACCTATAGGAGAGGTATCAGCAAGGTGGGCACTGTGAAACTTTACTCACTTTCTATTCAAATTGGGCTTTTCACCCCCTGGTGTACTGTTAAAGTAGGAAAAAAAGGTTCATCTTCGCTAAGTTTTGGGTTCTTTCTAAGAACAAATGAGCCTCTAAGATCTGTGGGTTCCTGGCTGCCATGGTCTGATGGATGCTGTAAATTTTAATATTATAGCTCTCTGTTACTATTACACTGAAATCCCAGGCAAAGCCCAACAAAAATGTGAATATGGAAAGTAAAAATTCAGTTTCATAGAAAAAGGCTTACAAGTTTTGCATGATATGGTTCCTGTAGTAGTAGCGGACTCCAGCAGGTATCAAAATACACTGAACTTGACTGAGTTTCAGAATAATTTTGCCTTTTTTTTTCTATGTTGTTTCACTTTGTGCCTGACATTTACATAACAGCCCTATAAAACAGGAGTGTGCATTGCAGCACACTTTAGGCAAAAAGTATTTAGAACAGTTTCCCTGAAGGTACTCCAGTTAGACATGTCTTCTTTTTTTATGCATGACTGTGATTCTTTCTCATCATAGCCAACTAAATTTGACATTTTGAGGACCGAGATTTAGATCAGTTCTTCCTTGTGGTTTTGCCAATTTATGGCTGTGATAAACCCTGTACATATGTTTTCACTGAGAATTGTGACATTTCCTATGGCATCTCTTGAAAAATGTTTCCATTCTAGTACTCCTATAAAATAAGCCCAAAGCAGAGGCTTGATACAAATTATTATGGAAAATATAATAGCACACTAGACACCTACCAGGCTATGTTTTCTTCCCTAAACACTGTTTTGTAGGTCAGTTATACTCTTCAGCCTTCTGAATGACTTCCATAGAGGAGGGGAAGAGGGTTTTTCGATGTGAGAGAGTTTCAAAACCTCAAATACACTGGCAGATCGAAAGCTTATCAGATGTCACTCAGTTCAGATCTCTGGCCAGTATCTGGTGATCTGGACCTTCCCTGTTCTGGAGATACAGTTTAGTCCCAACCCCAACTTCACTGGAGCTGAGGACTTCATTTCTGATGCCTGTCTGGGGTAGAGGAAAGGACCTTGTGTCTTCCATGGATCATAACACTGGACCCAGCAATGGACTGTATTCCCATACCAGAGCTTCTGTATCTCCTGTCATGAAGCTGAGACCTGCAAGACAAGGAAACTCCTCTATACCTGGAACCCCATTCTCAATTTTGCAGCCTTGAATCTGTCAGTCTTGAGGAGACACACTGCTGTAACACCCGTAGGAAGGAGTCTGAAAACTGAGATGCCCCATAGAGTCAGGGTAGAGTTGTGGGCCTCTGGAGAAAACATACATTGGATGGCATCCTGAGGCATTGGTTTCTTTCAGTATTCTGAATTTGTAAGGGTTATTTTCGATTGTGTTCCATTTGTATCTAAACTGGACTGACACCAGATCTGAAATATTGCTTGGTCTTGCAAACTAAAAGACAAAATTTTTCTCAGTTTCCCTATGTGCTTCATTACTATTGCTTCCAGGGTGAGTCTTTCAAGCCACTAGTGGGAAAGGTCATAGCTGGATCACCTCTCCTGGTGAGCTGTTTTGGTCTCTGATTGCAGTGTACAGCTTAAGACTTCTGCTGATTCAGGGCCTTAGTAATGGCACATAGTGGATAAGAAATGAACCATTTGCTATACTGACTTACTGCTACTTCACTTCCCAAAGGTTTTCATATTATTAATCATTAGAAACTGCTGCAGTTGAACCTGAAGAATGCCAGATATCTGGAAAATGTAACAATGAAAGTTGTCCCAAGGGATAAGGTTGAACTGGCCATACAGACTCTTGTGGGGTCCTGCCACAGAGCTGTAGGTGTATATGTGATTGCAGTAACGAGCTGACATAGTTTTCTTATGACTTCTGAGTTGTGAAAGAAGAAGAAGTAAAAAGAAACAAAGTTAATTTGACTCCAGTGAATTTAGAAGCAAAATTACAGCTTTCACTCAATGTAGTAGGGCCAAATTTTTATCAAGGCGTTGGCCTTCTTTGGAGGTACTCCAGGCTCACACTGACAGGAGGATTTTGCCCTGAGGCAAGATATCCAGAGTTTTCTGTAGAGGAAGAGTAAATATTGTCATAGCTGCTTGTAATTGAAAGCACTAGGAGAAGACATTCACGAGGCTGTCTTCAGCTGTAGCAACAAAGATCCACGGTTACTACAGCTGAATGTCAATCACTGCGAGTGTGGGATCCATGACTGCTTAGTCTCAGGGCACCGGAGGATAACATTGTATTGCTCTTCTGCTGTTATCAGCAAAGCCAGCTGCCAACTTCAGCAAGCACAAGAGGACCTTAACAAATTGCACTTCTTTCAAATATACCCATAAGGACAAGGGCAGTGGTTTCCTTACTGTATTTTCATTTGGGCAGACCGAGAAAATTAAACTAGCAAACATCTATGCTGTTAAAGGTTGATTCCTTGCAGGCTTGAAAACAGGGAGGCTTCTCAGCTCTAGGTTTTTTATGACTGGGAACAGGGCTTGGCCAGCTCTGTTAACAGAAGACACGATACAACTGATGAATGCCTGTTTTCCTGCTTGATTTATCGTAATGTTGATATCCAGGCTGCTATCCTGCAGAGCAAAGACAGGGGCCCCGATGTTCTTGAGCAGCTGGAATTGCATCCGGTAGGAAGAGTTCACTTAGAGGTGAAGGATTCATACCAGTTCATGACTGAGGTCCATATCGGTTTTTTGTTCTGTAGTGTCATGTTGCTAGAGGATATTGTTTGAAGGCTTAAACTCCTTGTATCAATTTGATGCCTCTGACTAGATTCTCTTTTGTTTGTGTAGGTAGGGTTTTTGAAATTATTCTAAAAAAATTATGCACGAGAAGAGGAAGAGGTATCCTAAGGCAGATTTTTTAACAAAAGTTTCGGCTTGACCATTGGAGACAGGTAGAAAACCTGAAGGTCACTATTGACTGTGCTTTCACTATGGCACTGCACAGTCAACTGTTGTTAATGATCATTAGCATGTCCATTCTGTTAGAAAAGTAAAGCTATTCAGCTTGAAGACAGGCTTATTCCTGACGAATGCTTTTAAAATAGCACAAAATTGACTGAGGTGTGTCTGAGTGGGTTCCGCCAAAGTGTGGTGTTTTCAAATTGTTTTCAACCCTATCATAGATAGCATCATATAGAAGGAAAGGATTTATTTATGGTTTTTTCCTTCCCATTTGTGAACTGAACTGGCTAATGATATACACACGTGTTTCATTTGAAAAGATTAGCATCTGCATGGAGAAATGACCTTTGAATACCAGCCCTCAGACAAAGATATATCAGGGTGACATCCGCTATCCTCCACCGTGGGATGAACACATCACATTCCTTCATTAGGTGCCTTTTTATTACCAATTGCTTTTGCCCTTATGACATATTTATTTGATGTTTTGGAACTTTTTGTAGGTTAGTTTAATTTTTTTTCTTGAACGATGCTCAGCTTACTTTGTTTGGGTCCCTTGCAAACAGACTGTATGGACTAGGTTAAGTATATATTAGTATGCTGCTTCTTTCCATGAGTAATAAAATTGTTGGAGTATAAAAAGTTATTTGTCCTTCCTGAGGAAAAGCCACAGTTAACATGTAAATGAAAAGATCAGGCTCTGTGCCATCATGACCCCTAGTAGAAGTGTGAGATTTGCCAATCTGCATTTGTCTAACAATGTTTGTTACTTTTTCTAGGGTGCAAGTGCTTACATTCTAAACTATTTTCTGTACATTATGTGGGCTCTATGTTTTGCTTTCCTGGCAGTCTCTTTGGTCAGAGTGTTTGCTCCTTATGCCTGTGGCTCTGGAATCCCAGAGGTGAGTTTCTCTTTGTGCATGAATATCCAAGTACCAAACAAAACAAAAAAATGATGATTTACCACCTTTTCCCATTCCAGAACTATACTATGAGATAGCATAGAATCAAGAAAATTGTCTTTCCATCTCATCTGACTTCATTCCTTTGTCTATGCTTTTATGGTGCTCATCTAAATTTTTCGTATTATAAAGTATTTGAAGGTCACTGTGACAGGTTAATGCACATACTTGTTCATTGCCAGAGCTTGACATAAAAATCAACGTCTCCAAGAGACACATACTCACTAGAAGATCATATAGAATTTTCCTTGAATGAAATTACTTGGGTCAGTTACAAAACCATTTATTTTCTAGGCTAGGCTCTAAATAAAAGCAAAAAAAAAAAAAAAAAGAAGAGAGAGGGCTACAAAATTAAGGTTTCCTGAGATGCCCATCATTTGGAATGCCTGAAAAGTGTTTGGTGCACATCTTTTGCAAATTGTGTCCCTGTACATAATGTCATCTACATTATGCCAGCATGACAGCATTATAGCAGCCAAAATATCTACTTGATTTTCAATATTCTACATATTGAGTCTCAGTCTATATTTAAGCTGTTAGAATGAAAAAGCTTGTAATTCAATCAGCAGAGCTACTCAAAATCTTTGAAATCAGAACAGTCTTTTGTTAAAAGTGCTATGGAACCACTGGAAGTGTTATTTAGGAATGTGGCAGAGAAAATCAACAGCCCAAATTTTAGAAATCTTGGCATGCTTTTGTTCTTGATCTCTAAGAAAAGCATCCAAACGTTTAAAAAAACCCTACCTCAAATAATTTGAAATATTTAAATAATTTCCGTGTTTCAAAGTAATCATGTGTGTCTTTGTTACATTTGTTGTATCTGTGGTTTTAAAACCTTTTTATAGTTAACTGTAAAGCTAGTTTCTGAGTGGTAAATCCCTCATATGAGGTGATGCTCAGCTCCAGCCCATTTCCAGGCCGAGAGTCCAAACCCAAATCCCACCCTATGTGGCATGCACATGCCTTTGCTCTATCCTAGCCAATCACGTGCAAAATTAAGAGAAAAAGCATCCAAATAAGATCTTTCGGACTTTATCATTTCATCATACTTTCATGCTTTTGTGGTGCAGCAATTCCAAATATTTAGAACTTTTTTTATGTGTTTTAACTGGAAAAAGCCTGTGGTTGTTTATTTGCTTTTTTTTCTTGCTTTGTTAAAGTTGAGTCTAGTTTAACTCTGATCTTGTAAGCCAAGGAGATATATAAGAGTTTCATATTTCTATTGATCTCTGTGAGAGTCCTTACTGACTGTTATGGGGACCACCCATAACAGCAGTAAAAGTGTGGTCTGCTTAACCCCTGCTCAGATATTGCTGTGGGAAAGCTGCCCTACCTGTGGTTTCTTTCTCTCCATCACTGGCTCTTTTCAAGCAGTCTGCAACTTTTTAAACTACACTGGAGTTTTAACTCCATTTGAAAGTTCAGAGTAGAAAAGGTTTCTTCATCTCTTCAACATGTTCTTCCTGCTTTCCAGATAAAAACCATCTTGAGTGGGTTCATTATTAGGGGCTACCTGGGAAAGTGGACACTTTTAATCAAAACAGTCACCTTGGTTCTGGTGGTATCTTCAGGCCTCAGCCTTGGGAAAGAGGGGCCGTTAGTCCACGTGGCCTGTTGCTGTGGAAACTTCTTCAGCAGCCTTTTCTCAAAGTACAGCAAGAATGAAGGAAAGAGAAGAGAGGTGAGGTTGGCTCACGTTATCTCTAATTTCTCTGTCTGATTACTCGGGGCTTCAAAGGACTCATGCCTTGCATGTAAACATTTGTTTTGTAGGTGCTTTCAGCTGCAGCTGCTGCAGGAGTTTCTGTTGCCTTTGGGGCTCCAATTGGAGGTGTGCTTTTCAGTCTGGAAGAGGTGAGACCTGGAAGTTCACTTGCTTCAATAAATATATTTTCATTTGACATTTTTTCTAAGATTACTCTTTTTTTTTTCAAGTATTTATATGCTTATTTTTTCTTCTGAAGCAAAAACAGCCTTTGATTTCCAGTAATAAGAAATAACCAGATATTCTAGCCTAATTTGAGTAGCAGAGCAGCACTGGCTTTCTGGAAACAAATTAGATGATTCAATTTGGAAACGCGTCTCTGGGCTGAGGTTTCTCCAGCTATCTGCTTGCTGACGCATGGGCCAAGCTGTCAAGCATCCATCTTATACTCTCTAGACAGCTACTCTGAATTTAGATTTATTGATTTTTAACTAGTTGCTGCTCCCTGCCTGAAATCTGAAAATGCCTTTTCTAATACCTTTGTGAACATATTCTGGTTGTGGTAAGGACTAGTGCTCCCAGTGAAGTAAAATGAAACAGGTGGGGATGGCAGTTAAAAGGAGCACCCTCTGTCACACTCAGTGAAATGTTTATGGTCTCTTCTTGGTTTTAGGTCAGCTATTACTTTCCTCTGAAAACCCTCTGGAGGTCATTTTTCGCTGCTCTTGTGGCTGCCTTCACACTGAGGTCCATTAATCCTTTTGGTAACAGCCGACTGGTCCTGTTCTACGTGGAGTACCACACCCCCTGGTACATGGCCGAGCTCTTCCCCTTCATCCTACTTGGCGTCTTTGGGGGCCTCTGGGGCACCCTCTTTATCCGATGCAACATCGCTTGGTGCAGGAGGCGAAAAACCACCAGACTTGGGAAATACCCAGTGCTGGAGGTCATAGTGATTACAGCCATCACTGCCATCATCGCCTACCCCAACCCCTACACACGGAGGAGCACCAGCGAGCTGATCTCGGAGCTCTTCAATGACTGTGGGGCCCTGGAGTCCTCACAGCTCTGTGACTACATCAATGATCCCAACATGACCCGGCCAGTGGATGACATTCCTGACAGACCTGCCGGCCCTGGAGTCTACTCTGCCATGTGGCAGCTCGCCTTGGCTTTGGTGTTTAAAATTGTCATCACGATATTCACTTTTGGAATGAAGGTAGGTCGGGGACAAGTGCAGAAGCTGCCGTGAGCACAAGGCACAGATGAGTTGCCGTCGGCAGCCTTGGTCTGGCTGGCAGGGCTTGTGTGCCTCTGACCTACGCCCAGCACGTGGGTGCTGCTGAGATGCTGCTGGCTCACCTGCCTGCCAGCACCTTGCTCTGTAGGCCGCTGCTTTTCCACCTTCTAGTCATCTGTGCTTTTGTTAGGTGAAGAAGAAATCTGTATGGGAATTTAAATCTGCTGTTGCCAATAAGCAAATTCAAGATGATTCCCACTGCAGCTGTTTTTTAGCTCTGTCATGGATATGGACTATTTACATTGCTGTTTGTCTAGGTAGATTAATGTCTTAATGTGCCTCAAGGTAGCTGTTCTCAGGGAATTAATAATTTTAAATTGACTATTTTACACATTTAAAGCATCACAAAAATATAAAAGTATCTAAAAAGGTCTATTTTTGAATCATTTTAAGAACTGTAGCTTGGAAAAAAGAGGGAATGAATAGGAGGACTAATATATGATTTGATTATTCTGGATTTGCAACTTTTTCTTTCAACAACTCCTCCTCCCCCTAAATGAATGATGAAAGGTTCAAGAACAATTTATCCAAGCTTTCAATATGTACTAAGATGTTTTTGGTGAGCTCTATATATCTGATTGCTAGAGCCCATAAAAAACCACACATCTGTCTGTCTACATCTCCCATTATCTGAACACTTGGTTCTGGATCTGATGGTAGCAGATGATGGGAAGTTTTTTTGGGTTCTACATTATATTTTATACTGTACTCAAAGCTAAAATGTCTCATCTTTCTCTTGAACACTACACTTGAACTGAGGATCCATCTTTTAGCCCTTCACTCTGGAAACAGATTTATGGCTGGCAGCCAGTTATTATGCTTGTTCATTTAAAAACTTTGCTTCTTTATTTGACGTGGTTCTTTATTTATCCAGTATATTTAAAATATGTTAAAATCAGTTGACAGTTTCAACTATTTTGTAAAAAACCAGACAAAATAGCTTTACCCACTAAATCTGGAAGACTCAATCCAACTGTATTAGCAAAGTTAACAGTATATGGTGTAGGATATAACATCCGCTGTTATCAGTCCTAATGCCTCTGGGCCATGCTGAAGTGGTTAGTTTAGTTCTCTAGAAAGCTCAAGGTATATTTTCAGACTTAAAAAGATATAACAAGCTTTCCTCTCTAAAACCAACAAAACACCATACAAGCCCACGTCAAACATCTGAGTTGTCTTCTCCACTGGGGAATAGATCTCCAACTTGCAGGTACAGAGAGGAAACACACTTAGTCAAGGCAAAGTGAATTTTCATTTTCTTGTTTTTTTCCTTCTCATTTCAATACTGTATCTTAATGATTTGTAGCTTGTCTGTATAGCAGACAACAAAGTAATGATTCATAGAGCTTCCTGAAAAATACGTAGCAAACTGAGATGAAGAAATTGCTGTATCTGAGCAGTCAACCTCTTTTCTCTGAATTTTTATTCTGCATTTGACATTTAATTTAAAATCTGGTCTGATTTAACCTGAAAATGTAGTAATAAAACCATAAAGTGCTCCATCTGATAGAGGGTGAAATCAAGATGTTATTTTCTGTTAAGCTCCTTCTTAAGCCTATGACAGAATCATGAACAGTTCCTGACTTCCTGCTGAGAAAGCAATAAAGGCAAAGCCAGGAGCATCTTGACTTCAAAACCAGACTATTATTCAGAAACACCATTTATCTCCCAAATTCAGTGTGGTGGAGCAGGTAGGATTCAAAATTAATTTAAAAAATGCATTAACATTTTATAAAGCTATTAATACACACGTAGCCACATAAACTCAGTCACTGCAGAAATCTGTGTCAGACCATGGAGATCAGCACTGTAGGGTGCCATGAGGCTATGGCCTTCTGAGCCAGTATTTGATAAGGAAACTTGGTTTTCTTACTCATAATAAAAAATGGTTTGATACTAGTAATTTTATTCAAGATGCTCATGTGTCTTTATTTCATTCCAGATCCCTTCAGGCCTTTTCATTCCTAGCATGGCTGTTGGAGCCATGGCTGGAAGGATGGTTGGGATTGGAGTAGAGCAGCTGGCATATCACCATCATGACTGGATCATCTTCAGGAACTGGTGCAGACCTGGGGCAGACTGTGTCACACCAGGACTTTATGCAATGGTCGGAGCTGCAGCTTGCTTGGGTATGAAAAAACATGTACACATGAAAAACACTGATGTTTGGTGACATACAAATTGTATTTGTGTCAGGTGCTATGCTGGCATTTCTGGATGTAACAGAGGCTGAAATCAAGATGTGATGGTCTAAAGAATGGGCAGCTGCCTCTAATGACCTCCGGTGATCTACCAGGTAGTCAGCAACAGAGAGACCTGCAGCCACCAATGGCTACTCCTTGTAATCCGTCAAAAAGCACAGACAAGGAAAATAAAAAACCTAAAGTTAGGCTGCAAGTTTCCATGTAGCAGTATTTTTGCTTGTTTTTTTTCCTTTTGATGTAATTAAATTCACTGTAACTGGACTAAAACTATTTACTTGTTTAGACTGTGCTCTCTCTCAGTGCAGGGGAAACAATTCCTGGTTCTGATAAAATTTTAAGCTTACAGAGGTAGAAATTCTGGGTCTTATTTTGGCTGTGTGTCGTGCTATGGTCAACCGAGCTGTATTTTGTTTTGACCATAAGCCAATATCAGATTACACTCAATTAATAGGATTTATTGGATATAACAGCAACGATCTGTTAACTATTAAAGCAAGATCATTGAATAATACCTCACATATCAAATTTCTATCCATAGATGCAAGAGGAATGTTACAAGCATACCATCTGAACATTTTTTTGCCTGATCATATCTTTCCCTTCTGTACTTGTATGGTCTGTCTCATTTAATTGTTGTTATTGATATTGTCATTAGCTGATGAAAAAGTAGTGGGGTGCATAACACATGATTAATGTGATTGGGTAGGTTTGAAATGAAAGATGTACTCAAGGAAGAGCTGGAAAATTTTCATATTTGGATGCTTATACTGGAAAAGCAGGATCATTTGTGTGATCAGTTATAGAGGAAGCAAGGGTGGGATTTGCTTGAAAATTTAGTGTCTGTAATGTAGACATAAACATCTGAGCTAGCTGTCTTAATACCCTTCACAGTTAAACCAGAAAAATGAGACACTGGAAAGATCAGTCTTATCTGGCAACACACATCTAAAACCAGGGCAAGTGAAGAGATAAATTTGGCCTCAAAAGGACCCGTTTTTCTCTAGAAATTATATAGGCAATCTGGATCTTCCCTTTGGATGAGAACACCTACAGCAGTGTAGAGACATTAAAATAGCTAGGATTAATCTTACTGTCAAAACAAGTAAAATGCTTCCACTTCTTGATAAATGATCTTAATGTTCATAATAGAAATAATACACAAAAATTTTGCTCTGATGTTCCAGTTGATCAGCTAGTCTGCATACAATGATAGGATCTTAGAATATGCTGAGTTAGAAGGGACCAAGGAGTCCAATTCCTGGCCCTGCACAGGACACCCCAAGAGTCACACCATGTGCCTGAGAGTGTTGTCCAAATGCTTCTTGAACTCTGTCAGCCTTGGTGCTGCGACCACTGCCCTAGGGAGCCTGTTTCAGTGCCCAACCACCCTCTGGGTGAAAAATCTTTTCCTGATATCCAACCTGAATCTCCCCTGGTGCAGCTTCATGCCATTTCCTCTAGTCCTGTCACTGGTCACGAGAATGAAGAAATCAGTACCTGTTCCTCTGCTTCCCCACGTGAGGATGTTGAAGACCACAATGAGGTGTTCCTTCAGCCTCCTACAGGCTGAACAGACCAAGTGGCTCAGCCGCTCCCCTCCAGACCCTTCACCATCTTCATTGCCTCCTTTGGATGCTCTCTAATTGCTTAAAGTCTTTTTTATATTGTTGTGCCCAAAACTTCACACAGTACTCAAGGTGAGGCCACAGTAGTCTCTTCTTTTAAAAGGTCCAAATTAAGGTGCAGTGATTTTAATAGTATGGTGAGACATACAGCAGAATGGTCACAGCTTGTACTTAAGCCCAAGACCTGTCTTGTCTAGAGTAAAAGATATGGAGTAAGTATTAAATGATCCTTACTCTGGTATCTACTCTCAGCTTTTCAGAGCCAGAAGTTTAAGGCATTCCTCAGATGAAAGTCATATCTGGATCATTGTGTTAAGTAATCAACAATCTAATTTTCCTGTATGCTGCTAGATGAACAGCATCTTTTTATGACCTGTTTCTGATTTCTCTCATCTAAAATGGTACTTCATTTTGAGGCCTAAAAATAGCAATTCATTACATTTACCTTTTGAACGGAGGCAAAGAAATGTTACCTAATAATTCAGGAATACATACACACTTGTCTGCAGTTATGTGGCTATTTTTATCCTTTAATGTAAACTGATGGAGCAACGAGGTTGCTTATGAAATTAATACAGAAAGACTAGACTGAAAAATATAGCTACAACCCTGTCTATGGCTGCATGCCTAGATGGCCTCAAACCAAGTTTTTATACACAGTTCAAACTGTATTACTATAGTGATATCAAAAGCTAGGCTTTAACTATAACATGGCTCTTGCAGTAGCCCTAAGCTATTATAACATAGGCTTTTGTAACCGTGTTGTGCCCAAAGGTAATGCTTAGCTTTCTCTTCAGCATGAATCCTATAGATAGTCCAGTGTGAAAGCCACCTCTCCATGCTCCTACCTGCCTCAGCCATGGTACTTAACCTGATTCCTGGAGTCATTTTAGAGGGGTAATGGCAGGATTTAATTTTAGTTTCTCAGGTTTGAGATGATTTTTTTTGGCATCTTTTCTGGTTTTCAAGCTCTGTCTTGGCATTCATTGTTTGCTTTTCAATGTTAGCATCTTTGGCGTCAGCAAGTTCACTCAACCTTCTTGATGAAAATTGCAGTAGATGAAAAATATGTTTCTTCAGTGAAATAAGCTCAAAAATACTTCACAAAGTATAAGGGCAAAGTACTCAGCATGAATAATTACATGCCTTTACAAGTGTAAGACTCAAAAATATAAATGAGTTGCTTAGTATGTATACCAGCACTGAGAGAAATTTGACTCTTTTCCTTGTTGGCAGGTGGTGTTACTCGAATGACGGTCTCTCTGGTGGTGATTATGTTTGAGCTAACAGGAGGCCTGGAGTACATTGTACCTCTTATGGCTGCAGCTGTCACAAGCAAGTGGGTGGCAGATGCCTTTGGAAAAGAAGGGATCTATGAAGCTCACATTCATCTGAATGGCTACCCATTTCTGGACGTGAAAGATGAATTCACCCACCGAACCCTGGCAACTGATGTGATGAGACCAAGACGTGGGGAAGCTCCTCTCTCTGTTCTGACACAGGACAGCATGACGGTGGAGGATGTTGAGACACTTATCAAAGAGACTGACTACAATGGCTTTCCAGTAGTGGTTTCAAAAGACTCGGAGAGACTTATTGGATTTGCACAGAGACGAGAGCTGATTCTTGCAATAAGTGAGTAGAGTATCAGTGTGCAGAAGTTTGATTTTGAAAGGAGTTTTGATTTACTAGTTGCTAGGACCTGGAAGCTTTTCTATTGCTTCATACCACCTAGTAGAATTCTGTGGGCTTGACCTTTGTAGGCTTAATTTTGCTGTCACTAAAACCAGTATAATACAATTCTGCTAGAGACAACAGAGAGAAACTCAACTCATATGGCCAGAATTTTTCTCAGAAGTAGATCAAAAGCCAGTGCAATGCTGAACTTCCTGCAGTCCCCATGGGCTGCCAGAAGAAGCTGGAGCAGTCATAAACTTTTGTCACCCTGTGATGAAATATAAATCCCTGTGCTTCTTTTTGTTGTACTATCTCAGTTTTTCTCACATGTAGGCCTTTATCCCTACAGGTGGAAACTTTTTCAGTGGAGGATGTTTGGTAAAAATTGCTGAGTTTTGTCTAGCATCCAGTGGATAGCTGGCTGGTTACCTGAGAGCCCACATCCAGGCCATTGAAGGCTTTGACCCAGCAGGCCTTTTCCTGGTTGGTCTGATGGCTAAGTAGGGATGATTGAAAAATAGGTGTATTGGATGAAAGCAAGTTTTCCCAGCTTTTCCATATCCCAGGCATCCAGAACTGCAGAGGTCTTCAAGGCTGCCAAATCAACCCCACTGTCTGCTCCCAATTCTGGCAGTCCTGTTGAGGCCCAGATGGGCAGGCAGGCAAGCTGCTGTCTGGACATGGTTGCCTTGTACTTTGCAGGGGAGTGAAAGATCTGGTATATCCAAATCTCTTTGACTTGGAATTATTCTTCTCTGCCTGGACTTGTTTCGTCCCTCTGCTTCAGGCACCTTTAAAAAATTGTTGTCTCAGATGAAAATTCCCATATTTTTCAGATGAGAAAATTAAT
This sequence comes from Lepidothrix coronata, assembly GCF_001604755.1. Taxonomy (NCBI): domain Eukaryota; kingdom Metazoa; phylum Chordata; class Aves; order Passeriformes; family Pipridae; genus Lepidothrix; species Lepidothrix coronata. Next base: position 2,006,544 of record NW_016690215.1, read on the forward strand.
AAATGGAAAATTTGGGTTATTTTTGAAGGTAACTTTACAGCTCTCTTCTCACAAAGCTAAAATAAAATTTGAAATAATAGTGCTCTTTAAAGACATTTTTTAATGCCTATTTATTTTCATGTCTGGGATGAAAAAAGACTCAGTCTAAGTCTTTAGACCTAAAATTTATATTAATTTATTTAAGGACATTCAACTATTACTTGATTCCCCTCTTCTCATCTCACAGAATAAAGTCATCAATACTACATGCAGAAGAAGAAAAGAGATGACAGAGATTTCACAGAGATACTGTTTCAACCAAGAATCCTCAGCTTCTTTCTCAGGCCCAGTTAATTGTGCATCAGCAGTATGCTGATTCCCTGGTGGTCCAAGGAATACTCTGGGGAAGTACTCCAATTCCCTCAAACATCTGAATTCTTGGGTGATGGCAATAGCTACCGAGTCCTGCATCAAATACCCATTCACACAGAGCTATCTGCCTCATGATTTGCCCCTACATAATTTATTTGTTACTGAGCAGAGCACTGAGCATGCTCTAGAAATGCATCCAGTACCTGTAGAGTTAATGGCAATGCCATTTCCAATTGCTCAGAAGCATCCTCAGGAGGATTGCATCTTTCCACTGATCCTTGTTGAGTAGATAGGCAGGTCAGGTGGGCAGAGTCACCCTCTGGGAATAGGTGTCTACATTTTAGATGGCACCTACTTTACAGTCTTACAGAGGGGAGTATTTGACCCTGTAAAGCTTTTCTTAAATTTGGCCAGCTCCAGAGGCACTGTACAAAAGGCAGAGCCTTGGACAATAGCCAGGTGGCCTGTATAACATGCTTTTCCCAGCGTGGAGTTGAGAGAGCAACATATTTGATGTAGGCTGTGAAATGTGAACTCCTGAATATGAGAGGCTGTTTCACATTTGGGAGAACTAATTCACTCTCTAGCTGCGACAAGAGCCTTCTGCATCGATTACTCTTTAAAACTAGACATCGTCATCCATTTGCTTTGCTCTTTCTGTTAATCTGTATCTGCTTTTCTTACCCACCGACTGCAAAAGTGATCCGTTCTGTTTTACTTTACTCCTACTCCCCCGTCCAGTGAGACTCTGTACAAAATCCACCATTTTTCTGATGCCACTGAATTTACTCTGTAGTACTACATCGTTCAAATTTCTCCAGAGAGATGTTTGACATGGAAGAGTGAAATCATGGCTTTGGCTAATCACTGTTGTTCAGGGTCATTGCTGCCTTGGGAACAGCAATGTGGTAACTGAAGCGCTTGGCCTTATTTCTTTGGGTGCAGCTTTGGGAAGGAAATACCTTGCTGTCAAAGGTTTTTATCAAAGGTGGGAGTTACCTTCAGTTTGATTAATGTTACCTCTTGGCACAGATCATACATCAAAGAACTATGCAGGCATATTCACACTTGAAATTAGATGTATGAATCAAAGCAAGCTGAGACAAAGCTAGCATCATTTCTATAAATTGCAATAGGGCTTGTAATATGTAGGGTGAGAAGGCTGAAAATCATATGCTGTGCTGATATTAGGTTTGAGCCAGCACTGCTCCAGTTCCAGAAATATTACAAGACAATGATAGTTAAACATAAAAAAAATTGCAGCTGGAATATGTTGCAAACAATTACTGTCTACACATTACAAGTCACAGGAGCAGGTTTCTGCACTTTGATTGATGGCAATGAGCTCCAAGAATATATACATATGCTTTGAGTATGTCTGATTTGCTGTATCTCTTAAGAACAGAAGCAACCTGTGTTTATCAAAGATAGTAGTTCTAACTATTTACAAGAATTCATAAAAAAACAAGGAAAAGGAGACAGAGTTAAACCCACAGAACCAAACATGTGATATGCTTATTCTGGGGAGAGAGAAGTTGTCTCTTGTTTGGATATCTGTCTCATATATTGTTTATACCCTATAGTGTTGAGTAGAAATGAGGTAAACGCTACAAAGAAAATAAACTACTTCCATGCTAAGAATTCTTCTTGGAGCATACTTTAAAGTAAAAGGCTTATACTGATGACGTAAACTCCAGATGCAGGGTGATGTTTGCTTTGTAGTTTGATCAAAGTATTAACGATAGCTTTTGAACTTTTAAAAGTGGTCAAATATGTGCTATTGAGAAAAACTTATCAAACTCATTTATCCCTATATTTTGTTCCTCCCTTTACTATTTTCCTTTAAGTAGGATAGTATTTTTCATTTCTCTTTTAAAATTTATATATGCAAACTCTATTTAAGGAACTGAGAGTAAGCCTACAAAGTTTATTCTGCATGCCAGAGAGGTGTGCTGGTCTAGAACAATACCACGCCACCCTGAATCCCTGGGATGTGAGTTTGTAGTTCCCTAGCTTTGCATTCATAAATCCATTCACCATGTCCACATTTTCCCAACTCCACTGAGAAGTTTTTCTCCAAGCCAGCTGGACCATACACAACAGCTGCTGACTCCACTCATTCAGGCATATAATAAAATTTCTTTTGCGATTCTCACAATGGAGGAAATCACATATGGTCATTTGAATTTGACAGAAATTGGATTAGTGATGTTCGTGAAGGCAGTGAACTGCATATTTATTCAGAAAAAGCATTATGCCAACCAAGGAATAGTAAGTGCCTGTGAAAATATCTCTTATATTTGCTTCAAGGGCGCAATGTCTCAAGGAAATTCAAGTTTGCTCAGTAACCCCAGCTTCTGGGAATTAAGTATGTTAAAGACAAAACCAAACTACTACTACCTTTGCGTTCCAAAGGAGGACTTTTTTTTTTGTTTGTTATCAAGCCTAATTCACTGTCTACATTGATCTTTCTGTTGCACAGAGAATGCAAGACAGCGTCAGGATGGGGTGGTGAGCAACTCCATCGTGTACTTCACTGAGGACCCCCCAGAACTGCCACCCAACAGTCCCCATCCACTGAAACTGCGTCGTATTCTCAACCTGAGCCCTTTCACTGTCACTGACCACACACCAATGGAGACTGTGGTAGATATTTTCCGAAAACTTGGACTCCGGCAGTGTCTTGTCACTCGCAGTGGGTGAGTAGTTGCTGAGTCAAGCACACTTAGAGAATCTGAGGAGGTTTTCTTCAGCATTAACAAAACCACCCTTTGTTGTTATTTAAAGGCAAGTATAGACGGTAGCTAATTAATCACCACCTCTGAGACAGTCAAGTGAATATTTTTATTTTTTCTTATTTTATGAATGGAAGAATAAGGGAACATCACCCAGAGTCTCTCCAAGGCAGCAAAAGAAGTCAGACTCAGAACCAAAATGGTGTTTGCTGGGTTTTATGTTTCATTCTGTTCTCCCAAATCCTTAGTGTATTTAGATAAAGTAAATATAAATACAAAATAAACTGTTCTGACTCCCACTATCACTCAGTTTTCAACAGAGGCAGATCTGGCGAGTAGTATTGTTTGGAAAGAATGTGTCTCTTTCTAGACATCCAGCTAGATTAGATGCTTGAGAAGAGTGTGATAAAGGTGTCCCTGGCGGAAAATTAATCTATTCAGTTTTGTTTATGGGATAATGAAAAGGTGTATAAACTAAAGGCCCTCAAAAAAAACAGCTGAAGGAGGTGGGCAGACACGAAATTAGGAGAGTAAAAAGCTGCACCATGTGGAGTAGAAATAACATTCCATAGTTCCAATGGGATTTGAGATATTTGGGCATTGTGGCTCATCCCAGGATCCAGTAGTAAGAAGAAACTTTAGAACAGGATAACAAAGCCAGAACTATCCCTTTCAAATATGGAAGACTAAAATTTATTCTTCTGTCAAGATAACTTTTTGTTATGCAAAAGTATCATGTGTCAGTTGTTATTATTGATGCAGTGTCCTCAACATTAAGAAAATAAGAATCATTATTGGGATGCAGATTTAGGTCCTTATTTTAGGTGCCTGGATTTGGAAATTTTGACCTTGAGTTTTGGCACTTACATGAAATGAAAAGTGGAAAAACTATAACGACGACATTGTTTCAAAATTCAATGCCTAATGATCTTCAAGGACTGGAAGTAAAAGCCCTTGAATACTGAGGGTTATGAAATTTTTGACTGTTGGGGCCAGACATCCCATAGGCCATGTCTTTCTTGATGGGTATAGTACATTTAGGTTCACATAAATGAGAAATTACCCTTTAAATTTGAAGGAATTATGCTGTTGGACAGCAAGAGCTTCAGAAATTCTGTGCTTAACTTACTTTGTGTATTACCAAGCACTGATGCCTTCATTTTGTGCTATTGGTCCTCTGCAGCTTGAGCCTAAGGAAACTCGTTATTTTGTTACACAAAGTGTTAGTTGTTGTAGCTCCTCACTCAGTCATGTTCCCAACAAAAAGAGGTAACAAGCCAAAGTATCTCACTTTATTATCATGGCCAGAGTAGTAGAAATACATGAGGTGAAAATACTTTTATAAAAAGATAATCACTGGGGAATGGATGAGATGGACAGTGCTATATGGAAGCACTCACAAAATGTCCCTCCCTGCAGCTGAACAGAAAAAAACCCTGGATGATAAATGAGATGATTGTTGACCTTTCCTTTCCTTTTCTCCTCTAGGAGGCTGCTGGGTATCATAACTAAAAAGGATGTATTAAGACATATGGCTCAAATGGCAAACCAGGACCCTGAATCTATCATGTTTAACTAGACTGGTAAAGGAAGAAGAAAGTAACCCCAAAGGAATCTCTTCTAGATTAACACAAAGGCTATGTTTGGTGTTTCATCTTGTTTAAAAAGAAAAAGGTAATGTGTATGAGGAATGGCCTGATATGCCTCTGACAGAGGGAGTGGATGCAGGACAGCACTTATTTAATGAGGAAGGCAGTTTAGAAGCTCTGAGCAGCTGCAGAGATCAAGCTGTGTTTCCTTAATGAGATTCCCAACAGCTCAGTTGGAGTGTTGGTGGGTATAAGTGATGTGGTGCTTGGAGACAAAGAGCCAGGAGCACCAGTGGGATGCTTCAAGTTCACAGTAACTCGTGAGGCAGGTGTGAAGGGTAGGAGACACTGTTTATGTACCAGCTGCCAGGAGAGGTAAAGGTCTGTGTTCCAAGCTAGAGAGTGTATATTGAGTAATGTCAGTTGCTTTTGTTACTGAAATCATGGCTATTTATTTGCTACTGAATTATACCATTTTCATAAGGGAAAAAATTGTCATATTTTTAAAGGAAAGATTTTGTCATCTTCATTTATCTTGTAAATGTTAAGTGAATTAAGACTGGAGTTAAGTCTTCAGAAGGGAGTAAGAGTACACTTCAACTCACTTTAAAATGTAGTGTCCCTTGCTCCCTGCTTTAGTCCTTTGAATTTTATACCATTTAGCATTTCTCTCAATCAACTCCCCTTACTAGTATTAAAATGTGACTTATTTGTAAGGATTTATTTTTTCTCTATGCAATTTTGCATACAGGTACTATCAAAATTAGTGTAAAACATAGAAACCCATGAAGGAATTTTCTAAAGCACTAAAAGGATGCTGATATCCATCTGTCATCAGTGTTAGTGACAAGAGATTGAATACCTCACCTGTCTCCTTGTGTACATCATCATTTTTCACAAACTGATGAAGTTCTGCATTGATTCTTGGTCCTCCATTTAGGTCCTTTTTGTCATTGCTCTTTCTTGGCACTTATTCTGTAACAGATCTACTCTTTATCCATCTGTCAGTCATAGGATTGTGGAATTCCTCTCTACAACTATGGCTGGATAAGATCAGAGGGACTGTGAATGCAAATGATGATAACAAAGCTTTAAGAATTTTTTCTGTTTGCACCAAAAGCAAAATATTTAACAGACCCTGGTAGGGAACTCTAAGTCACTCAGGTAAAAATGCTAAATTTTCCTAAATGTTTGTTCTGGTCCTATGTGAGATACAGAGAGTCAGCCCTTTAGTCAATACTGCTCTCAATAACAGAATACCAAATTGTACTTTCAATTCTCTGCCCAGCGTTTGCTTTATAGCTATGAGCTTAAAGACTGGAGAAAGGTTGCATCCTAACTTGGATGCCCTGAATCCCTTTCAGATCTCCCAAGAGTCTGGTCCCTTCATTTAGGCATCTACGACCTCTTGTATTTTTGTTCAGATTCATATAGATAACTGGTTGTGTCCAGATGGTCTTCATGGACAGAGACGAGCCATGTCCTTTCATGCCAGAACAACCTGTTGCTTACTCCAGACCAAACCCAGACTGTTGGTCCAACATGTAGGCAATGTACATGATTATTGTGTCCCTGAACTGAGACAACTAGTCAGGTGCACCCTGAGTTAGATGGCTGAAGTTACATGTCACAAATTCCTCCTCTTATCTCCCGTGACCCTGCTTCCTTCTGGCATGTGTCCCACTGCATTCACACGTAGCATGGCCCAAATTGTTGAAGTAAAAGAAACGGAAGTAAAGGGATAATTTTAGTCTGCTAAGTACTCCATTTAACAATAGTGTTTGCAACAGATTGACATAAATTTATATAGCTCTTGCCAAAGCCCATAAATATTTCAGTGTATACTTTTTGTTAACTGAACATCTGCAGTACAATGTATTATTTTAAAGGGATATTGTTAAAACTATATGAACTATAGAACTGAGCAAATCCTTCCTTCTGAAAATAGGAAATACAACATAATATGGTTATTTCTTTTTGTTTTTCTGTGAAGCTGTGAGCAGTCAAACTCATAAAAAACCAACAAAGTCAACAACAAAGCTCATAAGCACTGGATTCCCTCATTTGAACAGAGATGCCATCATAAAATAAAATCAGTTCATTACCACAACTAGACCCAAGTGAGACTTTGTACAAATGTCAGTTTCTACCCAAAACTTCTAGAATCGAAGGGATTTGGACTAAGCTGAATAGGCTGACTTTTGAGAGTGATCTTGTTCTTAGATTAAAACTGTAGAACTGTGTTCTACTTTCCACATTTGTATCTGCTGATATTAATACACCACATTTGATGAACACTTTCTCCGTCTTCCTTTATGTTTATGTAGTGTATTCTCCCCATCTGAGCAATCCAAAATACTTTTGTTCATAAGCCAAGAGAAGTAAGTTGGTAAGTGAATTCAACTACTATTTGAAATCAAATTCAAGGCTTCAGGTAAAAGCAGAGGTCTAAAGTCTTCTCTGTTAGTGAAGGAAATTTCAGTCCTTGTAGCATTATAATGTAGTTCATGGAAGGCTACCTCTGAAGAGCATCCATAGTACTGAGGGCTGTGTTTGCTAAGAACAACCAGGATAGTGTATCAACACTGCAAATCATTATAATTTTCTGAGAAAAAGACATGGAGTTGCCTAACTGAGGTTAATCTGGCTATGAATATGAATTCACATGGGCATTGACTTAATTTATCAGCTTAAACTCAGTGGCTATGCATAGGCATAAACTTGTGTGGTTAATTCCCATTAATACTCAGAGGCCTGATTTAGTAAAACCAAGAGTCACCCTTGTGATAGTTTGTCACCTTGTCTTAATAGGCTATTTAGGAGGAGCCCTCAGGGCTTAAAAACAGGATCCAAAAAAATGGCATGGTGGTTTGTAAGAATCAACAACAGAAGGAATCGAGATTTATGCAGTTATTGTGGGTGCAGTTTGACCCTGGGACTATCACTCAAGTAAAAAGCAGGTAAATGAGTCTACAGCTCTCTTCTATCAAACATGTTCATTTTTAGATGGAATGCTTTAAAATATCTAAGAGGTCAAGGGAAAAACCTTTAGATATGTAACTGTGTACTGCTGCTCCTTGTTCCAGTGTCTTTTCAAAATATGTTAAACCCTCTTAGAGCAGGGTCTGATATCTAGCTGTCCAGAAATGGCACAGTCATGGCTAACTTCATTTGCTTGGCATTATCATCAAGGCCAAGGCTGATGCCAGAATGACACGGAGGGCTTTGAAACTGGATAGACTTTGCTAATTAGAAAACTTCCTCCATGCTACAGTCTTTGTTGCTCTTCACATGAGTGTCTGAAAGGAAAACACTCTTAATATAAATGAATAACAAGCTTTTCTCAAAAAATGCAGTTATGATATAATGATTTAATTTATTTCCCCATAACAAGCCCATTATTAGTCACTGTTTTCCATCTGTATTCCTAAATATGTCTCAGAAGTTACTGAATAGACTCCAAGAGGCATAGATCTCAGCCTTAACTACATATTTGAATTTGTAGAGCTCAAGACAGTCACATAGTGTGATCAATCTGAGTTACATAAGTACTTTAGTATATACTGCTCACTTCATGCAACCTCAGCTCAATCCTTGTGTTCAAGCAGTTGGCCTTCAAAAGTGTTGAACTAAACAAGAGGATGAAAACCTTTAAATGATGCAAGTTCAGTATTGTACCTTTGTTTTGCATGAACTGTGTTCAGTTACATTTAGCTTCTGGTGTGTACTTGAAGCAATCTATACTAGAAAGTTTAATAATAAAGTACAGAACATGAAAGACATTAGACAGACACTTTGGCTGTCACAGTGATACTAATTATTAATTCTTATGCTTTGATGAAGCAAAAAAAGAATATTTAAGAAGTACCGGAAATTCGTGGATTCCGTGTTGGAATGACACTATAATTCTGACTACAGTTTTGCTTTGGTTTTATTTGTTGGGTTTTTTGTTTGTTTGTTGGTTTTTGTTTTTGTTTTTTTTTAATTGTAGAAAACAGTGTATATGTTGCACCTTATAAAAATGATGTTTGGACTCTATTTTTTAAATAAAACTGACAGTACCGGAAACATTTCTTGGTCATCTTATTAATTAGAGAAGTATTTCACTTAATGCTTCTGTATGATTTTGATGTTTCCTTTTCCACCTATAGGGCTAACTCAAGCCTGATGAATGATTTAGGATATCCAATTCAATTATGGGTTAGGTAACATTAAGTAAGGAGTTAGTAAAGTTCATACAGTGGACTTCAAAGAATCAGCCTTGACAGCTGGCTGTTTTACTTTCAGAAAAAAATGTTTTTTACTTTAGCATCATAAATCCCTTAGATATCTAAAAAGAGAAGAAAAAAGAGTTATCTTACTAGGTTGTTCTGTTTACAATAATCATGAAGCTTCTTTAAAACTACATGTTGCAAAGGCCCTATGGTTTCACTTTTGGATATATTTTTCAGTTGCGCTTTAATTCAGAGCTAAGATCAAAGACTTAAAGTGACAGGTTCAATCATGCCCATTTAATTGGATGAAACATCCCCTAAATCTCTGTCAGAAGATAAATTCTAGGTAGTAGTGAGCTCCAGAAAAAAACCAAAGCACAGGAGGTGCCATCACCAGTCCTTTCCTTTTTTACAGTAGCCTCATGGTTAGAGACTCTGAACCTGGTAGGGCTGGAATCCAGTTATAATGTTAGATGAATGTCCTAAGTCACACAATACAGGTCTTGTACAGTTCAATTAGTTACTATGGTACAGCTGCTTCTTTGCTAACTGCTGCTTTAGTTGTCTTTCTGGCAAACCAGAAGGAGCATTGTCCTACAAGCATTTGTAGACTTCTGCTTAAAGATAACTCAGTTGGCTATTCTGAGTCATGTTGAGATGCAGATTCTGTATCTTGAATGTCATAGGGAACTTAGGCTTCTGCTTATAGTCTTGTAATTAGCATACTGGGAGGTTCATCACATTTTTAGGCCTCGCTGTAGCCTGAACACAGTACTTAGCTTCATGTAAGTGAAGTTAAAACCTAACATCTATTTGTCATTGACCAGAATATTTAACCATCTTCTATTCAGTCACTGCTTGAGATCAATCATCATTTAGATTACTTTATTAATTCATGATTTTTAATCTCTTTCCTACATTTAAGCATTTGTTTCATAATCTTATTTATTTATTTCCCAATTTACTAATTCAAGTGGTACTATAATTACAGGTAGAACAAAGGTATAAATGGTCTGACTGACATTTTTCCACATCACAGATAATTAATATTGACTCTGAATTATGTTTTGGCCCCTTTTCAACTTTTAAGGAACACTACTAGAAAGCATTAGTCACAGGAAGACAAGGAATAAATCATAATCTCCTCTGCACCTCTTCTTTCCAAGCCTGTGGGAACACACATGAAACTATTACCTTTCTCTCTTTAAAGCCAGGTTTAGGTAACAGAAATCCCTGTATATTTGATGGCTACAGCAACTCCTGTTGAGTAAATTTCTCCATGCCACCAGGCACCATTGAAAGAGTACCCGATTTCCCTCTGTGTAAGGATAACCAGGTAGGCAAGTAACCAACATCTTCATCCCATCCTCCTTTTCTCACTTCCCTGTTTTTCTCCTTGTTCCACCTCTAGCCCCAACCCATTCTGCCTCTTTCCTGCAGCTTTTCTGTAATAACCCCAAACCCCACAAACAGATCCACACATCTGCTCTCTCTGTTCACATGGAACTTCTGCACAGAATGCAAATTTTTCAGGAACAAAGTCATTAGCTAAGCTACAGTCTAGTTCCCAGCATTATTTCCACTGTATAAACATTCAGTGCTGGTGAATTGTAAAAGACATGCTGTTGAGGGACCAGAACCAGAGGTCATCTTGCTCATCTGATGGTCTGGTACATACAAACCACAGCAACATGTACTGCCTTATTTGCTCTTCTTCTGGCTCCGTGTTAGAATTCTGCCTTCTTGGTGTTCAAGCTTCAATAATATAGGGGAGAGGGGGAATTGTTCCTTTGCCAAGATCCCTTTTATCTCAGGAGAATGCCCCATTCTTGAGACTATGAAGTTTTTTTGCCTCTCTTACTAAAGCTGTTCCATTCTTTGTGAACATATACATTAGGCCAGGGATGAAAACAGCCTTCTTAGCAGTGGTTATGTTTGCTCACTGGATGGAGAGGCGAGAACTGAAGCCAAGGCTCCTGCCTGCCATCTACCTTCCTGCAGAAATCATGGAGACTTTATATTAAGGGAAGTAAATCTGTATGTGCAGGGAAATGAGGGAACTGTGAGAAGTGGGTGGTGTAAGTGCCTAACTCAGGCATTGTGAGATGCAGATGGACATTCAGCCCAGGACAACCTGTGGAGAGGAAAGGTAGAATACACATTAATTCTCCATGTTTCTAACAGGCAGCACTCCACCAAGATGACCAGATCCTGCAGTTCCTATTTTAGGTGTCCAGAGTTACACCAGACATCATCTAGGATGTGTGAGGTCTTCACATCTGCATCTTGACACCGACCATCCTCTCTAGTGTAAAAAACTGCAGTAGCTGTGATTGGCTGATAGACACAGGAGTGAAGGGCAAGACTAAAATGTTTTCCTGTGGCAAAGCAGCTCCAGCGTGGAGTACGTGTGGCTGCCTGGTGGCCAGCTGCTCATAGACAAATACAGGATCAGCTCTTCTGTGGATCACTCAGTGTGATTCCACGAAAGGGTGAGCCCTCTCTTCTCATTCCCTTACAGAAGTTTACTCTTTTTAAATAGAGAATTGCAACTCAGTACTGATACAAGGTAAGGGACAAGAAACAAGTGGTTGACCCTTTCCACTCCAGTCCCTACCAGATTAGTGCCTTCAGCCCGTCTGCTCCTTCAGCAATACATTTATGTATTCATTCGTGTGTTTCTTGGCACAAAGACCCTTGAGAAAAGCCCAGCCTACACCATTCCTTTCCCTCAAACCACTGGCACACTGAGAAATACCAGGTGCTCTACAGTGATATACAAACAGCAGTTAGAGCAGCAGTACAGACGCCTCCTCCCCAGCAGAGCTGGAGGCTGCTGCCACCACTACCTCCTCCCATCTCCATTGTCCTGGCACTGTGGGGCTCTGGGAACAGGAATGCACAGAGGAAAAAGGTGGAGAACTGTGATACTTGGCTGAGGATCCACCCTGTTGGGACTGACTTTTAAACTGGTCCTCAGAAAGTCTGTCTGGCCATTTCCTTCCCACTGCTCCCTCCTGCTAAGCTCACAGTTTGTCAGGGGAGGAGTATTCAGTGAGTGAGTGCATCACATGTCACAGCTGCACCAGGAACTGCAGTAAGCTTATTTTTTTACAGATGCACAAAGTCGGCCTTTCTCAGATCAATGAAAAGCAAATCCATTGTTGTGTCTACCACAGCTCCATCTCCACTGAGCACAATAGGCTGGCATTTTATCACAGCAGCCAGCCATAGTCTATCCTCATATCTTTCCTGCAGTGCCCAAAAGGCCTCATAGTTGTCTTTACATTTAGATTTTCTGTGAGCTTCAAAGAGAAGATATTATCAGTTATAAGGTATTCAAGTACCAGAGCACACTTGGGAGAGGCCAGAGTCCTCATGTGCATAAGGAGAGCTAGCAGTGGCACATGGGTGATCTGTGCTGCCTCTGAACCAGCAGACAACACTGCAGGTACCCCTGCAACATGTTGGGGCAAACACTCCCCAAGGAGTAATGGCTTTAAACTGAGAGACGGCAGGTTTAGGTCAGATATTAGGAAGAAATTCTTTACTGTGAGGATGGTGAGGCACCGAGGTTGCCCAGAGAAGCTGTGGATATCCCATCCCTGGAAGTGTTCAAGGCTTGGATGAATGAACTTTGAGTAATCTGGTCTAGTAGAAGCTGGTCTGGTCCTGGCTGTCTCAGAAGGGGTTGGAACTAGATGATCTTTAAGGTCCCTTCCAACCCAAACCATTCTGTGGTTCTATGATTCCATTCCGTGCTTCACCGATTGCTCGAGGTATTTAGTGATCCACTGCTCCAGGGTCTAAATTCAGCTGCAATATTTGTTAATCAGCGTCAGGATAAAAATGAGCAGGGATTTAGTAGCTCCGATGGGTTCGGGCCGCGGGGGCCACTAGGTGGCATTCCAGTCCTCGGCATGGCCGGGAGGCAGCAACAGTGCCACCAGCTTGCTCAGGCTGACAGAGGCCACCAGGGTGTCCTTGCTGTCCACTGACTTCTGATTCTTGCAGGAAGCAAAGCTGTACAATTGTTTGCTCTAAAAGTGTAATTTTTCTCATGAATTTTCTGAGATATGCCAATTAAAATTATTTTTTTTTCGCTTGATATATTCTGGTGGGAAAAGGAAAGGGAGAGGAAAGACAGAAACCTTTTTCTTTGTTTGGACTATTTGGCAGGGCTAAAGCATGACTGTCTGCTTTGGCTCTTTAAACCACATATCACATCTGTAAAAACATAGTGGCAAAAGGAGGAAAAAATAATCTGCAATGCTTTCCTGGTGGTTTCTGTAAGGCTTTCATGTAACCAATACATTTTCATCAATTATGCATTTAGGTCACAGGAAGAGTTGGTTGAAGGAATTCCTTTGCCTTTTCAAAGTTGCTGTCAGGAAGAAAATATAGCCAAGCTGACGGAGCTAGAAGAAATGTAGTTTTGTTCTCCTGACCTGATATTTTTCTTTCCACTTTCTTTACCATCATTCCTATTTGCATAAGCATTTCCCCTGGCATAGGAAAATCTGTGTAGGGAATGCACAAGGGCCCTCAGAACATTGAAAGGTCTTATTTTGCAATGACAATTCTAAAATATATGTAAACAACATTAAAGAATTGAGTAAAAGGCCTTTCCTGTAAAACATTTGGTCAGATGTTGAAAAAAAGCATAGGCTCCTTGGTGGGCAGCATTGCCATATGTAACCTCTAGGCTTCTGTGCAATTTACAACCCTAAGTTAGGTGCTTAAATATCCTTTTAAAGGTATAATGAGAATTAAGTGCTAAGGAACAGGTTCTACTATAGCCACTGCAAAGAATAGGCAACAGCTGATGTTAGCTACTGAAAAATGCCAGAGAAGACCTTAAAATCTTACTTCTTCCCTATACTGGTGATCACAGGAGTCTCAGAGCACTTGCTCTTTTTCTTGTGAAAAACGTCTGAGAAATTGTGGAAATGCTGATGCTGTGGTGCTTAGAGAGTTGAGCAGGGAAGCAGAAATTGAGGGCTCAGGTCTTTCCACCACTACATTTTTAGGGAGGCTGACACCATCCTTCAAACCCTGGCAAAATTAACATGGGAAAGGCAGGAGGGAGAAGAGAGAAATTGCTGCAGTTAGTAGGAGAAGGAAGCTCTGCATTCCTACCCTTTTTCCCGACTCTGATTATGTATTTCACTTACTCTTCTTAAATGTACAATATATTACCAGGCTTGGGAACAGAGACAAAATGGAAGTTTCCCACCTCTGAAGCAATTAGGCTGGAGATTTTCCCTTTGCATACTGAGGTCCAGCATCATGCATTCCTCTGGCTCATTTTCAACAGGATGGGCAAAGACTGCTTTTCTCTCTGCTCCTGGCCTGAAGGTTGGGCTAGTCCCTTGAGAGACAAAGCTGTGGCTGCTGAGACCTCCATGATGAGGAGGATCTTACAACCAGGTGATGCTTTTCCAGGGCATCACTTCTTCCTTGGATCACTTACCTGAAAGTAAGTAGGTTGTGACATCCAGCAGTGCCAGAGCACCAGCTCAGGCTGGGGAGAGGCCAAAAGGCATGAGGTGGGTGACAGGAGGCTAAGACAGACCAAGCTCTCCCACGTGCTGACTCCATAAGCTTAGGGAGTCGTGGCAAAGCACAGCGCTCTTATTTAGAGATCTATAGCTGGCTCTGAAATATATGGCTACATAACAGGAGGCAACTTGGACTAGCAACAACCCTCCCTCCTAGAAAGTATGGAGAAAAGATCAGCAGTATTTGTGCCTATAGAACTAGAATACCCCAGGACCAGGGTTAGCATCTTAACCTAGTACGTATTGCCCTGTACCGGCTTGTTTGGAACAATGTATCTGGCAATGAGTAAATACATTTCTACTGACTCTGAGGGATTTGAGAGAGATGATGAAGAATTTGTGAAACTTCATTTGAAGTTGTTATGGACCAAAGCTGTTTATTAGAAAATAGGTACTTATACAACCTTGGGCTGAGGTATCTCTCTGCTACGAACAAAACACAGAATATGCCCCTTTAATCCAGAGCAATTTTTATTAATTTGTTTTCATTTTGGAAGTGAAAGAGCAGTGAAAGAGCTAAGTACTACTTCAAAGGTTAAATTTAGCGTATTTGTACTATATATGCATAACCATTGAAGATATTTAGATTGATTCTCAAAATAGTCTCTCGAGCAAGAAGAAAATCTCGTAACTGTCTTAAAAGAAAAAAAAAAGTTAAATTCTGCAAAAATTAAGGTTACACATGCAAAAGTAAGAAGTTTGCTTATGTTTATGAAATAAATCTGTCCTATGAGACAGAGCACTTGGAGGCAGGGCTCTTTCATGCCTTCCTCTTGGAGGTGTCCTACTTTCCACAAATGCTTAATATGCATTTCACAGTATGAGAATGACTTTAGCATTGGAACGGGCTGCTGAGGGAAGTGGTGGAGACACCATCGCTGGAAGTGTTCAGGAAATTACTGGATGTGGCACTTAGTGCTGTGGTTTAGTTGACATGTTGGTGTTCAGTCAAACGTTGGACTCCATGATCTTGGAGGTCTTTTCCAACCTTAATGATTCTGTGATTCTGGGGAAACCTCTAGGATTTTAACCTGAAGCTTCTGGTTCTGCTGCTTCCTAGATTTCTTTAGTAAATTTTTAATTATTTAGTCAATGTTGACCAGTAAGAACAAAAAAAAAAACAACAAAACAAAACCAAAGTTTTCTCTGATATCATCTGCTAATCCTGGTATTCTCCTGAGAATAACTCCTAAATCACTGGGCTGCTGACTAGGATTAAAAAGCAAAAATGGCATTTCTGAGAGCAAAAGCCTTCATTTCCTTTACTTCCCTTGCAAATACAATTAAGTGGATCATTCTGAAAGAAAAAATTTTTTGTGACGTTTTTGTGGGGAAAAAGCACTCCAAAATATTGCAGTCTCCCCCCACCGAAGAGTGTGGTTTTATTGCTTAGGCAAAAACACAAGTCATTTCTACAGCTCCTCTTAACCCCTTATAGGCACTTAGATCTTCCTATTTCTGCCAAGGCTGTATCTTACTAAATTGTGGGAATAAAGTCTTGACCTTTGTTAGAGTAAGTACTAAACCATCCATTTATTCTGTGGGGCCTAAGATTTACAGCCTGTTTATGAAAGATAAGAAAAATCAGGCTTTGAAATTCCCACTGACAAATTTTGCAGGAGTGGAAGTATTAGCTTTGCTCTTCTACTTATTCATACTAGGAGTTAATTCTGGTTTACTTTGCTCTAAATCTTGTTTACTTTCCGTTTTCCAGCATTGCTATCAGCTAGAAATTACCTTTAGCCCTAGAACTGTATTTTTTCTATTTCTGAGCAATAGTATATATTAAAGTGTGTTAAGTGCTTTTAAGCCATATACTGGCAGGTGCTATATAAATATTTATCTTTGTTATGATTGCATAAAGCAGAAGACTCAGAAGTATATAAAAGAAAAAAGAAAATAGCCCCACGTTCTGCCCTTAGTTTTCATATCTATTTCATAACCAATTCAGCAAGAGAAATCCCTCACAGAAAGAAAATATCCAAACTGCCTTGCAGCACAAAACAAGGCTAATTTTAATTCATGTTAGATTTACACTCACTGTTAATTCAATTTTGAAATGACCTTTGAAACAGTTTATCCCAAACAAATGTAACTGAAGGGTTTCATAAAAAAGTACCTTTTAATAATCTCTTCTTTGCAATCAATCCATATTCTCTTTTGCTTTTGTTGAAATGGTGTTTATTTAGAATATTCCAGCTAGTGGGATGGTGGAAATGGGAAGGATGTCTTTCTTTGGGGAAAAAGTCTTTGTGGCACTCAGTGTGTTTGCTGGACTGTTCTTGTGCTATTGTTCCAGAACCACTAAAGTTTACTTAAAAACCCCAAAGTTTCAGAGAGGCCAGGTGCCTTATATTATATGCTTGAGTGTTCCTTCCTGACCGAGTTGCTTTTCCCATTAGAGTTTTTTGTCCCATTCCCATCTGAGGTTTGTTTCCTGTTCCTTTTCATTTCACCTTAGCTTTTCATGCAATGACATCCAAATAGAAAGAGACAGTCATTGCCATGGTTTTCACTCTAAGACTGAACTTCCTGTCTTTTATGGCTTATAATCAATCCCATAATGTCCTGTGATTTCTATGTATGAGTGGCAAGAAGTAAAAGGGAGTTTATTTTGCCTATATGCAGACAGGCCAACTTTCACACATTAGGAGCAGCAACTAATCACCCACAACATTTCCTAAAGTTTATGGTGCTGGCAGACAGCTGTTTTTGTTCCGATCTGATGGTTTCTTTGCAGATTCCTGCTGCCAGTAGTGTCTCAACCACTTTACTAGTGCTCCAAGCACCACACATCCTGAGCTACTGCCTTTAAAGCTCCATTCTACTTTATACAAACAAAAGAAAATTGGACTGCCAGCAAATACTAAGGAAACAGACATATTGTTACTACAGCCATATGCTGTACCAAAGGGAAATTTCAGTTACCAACACCTAGAACTAAAAGAAGAAAATTATAGTATGTAGGCATGCATCCCAGGCCCCTCAATAAAAACTTTTAACCTTATACTTTGTTTTGATTTTTTCCCCTTTTAAATCTTGGCTCTTGAAGGGATAAAAAGGCCCTAAATCAATTGTTTACGATATAGGAATTAAGAAAAAGTTACCTGTATTCCCTGAAACTTAATCAATGTTACTGTAAATGCATGAACTCCACATACGCTATAAATGTATAGAAGTTTGGCGTTGCCTAAGTGATTGTTGATAACAATATTTAACAGCTCTTTAATACTTGACTTGATTAATGTGTAGCTTAAGAGACTGAGAAAAGCACTCATTTCATCTCTGCAATGCTGGCTACACAGTTTTGTCCATAATCTCCTATCTGCAAAGTTGTTCTGACGCTTCCTGTCTTCAAAGACCTCAAAAGTACGTTCTTGAAGCCAAGAATACACCCTACTGCTGACAGTACGAGTGCCTGTCTTTATACAGAGCTAGTGTTGGAAGACTTGCGTCTTATGCTATTGATAGCATCAGGTTGAGCTTGCAAATACTGGTGTGAGGTACCCAGAAATGTTCCCTTTAATGAGTTCAACCTGATGATCGGCAGTCTGAAGATAAAACCCTCTAGGAATGAAATATGTGAAAACCTTAACAAATTCAGCAGGTCTCTGAACTGTAGTCAGTTGTTAAATACAGGAGAAGAAACAAGTGGATTGAGGAAGGGGAAAAATTCCATTTAATCAATCCATTAAACAATAACTTATTGTCTCTGAGTAATGAGGTATAAAAACCTGAACATTCAAAGCAGATTCACTTTCTTTCTCTCCCACTGATACAAACACATTTTTAATCACGTGTATTTGTTCAGTACAGTCATGCTGTTTTTAACTTACATCTAATTATTATTTATATGATAATAGTTTCTAGGAGCCCAGTCACAGATCAGAAGGCTACTGTGTTAAATATAGAAGACTTGCAAAAAGACATATCGAACCACAAAGATGCTAGGAAATCCACTCAAAAAATTCGGTGTTGTTTTTCCAGTTGGGTTTATCATGCTTCTAATTAATCTGCTACAAAAAAACACAGTAGCAAGCATAGTTTACTAAAAATCAACAAAAAACAGATCTTAAATAATGCATGATTTGCCAGAGCATCTAAATACAAGTTACATTTTAAAATTCATTGAAAAGCTTGAATAAAATACTTGAAAAGTATTTTGTTAAAAATCTTACAACTACAGGTTCAATAAGTAAGGGGCGAAGGCATTATTTTGTCTTTAATGTGAGCAATTGTACTTATATGAAAAAAAGAACAAGTCCCTAATGCAGAAATTTGGGTGAAATTCTGTTGGTCCTCCATTATACAAGAGTGCAAACTTGTCAGTTATAATGGCCTTATATACTGATTCTTTTGGAAAGTACCTAATACACAAAAGAAACGTTGTCCCAAAAGACATCAAAAAGCACTTTTCTTGAGCAGCAAACAACTATTTGGCTTTTGCAGAGCTGCTAGGAAGGATTATCAGAGCCTGCCTAACTAGAAGTCAAGAGATGTTCTCCTTCTGGGAGAAGTTTAGATTGGATATTAGGAAAAAATTGAAAGAGTGAACAGGCACTGGAAGAGGCTGCCCAGGGAAGTGATAGAATCACCATCCCTGGAAGTATCCAAAAGGCATGTGGATGTGGTGCTTGGGGACATGGTTTAGTGGTGAACACAGTGGTGCTGGGTTAACAGTTGGACTCTATGATCTTAGGCGTCTTTTCCAACCTAAACAATTCTGTGATTCTTCAAGTGGTGTCTCCAATGACTCAAAGGCACTGGCATAGCTTCTGCTATGCTCCTTTCTATAACAACATTCAAGTTACTGCAGTTGGACAATATCCACTGCCTCAACTGGAGATCAGCCTTTGGTCCCAGCATCATCTAGTGCAATGTAATGTTATGGTGATGATGGGTTTGATAATCAGATAGGAGAGAGGACAGAAGATATATCATAGCAATGTTTTAACTGCTAGCCACAGGGCACAGTATAACCATACTTGTAGGTGCAAGGCTGGCTAAATACAGCAGGCACTGGAAATCAACTTGACATCAACTAGATTCCTGTTAAATGTGTTAAGTGTATTCATATTTGGAATGGTGCCAATTGTTTTAGGATTCAGGCCACATCACTCTAGACCCCAGGGAGATATATTGCCTCCAACAAGCCCAGCAAGTGCAGGCTCAGCAGAGCTCTGCTGAATGAACTGTCTGTGCTGCACTCCTGCACTTCACTTTCAGCCAGTGCACAGATTTCCTCCCGCCCTGAGGAAGACAAACATCTCTAGTGGTGCTGCTCTTGAAATCTCAGGGGTCTCCTGCTGTTAGCTGTCTACCTGGGGAAGGTCACTGTGGCCCCAGCAGTAGGAAAATGGGCTCAGAATTAAAAGCAGGAAGCAGCCACAGCTGAGGCCCTCCTATGGGGCCACATAACAACATGCATCCTATCGATCAGTGCAAGGCAAGACAGATAACCCTTGAGAGGCAAGTATTTGCACCCTTCATATCAGGCACCTGACCTGGGTGCCTGTGCTCCTGGGATCCTTTTGCAATCAAGGAGACAGTAAGCCTCTCCTCTGAGCTGTCTGCTGGATGCACATACTGTTTCTGCACTGGTTTCCTAGGGAGGCAGCATCCCCCGTCTGGAAACATAAAGGTCTTAAATGCTTTAAGTAGATCGTGTGGGAGACTCCCTCCTCTGCTCCACCTCATCAGTGAGTTGGCAATTGGACGCAACACACACAGGTGAGAGGAGAACAAAGGAAATCTCCTTTATTTCTGGAAGAAGAAAAATAATGCTCTATTTTTCTTTTAAAGTATGCAGGATTACCAATTCATTTATTCATAGTACTTGGTTTTTAATCTGTCGGGGAATAATGACCCATTATTTTATACTTATGGGAAATGACACTTTCTAGTACCTGGTATTTGCAGCTGTCAAATTATATATGTCAGCATCTGTCACTCTGCAGTGTTACTTAACGAATGAGTTTAGCATATCCCAATGAGCTTCTACTAGAATGGAGAAAAATATTAACACCTTTTCTGGCAACTGTAGGGGCTGACTGCTTTTTTGCCATATTCACTTCTGCTCTATATAGTCTCACCATATACAACCTAGGCTGCATTGTCTCAAGGGTTGTAACAGGCCTATTAAATGCACTGACATACAGATTTCTGCTTGAATGGAATATTTTCCTTTCCTAATTCAAATGACTTAATGAAAAATGAAAATTACAGCATTAAATCAGAGAGAATCATAGAGAATCACAAAGTAGTTAAGGTTGGAAGCAGTCTCTGGAGATCATCTAGTCCAACCCCCCTGCCAAGGCAGGGTCACCTAGAGCAGGTTACACAGGAACACATCCAGGCATGTTTTGAATGTCTCCAGAGAGGGAGACTCCACGACCTCCCTGGGCAGCTTGTTCCAGTGCTCTCCCATACTCCATGGAAAGAAGTTTTTCTTTATGCTGATGTGAAACTTTTTGTAGTTTGTTTTATGGCCATTACTCCTTGTCCTGTCACTAGCATCAGTTAAAAGAGTCTGGCACCATCCTCACACCCACCTTGGAGATATTTGCATGTATTGATGAGATCCCCTCTCAATCTTCTCTTCTCAAGACTAAGCAGGCCCAGCTCTCTCAGTATCTCCTCATAAGAGAGATGCTCCAGACCCCTAATCATCTTTGTGGTCCTCTGCTCCTGTAGTTTATTTGGAGTGTCCAACTTATAGCTGATCCATACACAGAGACAAGACTCTTCCTTGATAGATATTCTTTACACAAGCTTTCCTTCTTTTGTCACAAATTCTGCATATTTTTCTACATTGCAAACTGATATCTATTTTATAACCACTTATCTGCTGCAAAAAACAACAACTTACCTAGGCATCATTTAGCAACACCAAGTAGACAAGCGTGTCATTAGCACACAGGAACAACTTTGCTTTTAAGGATCATTGCATCACTGTGATTTAAGTATAGCAAAAAGAACAAAAGCCAGATGAGTCAGAGAGCAAGGAATAGGTGATGCTGCTCCAGAGAGGAAATATATTTTTGTCATACTCAAAGGCATATTAGTTTGTTTTGGGTTTTTGTTTTTGTTTTTTTTTTTTTTTATATATATAAGAAAAGCTCTCATGGCAACTCATATTCTTCACTAGTGAACTTTCCAGGATCACCAGGGCTTTTGGGCTCTTCATGCAATCCATAGCAGGACCCTAGACCCATCTTAGAGACAAGAATATATCCTCAAGCTAGAAACTTTGAAATGGGAAACATATGGGACTTTGGCCTAGGCCCTTTGCTGAAGGACGGACCATAGCCTGTCACCTTGATTCTAGGGAGGATGACTGTGGCAACTGTATTTTTTAGTATTGGATTCTGTGTATTCTAACATGATATGTTAACTTTTCTCAGTGGAAAATCTGTGAAGGGAGAAGTGTTCTTTCCTCAAGTGAGTCATGCAGTGGAAAATTCCTGTTGAGCTTACAGCTGCTCCCCGTGTAAAATAAACAAAATAGGTATTTCAGAATCAGAGGTTCTGTATTTTAAAGAAGATCCTGTTTGCTGGGATTCCCTACCTCTGATGCATGGCAGTTGCCAAATCCCAGTACACTATAGGTACTTAACAAATCTGTGAGCCTACATGTTTTCCATGGCTGGAAGTGTTCAAGGCCAGGCTGGATGGAGCTCTGAGCAACCTGGTCTAGTAAAAGGTGTCCCTGGCTGTGTCAGGGGGGTTGGAACTAGATGATCTTTAAGGTCCCTTCCAACCCAAACCATTCTATGATGCTGTGGTTGAAACAATGAGCTAGCAAGATGTTGGACTGATCTGCCAGAAGCCTATTCCCACCTTGCTTCTTGCCTAGACATTCTTTTCTACAGTTCAAATACACATCACAAAAGGATGCAAGGTAATGAATCTTTCCTTACATTGAATGGAAACTGATATAGGTGCAGCTGAGTCATGAAGATTTCATGAGGATTTCTGCTGATGAATCTGGTGGATGACACCCACAGGCAAGAGAAATTCATATGATAGAGACCCTACAGACAGCTGAGAGCTGAAGGATGAAACAGTGCATAAAGCCCTAGAAACTTAAACTGGTTCCTAGTTCCAATTTAATCATATCCACAAACATCTGTGTCATTACACAATATATTTAATCACAGAAATCATTTAAGTTGTTCCCTTGGTGATACCATCTTAATAATTGAGCAGAAAAACAGCCCCAATATCTTTCCCCATATGAAACAATATATGTCTGTGAGCTTATAGCCAAAGTGGAAAGACAAATTGAAGATAAGCAATACTGCAAAGTAAAATAAATCATTATGTCATGAGTTCACCAAGCATTGTTGTTAAAAAAGAAAAATGATTTTCTGAAATTCTACTTCTGTCACTTCCCTGGCCAAAACTGATTATCACATTCCAACTGGATATATGAAATTACTTTCTATCCTGAAAGTCAAATTTTCAGCAAAATTGCTATTCTTAAATAGTACTTCTTGGACTACTTAAAGCTTCCTAGAATTGTCTGATATACCCTAAGAGCAGTGATTCCAGTTGTTCATTTTGTTCACATTGATTTACAAAAAAATTTATCCCAAGCCCTTCATTTATGCTTATGTTGACAAGAGAAGAAAAAAGAAAAAAAAAAGCACCAATATTGACAGTAATTGGAATCTATCTTAGCAATATTTCAGATATTAGCCATGGGATTAATCTGACTAAACAGATATCTGCACTGTAGATGTCTGCTGTATCTGAACTAATTGCCTTTGGCAATAGAGGCATTACAGCACAACACATCTCATCCTAAAGTCAGCATCTAAAATACATATCCAGTGAATCTCACCACATATCTAATTCTTTCTGTTAGTGAAGGAAGAAACAGGGAGTAATGAGGTGAGCTGTAAGCATCTATGGGACAGAAATCTAAAGTGAAGTGAGAGGAATTCTGTGATCAGAAAATAAAAAGACTAACGTGAATCAGGTTACACTCAGATTTATAGGTGATCAGCTCTTTACTTACATGGAAATCTGAGCACTCAGTGCTCCTTTCTATTGAATGCTGTATGCAGTAGGGATTATTTGAGCAGCATGTTCAACAGGGAATAACAAAGTTTGCTAGATCAATAAAAATAAGTAACAAGAAATCTCAACAACAGAAACGTGCATGCGGATAGTTGATCTCAGTTGGCAAAGGCTCAAATTAAAGCACTTCAGTGAAATCACCAATAGTAACCCATGAAATCAGAACCACTGACCTGAAGCACAGGCTAGATCTAGCATCACAATGTCTTTACTCTTCTAAAATGCTTAAAATGCTTAAAGACAGTCTTTCCTGTTTTAGCTATTTGGACATTTTGGACACCACATTTCAGTGCGCTTACAAAACCTTATTCAGTTGGGCAAATCACCAAAGTAGAATATAAACCAGCATGAAGTAATGTAGTTTGTGTGGCATTAAAGAACATACATGATAAATTTTGGATTTTAAATACAATAAATCAGTCATTTAAATTTAATATAAGCTGCATAATTTAATTCTGCTTCATTAGCCTATATAAACACAATAAAATCTGTCAAATGCAAACAAAGGGCCTCCTAGAGGTGATATTTTAATTGTAATAAAACTGTCATCTAGATTAAGAGGCCAGCTGAACAATTCATTTCTTCGTAGAAGTTAATGCTGTTCTAGAAAATGAACTTTAGGTTTAATTTCTTCTGATGCCCTGGTGCTCAGGAAACGAGAACTTTGCTTACAGTAGAGATCAGAAACAATCTGTTCCATAGCCCTAGCAACACATCAGAAAAAAAGGGAGAAAAACGTAGGACTGGGTTACAACATGAAGCTCTGTCTCTGCTGCTTCCTTCAGACTATTATATTTGACATAAATGGGACCTTAGCATAGAGACATGATTTAGGGGAAGACCTTGAGCAAGTCAAACACAACCCAACATGCTTTAGCCAGGTAGGAAGAGGGAGTTTTCCTTGATGTCCCCCTGCATGGACCAAGGCACCATAAACCCACACCCACACTCCCCTGGCATATTGCCTCCCACAGGAGTCCCTGAGCTCTTCCCTCAGCCAGGGGAGAATGTTACCAATCAGCAACACACACTCACTAACAAAATTATACCTGCATTTCCTTCAGGTTGCCAGTGAGAAAGAGGATATTGGTTTTCATTTTTTTTTCCCTCCTTAAAATGTTAATAAAACTTGTGACTTATTTTAGTTGGCTGAGAAGCAAAACTTTCAGATCTTCCACTGATTAGCTTTACTTGCTTCACTAGATGTCTTTCAGCTGGTAACTATGAAATATTCACAAATGACAGAATCTAATTCCAGCTGGGACAGTCGACTATCAGAGGCTAATTTTGCTGGATTTACCTCCCCCCTGTCCCTGCTCCTCCATATGCACTTGTACTGCTCTTCCATATTTCATTACTTCATCTGAGATCCTCTGTAGCCTATGCAGGGGAAAAAAATCAGCAAGGGCCTCTTTCATCAGCCTGTTGTGAAAGCACTAACCTGCGCTGAAGGGAAAAATCAACTTTTGCGTTAAAGAGTTATGTGCAATTGTTTACCTTATCCTTTGAATTTTAATCCCTAAAAGCATTTCCTCCCTAAAAATAGAGCTGCATACTTTCTAAGCCATTTAGCAGGCAGACAGAAAAGCCACCAATGTGCCTTTGACTCTGTTTTATTAATATCACATTTAAAAAAGAAATATCTCTGCAGCTTTTCTGAGTGACAGAAACAATATAAAGCTTTTACAGGGGACAAAGAGGCATCTTAATTTCTTAACCAGAGAATTTGCCAGGGATTTTGTAGATGTATTTACAGTTCTCCAAAACTGCTTTTTAAACTGTGTTGGATTTCTTCATCCCTGGCCTGAGTATCTCTGCTGAATGCAGGGGCCCTCAAACTCTCTTTTATTTGACTAGCTGGGTACCTGCTCCTGCCAAACTCATTACCTGAAATGTTTGTAGCTGAGAAGGAACAGTGACAGCTTTAATTTCCAAAAGCTGCAATTTCTAACACTAAAACGGTTCCTGTTTCTGAAGAGTCCCTCCTGCATCACCACCAGAGCCTGCACACTTGCCTCCAGGCTGCAGGGGAGGCTTGGGGAAGGAATCCATCCTCAGGGCCCATGGCTGTCCTGGAGCCAGTGCTGCTCCCTGCATTTTGGGAGTTCAGAGGGGCATGTTTGCAAAGTTTCCCATGGAACACGTTAGACACATCCTGATGATCTATACTGTCCCCTAGAGTTTTCCCTGCCTCCCTCAATGTATAGCCCTCCCCACTGGGTATTTGGTCTTGGAATGGAGAGAACATCCATCTTCCTATGATTCAGACAGACGTTTTTAACAGAAGAAATGCCTCCAATCCAGAAGACAATGTGCTGTGTTGGTCCTACTGGAAAAACTAATAAAATCTTTCACATGTGGAAGATATGTAATGAATCAAGAATGGTTTGGGTTGGAAAGGACCTTAAAGATCATCTAATTCCAACCCCCCTCCATAGACAGGGACACCTCCCACTAGACCAGGTTGTTCAAAGCTCCATCCAACCTGGCCTTGAACACCTCAAGCGATGGGGCATCCATCACACCTCTGGGCAATCCGTTCCAGTGCCTCACCATCCTCACAGTGAAAGATTTCTTCCTAATATATACTCTTAAACCTCTTTCAGTTTAAAGCCATTCCCCCTTATCTTGTCACTATGTGCCCTTGTAAAAAGTCCATCTTCAGTCTTCTTGTAGGCTCCCTTTGGGTACTGTAAGGTCTCCCTGAAGCCTTCTTTTCTTCATGATGAACAACTACAACTCTGTCAACCTGTCCTCATAGGTGCTCCAGCTCTCTGATCACCTTCATGACCCTTCTCTGGACCCACTCCAGCAGGTCCAACTCAACCAAAGCATTTCCAGGTCCCTTTGATTTTCATTGTCAGGATTTTCTTGGCCCCTAGAGGACTCCCTAAGCTTCAGAAGTGAAAGGCCAGTGTATTAAAATAAATATCTTGCAGGATTACCAGATCTCTAGATACCACCTTGTTTTGTAGATGAAGGAAGGGTAAACACTGTTTGTTTGTGCAAAGGAAAAAAAGCCATAAAGATGAAGGCATTTTTAACAAGTTCAAGATGATGGGTGTCTGTCTCTGAGGAACACAGCCAGATAGCTGGTGGGCACAGTGGGAGGGAGAGGAGAAGAGCTCCCCACCACAGCCAGCTGTCACATTGCCCCAGTACACCTCCCCGGGCTCACCTCCTGGGATGTTGTCTGTGCTCATTTCTTCACTCAGCACCAGATCAGCACTTGTCGGGCTGGAGGAATGGAATGTGGAGTTCAACTGTCCCTCCTGTTCACATGACCCTGCACCCCCAGCAGGCACTAGAGCTGCTCCAGCATCACCACTATCATGTCCTGTTCCCAAATGTTTCAGTGTTCACAGAATCCAGGCTAAATCTGTAAGCCATTACAGATAATTTCAGCCTCCAGTGAAAACGTAATGGCTGCCTCTAAACTGGTCACACCCCAGGTCAAGCTGGAAGTGGGGTACAGGAGCACACAGCAGCCTGTGCCCCTTCTCTGAGGTGCTTCCAAAGAGCTCTCCCTGCACCGCTGGGGCCTGTCTGCAGGGAGAAGTGCAGCCAAGCCTGTTTTGAGGCAGCCAAGCCCCTGAAAACAGCTTAGATCCAAAAAGCCTATGAAGTACCTCGCCTGACAAAGTACACCTGGCATCTTTCTATACTGACGTGAATGTGTAGGTTTGGGAAGAGAGTTTGATTTTAGCTAGCCACTTCAGACAGGAACTGTATAAACACAGCTCTGTGCAAATATATATATAGCCTGTGCAAATATTAGGATACTATGCGTGCAAACAACCATATCATTTAGTTCTCCTCAAAGTCAAAGGTCCCTGGAACAAACATTGATAATTGCCTCTATGAGAGCATGATGTCATTTTTTCAGCTGAATTTAAGGGCAGTAATTAGCAGTGGTAAAGTTTACCTTCCAAAGATTTGGTTTCAAAACATTTCATCACAGAGGCTGTCAAACTGGTCAGTTTATGTGGAGTTGGTAGTTGTTTACTACAATAGAGAACATATAGAATATACTATCAGATAACGTCTTTGGACTTTATGGGGGTACAATCATGCTTAAATCAATTGGTTTAAGAATGAATATAACACTATTATTGCAAAACATTTTTCCATTTCTTTGTGCTGCCTTTTGTTTTCCTGGGGTTTAAAATTATCCTGTTTGTGTGAGCCGTCCATTTTGTTGGGTCACACCCAACAACAAAACCTAGCTGAGATTTCTCCTGTTTTTTTCATCCCCACCTTTTAATGTCATAGTGTACAGGAAAACTCCTGAACTGAAACCAATCCTCATCCATCATTTAGGAAATGCAGAAGCCAAAGTGCTGTGGGAAAATGCAAAGGTCTGGTTTTTTCACTTGTACTTGGATTTAACAACAGCTGGGATTTTCCTAGGAGATAAGCCAGTGCAAAAAAAAAATATACAGGGGAAATTTGGGACAGAGACACTGGAAAAAATAATTAAAGATCACAGATCTATCAAATACTGGGCAATGCAGTTTTACAGCTTGAGAGCTGGGAATTTCATTATGTCCTTAGAAGCCAATTATATCAATGTAATTACTTTTTAATTAATTCATATATTTTTTTCGGAGAAGGGTTAGAAAATTCTAAAAAAAAAAGAAGTTAAAGTGCACATTTAGAGTTCTCCAGTTGTTCCAAAAATGTTCTTCTTAATCCAGAACTGGACACCACATATTTTACAAAATAAATGGATTGAAGGCAGCTTGTGTTTATTATGTGCTCTACAGTAGTCAAATATCTGTCAAAAAGAAGCAAAAAAGTACTAGAAGAAAAAAATACCTTTCTACTAAAGAAAATTAAGGCTCATATGTCATTGGAGTTTATTAAAGCTGGGCTCGATGCCATGTTTTGCCTTGATCCTTCAAATTCCAGTAAAAGATTGATTGTTTTTTTCCCAACAATTAAACTCCCCTCTTTTCTTACAATCATGCAGAATGATACCAGGTAGATTAGTAATAAATTGCTTACATTTTTTCTGAGCATGAGGTCTGTTAATTTTGTAACACTAAGCATTTTCTTTCTTTTCTCTGTCATGTATTTTTGGCTATGATAAGCCATAAGGAGCATGTCATGTACTTGCTGTATGGCAAATTTGCTATTCTTAAGGAAAACCACACTGGCTATGTTGGAGGTAGAATATGTGGATGGGGACCACTATGCTGTGGCTTTACCTTCGACTTTTTCTGGTCATTTCATACAAAGACAAAAATTTTGCAGACAAAGCTATTTCTATGAAAAACTGATGTGTTTTTCTTTGGGTGGAGAATAGAAAAAAGCCTCCAGCAGAAAAACCAGCAGTGCTGCATAGGGAGCAGTTGTATGTGATTAAATGAATGGATGAACAGTTTATTTTTTTCCTCTTGTGAAACACTACATGTCATAACCCTTTTACTCTTCAGCTTTATGCCCACTCTTCTTGTCTTCCTCTTCTACACCTTTTTTCACCATTTTCTCTGAGTGTTTCATTGAAGTCCTCAGAGGAGATGACTCTTCTGACCTGGGTCCCACAGCTGGCCTGTGGTCAATGCAAGAGGGACAGAAGGACAGAGAGCTGCAACTCAAGAGGGCAGTTTCAGCAGGTCATAAAACAGGTGTTCAAGAGAAATGGCTGAATTCCCCTCTAAAGGCTTGTGGCATTCTTTTAAGCAGGGACCGAAAGGCTAAGCCAGCCCGTTTTTAGGCATATGAGGATGGTTCCCACTTGGAGCAAGCAGTATGGGCATAAATAACCTGTCCCAAACTGATGAAGCCTGCTACAGTAATTCATCTGGGCTTTAGCCAGTCTGAGCTATAGAGATCTGGTTGTCATAGCAGTTGAGGAAGAGCTTCAAAGCAGCTATTCCCCACTTAAATTTAAGCACAAGTTCAGTCAAAGTATGAAGGCTTACAAATTAATAATTCCCAGATGGCACGAGAGGAGCTACTAAAAAAATTCTTTTCTCTTCTTCCTTCACCTCTGTATTTTTAAGTAAAGCATGGATAACCAGCTCAGACTGGGCATCTAACTTTTAAACTGATATGGTTATGTCCATTTTTCATTCGTATTTCTAGCTACAAGAAAGCCTGTGAGTTGATTTGGTGAATCCCATATGCAGAGTGACAGTTGTATATCTCTCATAGACAGAATCCATGATCATAGAATAATAGGATAATTTAGATTGGAAAAGACCTCTAAGATCATAAAGTCCAACCATTAACCTATCTCCTCCATGTTTACTGCTAGACCCATGGCCCCAGGTGTTACATCCACATGCCTTTTGAACACTTTCACAGATGATGATTTCATCACTTCCCTGGGCAGCCTATTCCAATGCCTGATCATCCTTTCAGTGAAGAAATTTTTCCTAATATCTAATCTAAATCTCTCCTGGCACAACTTGAGGGTGTTTTCTCTTGTCCTGCCACTTGTCACTTGGGAGATGAGACTGATCCCCAACTCCTACAACCCCCTTTCAGGCAGTTGTAAAGACCCGTAAGATCTTCCCTGAATCTCCTTTTCTCCAGGCTAAACAACCCCTCTCTCTCAGCCACTTCTCACATGACTTACTCTCCAGACCCTTCACCAGCTCCACTGCCCTTCTCTGCACATGCTTCAGCACCTCAATGTCTTTCCTGTAGTAAGGGGCCCAAAACTGAACACAGGCTTTGAGATGTGGCCTGAGAACAGGGGGATGATCACTTCCTTAGTCCTGCTGTTTCTAATACAGGACAGGATGCCGTTGGCCTTCTTGGTCACCTTGGCACACTGCTGGCTAATATTCAGTGGCTGTCAAACAGTACCCTCAGGTCCTTTTCTGCTGGGCAGCTTTTCAACCACTCTTCCCCCAGCCTGTAGCTCTGCATGAGGTTGTTTTGACCAAAGTGCATGACTCTGCACTTTGCCTTGTTGAACCTCATACAGTTGGCCTCAGCCCACTGATCCAGCCTGTCCAGATCCCTCTGTAGATTCTTCCTACCCTCCATCAGATCAACACACCCACCCAACCTGGTGTCATCTGCAAACTGACTGAGAGTGCCCTCAATCCCCTCATCCAAATCATTGATAAAGATACTGGACAAGACTTTCCCCAGAACCAAGCCCTGGGGAACACCACTGATTGGTCTGTGGTGGGAGTCAAAAACCAGCTGTGAGGAGAATTCAATGTTTTTCAATATGTGCTGTCAGGCCTTAGTCAGTCCAATCTTTTTGACCTCTGTCCTATTGATGGACAGGTAAGAAATTTCATGCCTTCCTGACATCAGTAGTTGCTGAAGTGGCTGTCCTCCTCTCCTGCTCTTCTCTGCAGCACCTTACATGTGTTGAGAAGTGTGGCAGTACATTGGGAAAGCATTGCTGTTCACACAGCTCGCTCTCTGGCTGCTTACTTCCAGTTAGTGCAGTTGTAAATGTCTTTATTATCTATACACATATATAGAAACCTCATTAAAGAAATTCCTTCACAGACCAAGTACCGAAGGACCAGGGGTGAAGGAGTGAGCTGCTTTATCTCATGTTTCTTCAGAGCTGGGGGTACTTGAGCTGTGGGAACTTGAGCTGGATAAAGCTTCATGGAGATAAACTTCTGATCTTGCACAGGTTGGGATTGCTGGTTGAGAGACAACGGATACCTCTGGCTGGAAATTGCTCTCCTAAAGACTATTGCAGCACCTCAGGTCCTTATATTCCTGCCTACAAAGTCTCCCATATGAAACTTATAAGCCTTGTGCTAGTAAAACAGACCTGTGTATAGACTGGGTACGGAAATTTCATCCATGATCTGCTTTGTCTTGTGTAGTTTTTAATAGCTCATTAAAAAAAAAAAAAAAAAAGTGGGGATATCAGCTGAATTCCTTGATTTTTTTGGTTTTCCTTTTTCTTTTTATTCCACAATTCAGGTGGCTCCAAGACAATTAAAAGAAGATAGACAGAAAACTCCAAAAATTAACACTATTGCAAATGCTAATACATTGTTCAGTGAGTTGGACCATAAGCCTGTTCTAGGCTCATGCATATTCTGTTTCTAAAATGTATGTGTGAAAATGTGCATGTATTTCTTCCCCCCTTAACAAAGATATTCACAGCATTGTTGTTTTCATTGAAAATTCTCTTCTTCCTTTGACCGTTTTTTTACATAGTTCCCTTGAAATAAAGAAATAAGAAAAAAAATAGGGAAAGAATACTGGTAAGGGTTCCTGTCCTGTCATCTGGGGATTATTAGTTTACAAACCCTCAACCTTTGACCTGGTATTTTTGCTGAAGTCTGAGTGAAGAACAAACTCCCTTTGAAGCTCTCCACATCATGTCCCGAGGAATGCAGGATCGCCAGCACTTTGACTGTTGAAAGCCTGGATGAGTTATTGTAGCAGGTTTCACTGCTCAGGATGGGGGCTGGGCTCTTTCCCCTTATGAACAATTAGGAGGAATCCTTCTCATCTAATTTTTTTTCCTCTGTAAAAGCTGCATATCTATTCACTGTATTCATCAAACCACTCTCCATGGAGACATGTAGGCACCCAGCAAGAACATTTCAGCTGACATGATAGGATGTGCCTGGAGGTGATTATTTCTCTCTGCTGAATGCAAAGGGAGACCATACAGATGAAGTCTGATCAGACAAAATCAGCCAATTTGAAAAAAAGACAAACCCTTATTTCTTCAGCGTTTGCAAAAACTCTGTTATCCAGCACCGCCACACTCAGCAGTCCAGACAAAGGATTTGGCAATAAAGAATACTGTTCCCTAAGAAATATCTTCACCTTTGCATTTTTAGACAAGTTTGGTATAAACCATTAAATATATAATCTCAGGGTTTTTTTTCCTTCTTGTTCCAAATAACAAAGAAGACTGATAAAGTCTTATTTCTTATCATTTGCATAAAACTAGTGACATCTTGGTACTATAAACTGCATTGCCAACTTTCACAAATTCTGATGGAGCTCAAGAATTCACACTACTTACAATTGTCTTGAAATGATCCAATATGCAAGAATTTTTTTAAATAAGAGAAAATAGTATTTTAGTCATTATGATTACAGAGAAAAGGTAAAATATGCATATGACTGAAGTGCATTTTAAAAAGTAATAAAGGTTAGACTAGCCTGTATTAATTACATTGATACATTCAATCTGTTCCATTCTATTTTGTTCTGTTCAGCTTTCTTCTATTTTATGTATTTAAATTAACACTCAGCCAGCAGGCAATATGTACATGTTTTCTGAGCAGGGAATAAATTACTTAAAACAAGATCAAGATCACAAGCAGTGCATATGAAAGCAATCATGCATGAAGAAATAAATGTATTCCAGAGAAGATATGGAAGAGAAACAGTCATTTCCCAGTTGCTTTACTGTGTATCCGAAATATGCTACTTCAAGGACCTATATTTTCCCAAAAATACATGTATCAATAATCATATTTTTCAGACATATGAGCTTCATTCCTATCAGTTAGTGCAGAGGGAAAAAAGGCATGGGGTAAAAAGAAAGAGAGCTATTGTTTGGAATAGCATTATATTTATAGCCACTTTACTACTGGAAAATTAAGAATTCATACTTGGATTCGTTCCTACTTTGAAAAAGGACAAAATGGTTACCCTCTAACAAGGACCTAGCAAGTGTATCACATTCTCGAAAATCTGGAACTTACTGAGTTTGAAAGAAGAGTCTCTTTTTGAAAAGAAAACAGTCCCAAGTACTTCCCACTTGTCCCTGCTTTGTCCAACAGGGAATCCTAGTTTTATGCATTGCAATATATGAAGTTAAAAGACACAGTGGCAGTGGGGCACAGGAGCCGTGTGTAGTGGGACCACCACAACCCTGGATCAGCCTGGAGTGAGGTGTGGCCGTGTGTGCACGGCTGGCCCCGGGTCTCTCCCTCAAGCCTGGGACACCAGGCAGCTCTTCTCTTGTCACAGCCTCCGTCTTCGACAGCTGTCAGGTATAACAAGACTTCTAATTTGTAGCACAGTCTGAATGACAAATCATCATATGTTTTATGCAGGAAATATCCCCAAAACAGAAAGAAATTCACTGTGTTGCACAAAACAACCTCACTAATGCACTGAGGCTGAAATGGAGACAGTGCTGTCAAATGTGCTAAAAGAGGGAAAAAGCTTAAAAGGCAACAATTGGGAATACTAACAGAAATGATGCAGACATCTCAACGAGTGCAGCTGAACACCTTTTAACCAAAGGGGAGCTGGGAATAGTAGCAATGTCCCAGAAGGCATAAACCCCCTTATCCACTAGGATTTATTTGGTATTACCATATCTTTAATATAAAAGACAAACAAAACCCCCCAAAAATGGTGACCTGTTATGTTTGTGCTTTTTGGGCAAACATATAGTTTTTTTCAGAAAGGGGGAAAATAAAGGCCATAGCTTCAAAGACAGAAAGTTTGGTAGTAGGTAACTTTAATGTATTGATTTTTCTTGACCTTGACCTGAAACACATTAGGCAGGAAGACTCTTGAGAGGGTCAAGAAGACTTTTCTATTTGAAAAATACTACTGCTTTTACCATTCATCCTGAAAAGTGGTGTATGTTTTGTTTGAATGAGATTTGTTGTCTGGGATATGCTCTCTGTCATGGCATTACCACCACTGCTTAAAAATGATAAAAGGTAGGCATGAAAGACTCCTGTCTTTGTCTTAGCATGAAATGAAGACTGATGGTGGCTCTAAGGTATGATATGGGTAATGTGGATGTGTTGTCTGGAAGTGACTCTGGAATTGGGATTCATCCTACCTGACTTGAAATGTCTGTCATAAAAACATTTATACCTGCTCACATATTCCTCTTTTCACAATCAGAGAAAAGAAAGAGGCACTCATAACATTTGACTCATGTAGTATTCGTAGAAACATACCTTGTGAAAGGAGGTACTTATTTCCAGATGAATTTCACCTGCTAAATCCTTGCTAGGTAATACAGCAAGATGGCAAACTCTGCCTCTGGTCAGATAAATCTGAGCATTCTGTTGACTGAATTTCTGGTGTAGTATGGAAAAAAATGCACTGATGTCTACAAAAAGATGAAAGGGTTTTGAAGGTAACTGGAATTTTCAAATATGCCTACCTCATTTAAGAGTACAAAACCCAAGTTACTAGAAAAAAGTCTTCCTTCTTGGTAGAAGGCATTTCAATATTTTTAAAAATGTCTTATGTTATCCTGGATATGGATCATGTCAAGAAGAAATGAATTAGTGGCTGTTGTGCCCCTGAATTGTTTACATCATTTTTCTTTTCAAAAGTATTCCTATTCTCCTACAGCTTTTCTTTTTTTCCTGACTTGTTGCTTGATAACCTTAATTTGTGATTATTGTCTCATTTTAAAGCCCAGAATCCAAATGGAGTAGACAAATGGTTGGTGTAATGACAGGTCAGTGCTGTACACATTGCATATAGTCTCTGAATGTGGAATAATTTTTCTAACATATAGAGTGCAATTTTGCTGCTGTGCCTGCCCTGAAATTGTTGGACACAAATCCTGGTGTCATTATTTGTTTTATAACACTTGTTACCGAACCACTTCTATCCTACACTGAGACTTCTTGCAACAGCAGTGCACTGCTTTAGAACCAAAAAGTACCTTACAAAATTCCAAAGCAAGACCCAAGAGATTTAGGCTACTTTTTCTTCTCATCTCAAAGCAGTTTTGTTCGCATCTTCCCAATAAATGTTTTATACTATTTCTTGCTTGATATCACTGTACTAAGAAACAGATAAAAATAAATATGGACTGGTTAGAGCATAACACTTAAAACAGTAATATTAAAGAGTTAAAAGCAATGTGCAGAGAGGAAAGCTTTTAAAGGAAAGCGACCAGGTGAAAAAGAAATAGAGTGCATCATGCACAGAGAATGTGTTTATTGGAGTAGTCCCAGGTCCAGATCAAAGATATTGCAATAGTGGCTGGAATCCATAAAGTGTTTTTAGTGCCATAAATGTTTCACAAATCCATGCAGGGACATCAAGGATGTTCTTTTAAGTATCATATTAAAAGAGGGAAAAAAAATGCAAAAAACCAACACAGACCAGAAGTTGTTAAACCTCTGATCAAGATTTCCTATGTCCTATAAAATACTTGAAGGCAGTTGTTTCAAGTACAAATTCTGATGTGAAGGAAAAAAGGAAAAAGGAAAAAAAGTTGGAATAAATGTTGTCTGCTGAACAGCAGCCAAAAGCTGCAGGAGGAGACTTGCTATCAGAACCATGAGCAATGTCACATGGATGCACAGCAGATCAAGGGAACAACTTTGAAGCAAGACCCTGCGTCTCTGACTTGGAGTTCTCTTTGGCAGAGAAGAGAAAGGAGTCCAAAGCAAGAACCTGGGCGTGCTGAAAAGGGCATGGATAAGGCCTTACCAGCTGTGTTGACTTTGGCTGTGTGTATATACGATAACTAGAAATTAATAAACCTGTCAAAAGAAAGGATGCGGAAGACAAACAGAAAAAGTCTGGTGTCACGGTTTATACTGAGCTTCCAAGGTCACTTTGGGCTACTGGAAACAAACGTTAGGGAAGGGAGATTTATTTCTCAAATATTACTGCTTTAACAATGGGCAAAAAAAATGGACAAACAATGCAGATATATGGAAATGATAGTGCTCTGTCACTGTAAAACATTAGAACATAGGAGATTGTCCTCATTCAGGTATATTCATCCTGCTCCCTAGTACCTCCAGCATGGTCACAGCTTGGAGCAGGGCTTAGAGAAACTCATTTTTGCAACTGTCTTGTAAATCATCGTATTAAATATCACTGTCCCCAGATATACATCAGACACTCACAACCTAAAGGAATGTAAGCATTGCTACAATGGTTTTACTATATTTTTGCAAGGTAACTTTCCCATTTTGCATCCTCTCTTGTCTTTGATCACTTAATCTTGTTCTTAATATCAGAATCAAAGTATTTTTGCATTTATCATAAAATTATTGCTTGGCCCAAACACCTCTGTGGTACTTGGTGTCTAGTGAAAAACAGAGACATGTGACTGAACTAATGAGGGTGAAGTCAAGGCTAGATAAATTATTTCACACAAGACAAAATTAGTGTAATTAAAAGCATCCAAACACTGTACCCTGTGCCCTTCGAAAGTCCATCTATTACCTCTGCATCTCCTAGCCTTTAAAAAAATAAAAAGGAATAATAAATAGTTTACTTTTTGTACTGGTTTTGTGACTCTGCTAATAATTTACAATAGCTCATGAAAAGAAAATCTTATTTGCATTTTGATGTATTAATTACCCATCTGAAACTCAGCTTGCTATGATTCAGCCTGAAGGTGTGGGTCTCTGAAAAATAGCTATTTGGGCAGTAATGTCAATGGAAAGTATTTTTACCCTCTATTTTTTGTATGCCTTCTTTGCTTTCTGGAAGGCAAATGTGGCAAAACAAACCTCATAGGCTTATCAGTGAAAGTCTCTCCAGGTTCACCCAGCTCTTTTTAATGGAGCTTGTGCAAAAATTTGGTGTTCAGAAGGACCATTTTCTCCAACTGCTTGGTCTATTTCCAAGAAGCCTGTGGCAGGAAAACAACATCAAGACCCGTATTTACATGTTTCCTCATGTCGATGTTTATACAGGGTGTCAGAGTTGGCTAGAAATTAATGTCTTTAATACCAGAACACATTCCTTGAGTCTGTGCCTTTCCATTAATAAAAACTGAGCATCTTCACAAGTGCTGAACCTTTGAGTGAGGTTCCTCTCTCCTGACTCTGGAAAGTAACAATGAAGATATGTGCACCTGAAGATATTGAATTGTCTTAAGCTTCATTTACAGCCAACAGAGAAATCATCTAGGGTGTGAGATTCATCCAGCTTATTTGAGATTTTACAAAATGATGAATTGCACTTAGAAGAACATCATTCTTTCTATTGACTGCAAGGTGAATCTAGAATGTTTACCTGAGGTGTAATTACCTAGTGCTACAGCTTGTATAACAAAAAAGGGGGAAAGAGGAATTGTGTTAGAATAATGCCTTCTAACATAAAGGCCAGTACTGGTACTTCAGGCCTCATAACTAATATTTCTGACTGTGATCCTTGTATATAGGGTACTTCTGCTGCCTCCTTGTAACTTGTTTATTGGGTCACTTGTAAGAACTAACTGGTTGTAGTCTCTCCTCTTCTGACAACTGTTGTCCCAATTGTCCAAAACTGTAGGATCTGATTCATGACCTTTCTTGACCTCTCATTAGGATTAGAGCTGGGCTCCAGTTTATCGCCAACAGCCCGAAATAATTTTAATCAGTGTTGACCCCCACAGCCAAGCAAGCAACCCTGTTAAAATTAATGAGATATCAACCCTGTAAGAGCAGGCAAGATTGACTGATGGGGAAGCTATCTGATGGCAGCAGAGTCTCTTGGCAAATCAGACACACTCAGGTGTCTTGTCAACTTTGCACTCACTTTATTTTCCTGCATGAGCCACCAGAAATGGACACTTCTGCTTCATTCCACCTAGCACTCACTTCCTCAGGGTGAACAACTGCTCAGAGCAATCCAGTCCTATTACTCTCAAAGGATCATATAAGAATTATGCAGCTATGCCAAAGCCATACAATTCTGACAATTTGAAAGAACAATTTGTAAGAGAGTGAGACACAGAGAAAATGCTGCAATAGGAGGTGGAATTTTCCTTAAGCTATTATTCCAGAAGAAATAAAGATCAACAACATTTTTAATCTGTATATTTTTAAAAGCAGAATGTTGATTATTTATGTCTGTTGAAAGTTCATATTAAGAATAGTATATCTGGTACTGAAGACTGTTTGTAAAAAATCTGAGGTAGCAGCGGTGTTTCTGGAGAACTGCATTTGAACACTCCATGTTCTTCTACTCCTCAATTGGTCAAGGTTATTTTTCTTCAAAGAACATAACAGCAAAGGATTCCTTTTCTCTTGAGAAGTAAGAAGATGAAGGATTATGAAAATTAATCTGATAAAGAAGAAAAGTTAGGGTGAAAATTGTTCCGAAGCTTTTTTAAAAAAAATAAATTAATTGAAAGGATTTTTTTTTTTCATGAAAAGGGAAGATCTGTTCTCACATAGCTCTGTTTTGCAACCATTTGGAAACATTAGGGAACGACCTACAGATCCCATGCACATACAGCCCAGATTTGTTTCCTCTGTCATGTCTCCCATGGTTCAGTATTCCATCTGATGGTATCCCACCAGACAAAAGAGGTCATTTTCAAAGGAGTATCCTAAAGACTGGAGTTCATTAGCTGTTGGAATAAGGTTGGGTTAACTCCACTGAAACTAGCAGAAAAAATGCCTCACGTGTTACTCTTGCCTAATTCTGAGCCTTCAATATCCAGCACATACTGGATGTTGGAATTTCATGTATCTTGGCTGACGGTAAGTGCCATTGATTGGAGAATTCCTCTGGTTAGCATCAGGGACAAAGCTGGTGGTCTCTGGTTTTCTTTAATTTTATTCATTTAGCTGGTCAGGAAAGCTATTTCAGACAGTGTTAGGGAAGAATACATGGAAAGGGGACAGAGGTGTTTTTACTATACAGCTTTCAAATCCTGAGGGAACAACCAGGTAGGCTGCAGGGGACCTTTGAAAGGATGCAATTTATTGTGTACTTTTCAGAGTTTTCATACAGGGGACTGACTCCATGGTAAACTAGGGGTGAGCTGCAGAAGTAGCTCAGAGCAAAAGCATCTTATGTTTCTTATCAAACACTCCAAGGTTATCACAAAGAGCCTCACACATTTGTGCTCTGGGGCTCCATTAAGTGAGATCCCTTTCCCAACAATCCACACTGCCTACAAGTTTCTCTCAACAGCTTTTTGTCTGACATTCTAGGTAATTGCACATGACCTATAATTGGAGAGTTCTTTTATTTATTTATTTATTTTAATTCTGCATACAAAAGTGTTTGCCTTAGGTTTTTGAGATTCAGCATCTTATTTGCAGGAGCTGACATTAATATTTAAATACTCTGTGGTTTGGGTTAGCTTTATGTTTTGTGCGTAGGCAACCTAAAAAAGTGTGAGGGGGGAGGCAAAAAAGCAGCTGTGGGACTGTTTTCAATTTTTAAATAAGCTGGAGCCTATTTAGACACCACTACTTTCTTCAATTGTCTTAAAAAGACATGTTCTTAAATATTGTAGTAGGTTTTATATTATTTTTGCAAACTGTAAAGAAAAATACCCAAGAACTCTGATGGATGTTGTGACCATGCAATCTCCCTTACAACCATTACACCACTAGAGAAAAAGCATCCTTCAGTTTTTCAGACTGAATACTTACGAAGGCTCAACAGTGTCACATTAAAAATACTGCAGCCCCATTTGTGATTGAGCCCCATTTGATCCATGGAGTGAGTTGGAGCAACCAAACTCAACCTTGATTACAGAAAGGACAGGATTGTAGAAGTCACTGCTGAACATAACAGCCTGGGAAATTCTTTATGAGCAGCCAGTAAAGAAACAGTCGTGTTTCTGCAATCAGGAAAGATAACAGGACAGCTACAGATAAACATGGAGGACCCAGGCAGTGCTCTGCACCATCTAAAAATAGTTTGTTCCCCGCACCTGGAAAGAACAGGATTGTGCTCTGGAGGGATGAAGCAGGGAAGGGATGGAAGGCACAGGGTGGCTAAAAGCAGTTTATGTTTTATAAAATCTCTTTCTTCCTTATCTCTTCCAAATCTGGAGTACTGAATTTGCTTCCTTCAGACAATGTGAGATAATCTGCCCATCACCCACACATTCTCCCTCTCAAAATTAGGTGAGGAAACAAAAAGACAGGAACAAATACCCTGATCATGGGATGGGAAGGAGGAGGCCTTTTCTCTGTAAGTGGCCTTGGCTTTGTAACAGACTTTTTTCCAGCCACCACAAGAGGTATTGACATGGCCTAGAAGCATGAATTCTCTGCTGGTGCAGACTGAGCCAAGCTGCTTTGTGGAGGAAAATCTGCAAACAGCACTGGTGACACTGTCATTAAAATGAGCAGAGATGTGGAGAAGTTGTTGCACTGTGAGTGGGACAAGGGACTGTGACTGGCTACCAAGTCACATGGCAGAACCACATCCCTCCTATGTCCCTTTTTTACCATTCAGTAAAGCCATCACTCAGGTGTGAAAAAGAAACACTGCCATGAAGAGTCAAAAGGAAAAGCAGGATGGTAAGAGCAAAGAACATATAAAACATACATATCTATTTAAAGCTAATCCTGAGCCAGAAAAATGAGTGAGACAACCCATGCCTAGTTGTGTTTCTTCAGTGAAACCCTGTAGCATGTCTTTTAACATACAGGACTCATGGCACAGCTGACACTGGGAGAAAATGTATGTGTTTTTGACAGGGTATACTCAAAGAGCTGTGGTAGCCATGGAGTATTTGTAACAAGCTCCTTTCTGACAGCACCAAATTTTTAGCACTGCAGCTCACAGACATTTACTTTGACAATGTCAGAAAGGCAGAGTCCCATGGTCACCCCACTAGGGCCTTTCAGGGCCAGGGCAAGACAGCTCAGATGCTGCCAGCATCAGTTGCACTGACACTACAGGAGATTGCAGTGGTAACAAGAATTTAGGTAATGGGCATTTGTTTGAAATAAACTAGGTATAATTTCTGTCAGGATCCAGTGTGAGACTGGAACCCCTTAGGATACAGGAAAAGAAAGCACAGAACAGTTTAAAGTCTCAACATCAGTTTGGCTACTTGATTCTCAATCAGTATATGGGTGAATACAGACATGAGGGAAGAAGAGCACTCTAATCAACACTCTGCTCCTAGTAGTTGTTAACAGAGGAAAACCAGAATATTGATGTTGATTTTTATAATCAACTCTTACTCTCTTCTTGGAATCACCAATGTCCTGGAGATTTTATGTTCTTGAAGCTGAGAATAATTTACTCTGATCTTTTAGAGTAAGATTAGGAGTGGAGGGAATGCACAAAAATAGTCTGTGTTGATCTGTAATGTCATGAAGTCTTATTGCTTTTCAGTGTCTTAGAAAAAAAATCAGTGTAAAATATTAAAAGTAGATTGCTTAGGTTTTGGTTATTTTTCTTTTTGTTTTTGTTTTCTTCTTTGCACTGTTAATTGCACCAAGTTAAATTGTACTATGTATCTCACTGAATTTGGCTTCTGTTTTATGGTGCTTGTGACTTTGATAGTTATTTGTATTGTAGTCTCAGCTAAACTTTTTAGATCAAAACTCATACTAGACATTTTACATTAGGAAATATTTGCAAGGTTTGTTTTTATGTGGACTGACCATGGGTGTTGGATACTTATCGAGAATATTTTTCCCCGAGTACTTCTCCTTACCTCCTCTTATCCCTCTTACACACTTATGCATTCTGAAGACTTTCCAGGCAGGTTTTGAGCCACCAAAGACAGCTGCTCATTTGGCTAAGGCAGAGAGCTCTTCGTAATGATTTCTTAAAAGAATTAACTGTTAACTAGTTGAATGCCTGATGTAGTAATGCATTCTGCCTCAGGTGCTTAAACTCAAGGAATGAAATATTTTCCTTTGCTTTATTTAAAAAAAAAAAATCAGAAGTGATACTAACCTGTTTACAAGAAAGTCCAGGGATTTTATGATTCCATTTTTTACTGTACATCCCTTTATCTGATTACTGTGTGAATACAGTAACTAGTTGATATGTTTCCTTACAAGTATATGCATTTATACATATCTGGCCTTAATTCTTTTCTCAACTTCCTGACAAAGGAACTCTCTTAATTGCAGACCACATTTCAAGCAGCTTCCAACAAGCCAGAGGGGCTCAGAAAGAGAGCCCTCCAAAGCAGTTTTGCTTAGAATTTGCTCCATCTCTCTGTGGGACTGCCTAGCAAATATAAAAAAATCAAGCAGGCAACAGTGTTGGAAAAGGAAGGAGTACTTGTAAAGACTGTCTGAGCTTATTATCTGGGTAGAGCTTTGCTGAAGGCATTTTTTTTTTTGTAAGCAACACTTCTAAATGCTTGATTTTTTTTTGTTTCTTTGGGTGGAGGAAGGTGTAAAGAGATTTCTGCCCAGCAATCCATGAGCAAGTTCCTTTTCTGTGATAGCCACGCACTGCTGTATGTGATCGTGACAGAGCCACCTTCAGCCAGCCAGCATGGTGGGACAGCTTCCTGAGGAACTGTGGGAGTGCTTCATGCCTACACTCACATTGTATGCAAAACTCTTAATCAAAGCAGAATTTCTCCTGATTAAAAACAAGTGTTAAAGGTCATAGATGGTTGCAAACAACTTAAACTCTGTTGTTTGAGGCCTGGAGCTAGAATGAAGTAAAAAAATACACTAAAAAAATGTTTATGTAGTCTTGTATTCTCTTCTATTATTCAGCTGCTTGGTTTTTAAAAAGATATTGTTTTCTGAAAGAAAAAGGATTTTGGCATATGATGACAGGATTTACTCTGAGTGTACAGAACCTTTTGTTAAAGACTTAGGTGCATTTTTCTGAAAACTGAAGAAAACATGAGGTTTAAAGCAATTTGAATTGGAGGAATGCACCAAAGTCTTTACAGTCTCCTTTATTTTTCTATGTCAAGTCATTAGTTAAATTCACCTTTTCACATTTAAAACCAAAGTTTGTTATAGATTAAGCCAATTTACCTCTCTTCAATAGCAATTCAGTGCTATATGCAGCACAATTCAGAGACAGAGAAATACATTTTTAATGTCAATGAACTCTCATTTTCAGAACATAGGATCTGACAAGTGATCTGCTTCAAAACATTGGGTCTTTAATAGCAATGACTGACAATCATGCAATATATTTTATATATTTAGAGAGCTGTGCAGCATATTGCATGTGACCTTATTGCTATGGGATTGGAAGGAATTATTGTCCCTAGTTTGTTAAGTGAGACACCTATATCACAGAGATGGTAAGTTACTCATTCAGTACAATACACTACATAAACATACAGTTTGCCAATAGATTTCATTCCTCTAAATGTGAAGGATCAGTTATATTAAAGGTACTTAACTTGTAAATTCTCCTAAGAAAGGGCTAAGAAACTGATCCTACTACCCATTAAAAAAAAATTAAAGAGTGCACATAAATTTTTAAATAAATTTGTAAAAACCTAAAATGGTTTGGACAACATAACAGTAAGAATGGAAGAGGGAATGATTCCTGGGGCATAAAATACTCAGTGATGTAAAATCCCACCTAGGACTTTTGTAGGAAAAGCTCATGGGATGCACCAGAGAGA
This sequence comes from Lepidothrix coronata, assembly GCF_001604755.1. Classification (NCBI taxonomy): domain Eukaryota; kingdom Metazoa; phylum Chordata; class Aves; order Passeriformes; family Pipridae; genus Lepidothrix; species Lepidothrix coronata. The sequence goes on from NW_016690215.1 coordinate 2,050,296, forward strand.
TTCAATCCATGAAACATCCTCCGTCAAGTAGGTGACTTAGGTCTGAAAAAGTTTCTTGAGTAAAATATTGCAACTTTCCGATTCTTATAGTCAGCCACAAAAAACTTCCTGCCAAACACCCACAATATTTATAACTATCTATTTTGAGAATCATTTCATAGCTATAGTTGAAACAGTAGGTGAAATAAACTCTAGGAAAGCATGTTCTTCGAAATAACATCATACATATGGATACCTAAAATCACAAAATAGAACAATTATCAAACTACCAGCACATTCAGTAGAAATAATGTTAAAAATGCAACAAAAATAGTTGACACTAAAGGATATAGGCAATGTTATAAGCACAGGAAAAAGTACAAATTCAATGTCCCCAAGGTTTTAACGTTTTCCAGATGTTGACACTATGTCTCAGATGACTAGATGAATGCTAATTCCAACACAAATGGCCAACCAATGAAAGAATACAGAAGCCATTCTATTACACCCAGCCAAACCATAGATGCAGCGCTGACAAGAACATATTTGCTCAGGGAGAATAAAAAAGCCTCAGAGGAAGAGGCAGGAGTTATGTCTCCCTTGTGGTAGGCACTGTATACCCTTGTAATAAGAAGACTGTCTGCAACTTAACAGGCTTATCTTTCATGCAGTTTGGCTGTACACAGTGAAAAATAGGTTACTTCATTCTAGTAGGATTCTTGGAGATTTTTGAAAAAAATCACTGTGCATTTAGCTGCTCATTTTGAGAATTCCGAAGAAGCAACAGAAAAATTACGTAATTTCATTTTTAAGTCTTAAAGACAATTCATGTGGATATCTTCTCAAATGGAATACCTATTTGTAAGGGTAAAAAAATCGCTGTAACACACAGAGTTAACATGTGAGGAGGGCCCTGGTCTAGTTTTATCACACCTCCGTTTTACCAAGATCAAAGTCCTAAGAGCAAAACAGTTATTTACTTACACAATACTTAATAAGAAATATGAAACTTATTGCCACAGGCTATTGTAGAAAGCATAATCAAATATGACCAGAATGAGACTGAATGAATCAATGAAGGAAAAGTTAATTTGTGACCATGAACCCAGGGTAGGTTGAGATGGAAAGAAGGTGTATAATGGTTCATGCCATTTGTGAGAAGAGGTTTGAGATGTCTGCCTTACACATGGTTCAGGGTATGTTGAAGTATACATTCCTGTTTAATCACTGGAGAGTGTTAAGTGACTTCTGAAAGTTGTTCAAGTGCCTGAAGGTAAACTGTGCAAAGCCACTGGGATAGATTTTATTACCACAGATCAGTGTTTTTAATGTTCTCTGCCCATGTGGTCAAATGGAAAAGCAACAACTGAAAGGCCCGGATAAGAAAAATCCTTTAAATTCTTTGCTTCATCTGCCATGTGCCTTACTCTCTAATAAGAAAGCGTTATGAAGATAGCCTTATCACAAAGTGCATGTGCTAGTGTTTTCATTATGCAGCTCAATAAGCAACTTCCCTCCTCTCCTAAAAATCAACCTCTCCAAAAATCATGTTCATGGTATACAGATCTACATGCAGACTGAGATTTTTTTTCTCATACAAAGACAATATCAAATGCAACTGCATTGCACTCCTTTGTTAAGATATGAACTTTCATATCCATTGTAGGAAAATGCATTTGTAACAATTTGTTCTCTGTGATAATTGCTTACTTAGGCAATATTGCCAAGTGTTTCACTTTGAAATGTTCTTGCTTCCCCTTTCTTTTTCTATAAAACATTACGAATCATTCATTCTTTCTGTGAGTAGTCAAAGTTTACAATTAGGTTTGAAGAACATTCCCACTTTTTTCATAAACACCTGGTTTTTCATTTAAAGAGCTCAACCTGTAGTCCAAGTTAATCAGCATGTAGATTTGGACATCCAGATGTAGGACATGTTAAATCACTGTGGCTTTTAAGCATACAGGAAATCCTTTTGCAAATGCTTAGTGCATATGGTACTTTTGAAGTTGTTCAATTTATTTTCTTCCTTCTCTTTCCCTTTCCCCCAAACTTTCCCATGTTGTTTGTTTGTATGTTATATGCCCCTTGGATGGTAATGCCAGGGACATTTGAAGGCCATTTTGTTACCTAAATATAGGCACAAGGTTTTGTGTCAGATGTCATAGTTTATCCAAGATATGCGCACAGGAACAGCAGACACAACACAGGCCTGCTTCTTCTTTTCAGTGTCTTTCTGGAGTAGCAGGAGACACCCAACAGTGCCTAAAACAACACTGCCTGCCTATATTCAGGCAGCTGAGTCCCACTGTAAGTGTTGTAACATTCTGCAGTGTACATTTACCTCTGAGGTGGGTGTCTAACTTCACATTATAGTTTGTGATCAGTACTAGGCAGGACTCTTCCCACTCTAAAGCTGGTATCTGAAATGCTGAGAGTCATGTCCAGAAGATCTGTTTCTTTCTGTTGACTGTGAAAAGTGTAAACTCCAAAAGGTGGATGACCTGAGTTACATCTTGATGTCCACATAAACTGATACAATCTGTGAAACTACTGACGAAGTCAAAAGCTACTTTGTATGAAGACAGAAAAAAATGGCCCTGTATTATCTCATTTTTATTTAAATATGATTAATTGTGGTAATTCAACTCTTTTACTTTCCCTTATTAAGGGAAATGAAAGGTTTTTCCCTTTTTCGCTTGGATTTTCATTTTTCAGGAGTGAGCAAGCAGCCCATTCTAATTTGTGAATTGTATAAATACTCAGAGTTATTTAACTAATCAGACCCTCACAGCCAGTATTAAATCAATGATAGATTCCCATTACTGGAATTTTCTGTTTATTAATATGTTTATATGCCACGGTGCAAATAGGACGCTACATGCTCTTTGCTGGTATGTACTGCAGTTCATCTGGTACAAGTACTTTTACAAACACTGCAGTCTTTCCAAATGTTTCACAGACTGAATTTTTATGAGATCATAGAGTAACTGATTATATGAAAGAAGCTTTAATACATCACAGCCTTCAGTGCTGCTATATGAAATATGACACACACTTTATGTACTGTATATGAAACATATGCCTGTTCTACATAAGAATCCAGGGCACAACACTCTCCTGATAAACACCTGTTAGTAGTCTATTTAGAGATTTACTATCATTATTACAGGATCTGAAACCCTTTACCCTCAAGGGTGACTCTGTGACATGCTGCTATCCCCATTTTAGTGAATATGGGGACAGCACAACACAGGCTTGCAAAGGCCCAAGGTCTGGGGTGAAATTTAAGCTAATATGGACAATGGAAACTTTATAAACTATCTTAACCTGCGTCATCTATACTCTGAAATTTCAAGAAATATGCATTGTTAACCTGGATCTCTTACTTTTGTGGGTTATGAGGTGATTTCTTTATCAAGAGTTTTATATTCTTCTAAAATCTCATTATAACATTGCAGTAATCTTGATCTTTGGTACAGGTATTACATGTAAGATAATGCTTACTATTTAAATTTGATGGTCATCATAATGTATTCATTAAGTAAAATTTAGAACTACTGTTTTTTTAAAAAGTTTGGTTTGTATTAGTAACTCTTGAGGTGAATATAAGGATATGGGGTGAATATAAGAGTTGATTAATAATGCTGACAAAAGAATTCATTAGTTTGCATTCATCTGGACAAATCTGATCAGGAAATCAGCAATGCTGCTGTGGTCTACCTTTAGGAGTGAAGAGACAAAAAGCTCAGGTAAACTGAGGGTGGTTGCTCAATTTACCAGAAAGACTGTCTGAAATGGAAGAGGATCAGACTCAGTGACCTAGGAAGCCTTTATTCCTTATTTGAGCTTCCACATTTCCTGTCATCTCATACCTTTCTTTTTTAAACTCCTTAAAGGAGGCCCGTTGCATTTTCCTTTCTAGCTTTTTATTTTTGTCTAAAGAGGGAAAATACCATATTTAGAGGTTGAAGGGGGCTTCACTGGAATGTCTTTTCTTGATTCCCTGCCTTACTCTGAGTCATTTTCTTTGTGTCAGTATTTGTCTATTTCTCATTCATTCTCTCCATTTCACTGAGTAGTGTTTCCTTTTCATTCTCTTCATTACTCATTCTTTCAAGGCATTATGTATCTGGAGGAAATGAAATATAATGCAGCTTCAGTGAAGCACTGTAGATTTGAGGAGAAGTTTGAAAAACCAGGAAACTCACATTCATAAAAAAAATGCAAGACAAGTAATCTTTATTAAAACCAAACCTCTAGAATATTATTTTTTTTAAATCCAGGAGAGAGAAGGATTCCTGGTAAAAATCAGAAGTCAAAGCCTACAACTATTTAATCTTTGAAAGTTCAAAAATAACCTAAGTCGCCCAGAGAATGTGAAATGTTAGGACCTTATCCAATGGTGTAGCTTCTCACCCCCAAGTGTTACGGAGTCAAGCAGAGGTTCCAGAGCAGGAGCTCCTGTGACAAACCAGAAACTCCTGTTCTTGCTGAATGGGTAGGGACAGACAATGGGGGACCTGAACACTTTGAACGAGGCTGTTCCAGGTTCTGCTTCTCATTTACTATTATTCACTACTGAAGTGGTGTAAACTGGGAGAGGAGAGCTTCTTAATGTGGTGCCTGTTTGGAAGAATCTTTTTAGATTATTCTCCACAATCAATGAACAGCAAAACCTTTTCTAGTGTAGACTAAAGGCAAGAGGCCAGCTGCAATAAAAACATAGTCCAGGCCAGGTCTGAAAAGCATCAACTGAATGGCTGTGCATGACTCAAATCTTGGAAACTGCCCTTCTCACATCAGTTACGAGTTGTGCTGATTCTCTGATCACAGCACAGATCTGGCCCAAAATGATGCAGAGTTTCCACACAAAATGTGTTATGATAAGGCCTAATGCAACAAAGTGCTGAACAAAATCCATTGCTCACAACACCTATTCAAGATGAGTGCAAATAGGGCCCTTTATGTATCTGGGAGCAATTCAAAGCAAAATAATAATAAGAAACCTTAGAAGACCTAAGAGGAAGAAATTGAAAGTTACTGTATGAGAATGGAAACAAAGCCCTTCCAATTTGTCAGCATTCAGGTTTCTTTTTAAGATTGGTAACAAAAGTGTTTTTAACAGATAATATTCTAAACAAAAATGAATATTTCAAGTACATTATGCGTTAAAAGTAACTGCATATATGCTTAGAAATCCAACCCAACAGGCCCTGTTCAGGTAAAAGCCCATCCACCAAAAGAGTAGTTCTTGCCTTAACAAAGTATGCTGTACTGACTCTTTCTTTATAACATAAGGCAGGATTCAGATCAAGATAAAGGCAACGAAAAAAAAAAGATAATATTAGCAATGGGCATGCAATTGCCTGATAGTAGATGTTTAAACATCATTTTAGCTGTTGTAAGGCCTTCTGCTTGGGCCTGCTTCTCCAGAAGTTCTCCCATGACTTCTGTGTCATGCCTGCTGGTTCTTTATGGATATGATGCATGTCTTGCTTGGCATGTCTCAGTTGACATGAGGCACCTACCTTTAGGCTGAGTTTAACAACTGATTTTCTTCTATAGCTCAAACATAGACACCTCAATTCAGAGGTCTTAATCTCAGGCTTAATCCAGCTTCCACATTGCTCAGTACATCACTGGAAAAGAGGCATGGTGACATTACCTGTAGAGTTCTAAAAAATCAGTAAATCAAGCAAAGAGAAGTATTATTTAGCAGCAAAGATAATTCATCTGGAACAGTTACACTGACCTGCAAAAAAAGAAATTATGAAACGACAGTAAGACAGAAGAGGTATGAAGCAGAAAGAGCATTTTGTTTACATTTTTCCCTAAACCACATGATTTCCCTAAACCACATGTGAGAGAGAAATAGACTGGTGGAGTAATTCCCTTGCATTCCTGAGCAAAATGCAGTGGATGGAAGCTAGGCAAGAGTCACTATCATTTGCTTGACCCTCTTGGTATCAAGCAGATAGAGGGGACATAAAAGTCTGTGAGGAAAGGAAACAGGTCTCTATTTGGGGTGGCAGGAGAATTCCCTCCTGGCCTCCCTCACCTTCCCTGGACTGATTCAGTCCTCTGATTATTACCCACTTCTGGTTGTCCAGATCAGCAGTGATGAAGTTGAGGAGAGAAGTCCTAGGGCAATTAAAAAGGACTTTCGGGCAATGGGATGACTGCTTGAAGGGACAGGAGCACAGGTAGTGTTTTCCTTAGTCCCTTCAGTAGCAGAGAAGAATGCTGACAGGAACAGGAGAACCCACCTGATCAACTGGTGGCTTAAAGGCTGTGGAATTTTGTCATGTGTGGAATTTTGGCTTTTTCAATCAAGGATTGGTTTACATGGCACTAGGCCCACTGGAGGTAGATGGGGTTCACCTGTCTAAAAGTGGGAGGATTCTAGCCCATGAGTTGGCAGGGCTGATTAAGAGGGCTTTAAACTGGGTTTGAAGGAGAAAGGAGATAAGACCAGTCTTGCTAGAGATGAGCCTGGGGGCAGCATGCCAGTGCTAGGAGTGAAATCAATAGCCCAGCAGAAGTGCATCTCTGCCAATGCACATAGTATAGGAAACAAAGAGGAGGAGCAGGAGACTACTGTGCATTAGGAAAGCTATGATGTAGTTGCTATCATGGAAACGCACTGGGATGGCTCGCATGACTGGAGTGCTGCAATGGATGGCTGTAAGCTCTTCAGAAGGGATAGGCAAGGAAGGAGAGGCAGTGGGGTGTCTCTGTGCATTAGGGGGTCTTTTGACTGTATAGAGCTCAAGGATAATGATTGTAAGGTTGAGTGCCTGTGGGTGAGAATCAGAGGGAAGGCTAACAAGACAGACATCCCAGTGGGAGTCTGTTATAGAACACCCAGCCAGGATGAGGAGGCACATGAAGTATTCTGTAAGCATGAAATTTCATGATCGCTAGCCCTCGTACTTCTGGGAGACTTTAACTTGCTGGATTACTGCTGAAAACTCAGCTCGGCAGAGAAGAGGCAGTCTAGGAGATTCCTGATGTGCGTGGAAGAGAACTTCCTGACAGAGCTGGTAAGTTACCCTGCCAGGGGTAGGGCCCCACTAGACCTGCTGTTTACAAACAGAGAGGGGCTGGTGGGAGGTGTGGTGATCAGAGGCCGTTTTGGGCATAATGACCATGAAATGTTAAGAGTTTTCAATTCTTGGTGAAATAAGGAAAGGAGTCAACAAAACTTTTACCTTGGACTTCCAGAGGGCAGACTTTGACCTACTTAAGACATTAGCTCAGAGAGTCCCTTAGGAAACAGCCATTAAAAACAAAGGGGTACGGGAAGGCTGAACATTCTTTAAGATGGAAAATTTAAAGGTACAGGAGCAGACTGTTCTTATGTGCTTATGATCTGGCAGGGAAGAAGACTGGCCTATCTGAAAAAAGAGTGTTCACTGGAATGCAAGGAAAAAAAAGAGAGTTTATGACCTTTGGAAGAAGGGCAGGCAACTGAGGAAGAGTACAAAGATATTGTTATGTCATGTAGAGAAAATCAGAAAGGTGAAAGATCAGCTAGAACTTGATCTGGCCACTGCTGTGAAAGATAATAAAACGTGTTTTTATAAATACATCAGCAACAAAAAGAGAGCCAAGGAAAATCTCCCTCCTTTATTGGATGCAGAAAGGAACATCGTAACCAAGGATGAGGAAAAAGCTGAGGTACTTAAGGCCTTCTTTACCTCAGTCTTTAACAGAAAGGCTGCTTATCCTCAGGGCAACCAGCCCCCTGAGCTGGTACACAGGGATGGGGAGCAGAATAGACCACCTGTAATCCAGCAGGATGTAGTTAATGACCTGCTCTGCCACTTAGACACTCACTAATGTTCCCCAGGGCTTTGTACTGGGACCAGTTCTGCTTAATATCTTTATTGATGACCTGGATGAGGTGATCTAGGACACATTCAGCAAGTTCACAGATGACACCAAGTTGGGCAGGAATTTTGATCTACTGGAGGGAAGGGAGGCTCTTCAGAGGGATCTGAATGGTCTGGATTGATGGGCTGAGATCAACTGCATGAAGTTCAATAACGCAAAGTGCAGGGTTCTGCACTTCGGTCACAATGACACCATGCAGAACTACAGGCTTGGGGAAGAGTGGCTGGAAAGCTGCCTGGCAGAAAAGGACCTGAGGGTGCTGGTTGACAACTACTGAACATGAGCCAGCAATGTGCTCAGGTGGCCAAGAAGGCCAATGGCATCCTGGCCTGTATAAGAAACAGTGTTGCCAGCAGGACCAGGGAAGTGATTCTGCCCCTGTACTCAGCACTGGTGAGGCTGAACCTTGAATCCTGTGTTCAGTTCTGGGCTCCTCACTACAAAAAAGACATTGAGGTTCTGGAGCGTGTCCAGAGAAGGGCAGTGAAGCTGGGGAAGGGTCTAGAGAGTAAGTCATATGAGGAGCAGCTGAGGGAGCTGGGGTTGTTTAGCCTGGAGAAAAGGAGGCTCAGTGGAGATCTTATTACTCTCTACAACTCCCTGAAAGGAGGTTGTAGCAAGATGAGGGTTGGGCTCTTCTCCCAGGCAACCAGCAACAGGACAAGAGGAAACAGTCTCAAGCTGTGCCAGGGGACATTCAGTTTGGACATCAGGAAGAATTTTTTCAGTGAAAGGGTGGAACAGACTGCTCAGGAGGGTGGTGAAGCCACCATCCCTAGAAGCGTTCAAGGAATGATTGGACATGGCACTTAGTGCTGTGGTCTACTTTAAAAGGTGGTGTCCGGTCAAAGGTTGGACTCAATGATCTTGGAAGCCATTTCCAACCTTAATGATTCTATGATTCTATTCTATGGTTATATGATTTTACAAGGAAAAACCTCTCTGAAACTATGAAATAGGTGAACTAAAGTCCAGGAGGATTTCTGTCATATTTTTTAGTGTTTGGTGTATCATATCTGCCATTTGGTTATGTAGACAACTCTGAAGACCAAGTGGCACTCACGATAAAGCACAAAGTCCCTAGTTATTCATAAAAGGTCGTAGAAACCAAGGTAGGTTGATTGAAGGAAAGTAACAGAGATGTTCATGTAAAAAAGCATGCAGGACAGATGCATGAATATTATTAGAAAAATTCACGATGTGTCCCCATGGTGAAATGAGCAGCAGGTGCAGGGTTGCTGCAAGGGAAATTAAACAGGCAGTTTGAAAGGGCAAATAGATAGCATAGCCCTGGGACACATTCATTATAGCAGAGGAGATGTGTACGTTCCCTTAGCACATGCAATTACACTCTGCTGATTTGAAAACAACTGATTTTATTGTGAAAAATAAAGTCATGAGTGACCAAAACGCCAAGAGAGCTCTTGAAAATTTCTGACAGAAACAAGTTTTCTATGAAATGGAAGCACCAGACAAGTTTGGAGCTGTTAACAGCAGGCTTCAGGGAAGGCATTATTCTCAGCTTATAGGACAAGAGCAGTGGAGAGTGCTGATCAGACAAAATGCCCAAAACCCAGAGGAAAGGGTTTTTTTCTTTATAGAAGACAGTAATTGGAAAGGAATAAGAATATTTGAACAACACTGGTACCTCTACAGAATGAATACTTCAGGTTAGTTTTTTTTTAATGTCTCCAACACATTAATCTTATAAGGTGGCAAATGAAATCCTGTTCTAGTGAAGGCCAAATACTGCTCCCCGAGAGATAAATTGAGAACAAATTCACTGATCTCAATGGAGCTAGTGTGGATTATACTGTCGTGTCATGAAATGAAAGTACAGTTTGGCTCTTTCTCAGCTAAGCAAGGGAATTGTCAACTTTATAAATGAAACCAGCCACATAGCAACAGCCTGGTTTCCCTCACCCAACACACACTCTGCTTTTAATTTCCATTTGTATTAAGGAAGCTTTATTTGGGTCATTAAGCATTTTTGTATCAGAACATCTGTCTTTGACTACAGAAACCAGTGATATGGCTTCCAAAAGTAGCAGGCATGTCAGCAGTGAAAGAAGAAACAGGAAGATCGAGAACAGCTTTAAAACATTTTAAAATGTGTTAGTTATAACTAATTATTTTAATCCATATATTAATCAGCTGAAAATACAAGATGAATTGCAAGATTTTATAAATACATCAAAGCCTTTTGGTTACATCAAAAGACATTCACATTCTTTATCTATTATGCTTGGGGCTTAAGGTTTCCTATTCAAACCAGTTGTCATGTTTTCCTTTGAAGAGCAGATGCTCTAAAAGAGCATTGATACTTCAAAGGAACGTACCTTGTATATGGAGTAGGACTTAGTAAAAATTTTGTCTTATATTTCCCTTTCCATATTTGCAGAAGAGAAACATGAAACTTGTTAATACTTATTGTCAAAAACTCAATCACCATTATGCTAAAAAGAAAATTCCTCATATTTTTGTCCCCTTCAGTCCATCCTATACTTGTTTGAGAAATAGGAAAGGCCTGGATTCATGCTTAGTTGGACAGAGGAGTGAAATCATTACCATTGCACTAGTTTATGTTTCTAAGCCTCACACTATATGTAGGGAACTTTATTACTGTGCAGTAATATTGCACTTTTAATTCTGGAATGACTGGTACAGTGAAGAAGGTCTGAATCACTCACCTGAGGCTGAAATCAAATCAGTGTTTTTAAGAAATTTCCCATAAGATTTGAGTGAACTTTGAGTTGTTCCCTCAAATGCTTACTAAGTCTAGCAGAACAGAGAATTACATCTTAGAAGTGTCAAAAGGTAAGGGTAAATGTGATGCTTTTCCTCATCAGAGAATACTAAAATGGCCATAGATTTTGGAAAGGAACATAACTAATGAGTGGGAGGCAATAAAAAGTTAGAGAAAGTTATATGACTGCAAGTGCGGAGCAAACCAAATCAAAACTTGCCAAAAGGGCAATCCTGCTAAAGAAAGGTTGCTACAAAGATGATGGACCCAAATCCTCTCAATTTAGGCTAAAACAGAGGGCAGTACCCACAGAGTGAGAGTTCGATTTGCATGTTAGGAAACTTTGCAAGTTAGGACATACGGAAAATGTAGGAGGGCAGTACACTGCTGAACAGGTGCCCAGAGACATTGTGGGAAATCCGTCTGCAGAGGCTTTCAGGGTGCGGCAATGCCAGGTCTGAGGACTGACAGCAGCTAGGTGACTATTTAAGCTAGGTGGCTCCAGAGGCTTCCTCCAAACGGTGTTTCAACAACTGTTTTGGTAACTGAAGGACGGCATCTGTTTAGAATCACTATGTGTTTTCTTGGAATGAATCTTACTTACATTATGGCAATACTTTGTTCACGTTGAACATGAAAAGGCAGGTCTGGTATACTGGAGTGTGTTTGTTATCAACACAAACCTGTCACATTATTGGCAGTTTGTTCAAATTCGTGTAGTAGAAAGATTCCGGTCAGCTTCTCCCGGCATCCTTGACATCTATAGAGAGGTTTCAAAAGGATTTTTGGTTCCAAGAATTGCTCCTTAAGCACAGATGGGAGCTGGCCTTCCAAGTGTTAATAGTTCCCCTAGCCACCCGTAACAGTGAATACCTTACTTATTGTATTCATTATTCCAGAGAAATTGCTAATCTTAAGAGGAGATGGTCATTAAAAGGAACTATAACTGTTTCATATTTGTATATAAGATTTCATTGCTGCCACTCCTTGTTAGAGTAGGTAACTCCCAGCTTCAACTCTCTGCAATGGAGTTACCTCATTTTCTGCAGTTCTAGCCTAGAGCAGTCTGAATAATATGCAAAACATGTATAGCCTACATTACATCCAATAATTTTTTAAAAAAATGTGGACAAACACAATACCTAGTGTAACCTGAATAATTCACTTAGTTAATATCTTCTCTAAGATGATGCATACATTTCAGAAAAGCATGCTATCTTGATTAAAAATTGCTGCTGCTGTAGAAACTCACATTATTCTAAAAATCTGTCTCAGATTTCACCTATTCTGGCTATTGCAATTTTGTATTGTACTTATAATTTGATTTTATTTCCTTTCAGCTCCCCTTCACTGTATTTTGTTATATCAAAAGTTGTCTCTATGTAAATAATGTAAATTCTGCTTAGGTTGTTTTTCAAAGAGTTTATAAAAGCACATGTTAACAATGTTGCATCTTATGTGCTTGAAGTTATACAAATGTTTTAAAAACTGAATAGGAAAACTGATTCAGCTTTCTCTTCCCGCTATTATTGCAATTAAATGAGATCAAACAAACTCAAATGAGAAAAGAAATCCATGACAAAAAGTACAGTACAATGTATGAAAATCCATTCTCATGAGTTTAAAATGACAGTAATATCGGCTGGCTCATTGTTAATTTATATCAAAGGCAATGTTTAGTCATCTAGTGCAATTCAGTCAGTTGGAGATCAGAGTTTTGTCTGAACTATTTAACTCTTCTACAAGTTTAGAAAGGGAGGATCCCAGAGGTGCTTCTCTTCTGAGTGATGAGCAGAGGTTTAACCCTCTGACTCATATCAAGTTTAATGCAGACTGTGTTCCCAGGTCCCCACCTCTGCCTCCCCAACTCCCACTTGTCAATGATAGCATGTGTAAATAGTAAGAAAGCAAAGGAGCAGATAACTTGTTTTGTTTATGTTCCCATTAATGTCTGAAAAGAGCTATGGTTGGTCTATGAATGCATTAACAAAGGAAATCCCATGGTGGAGAAAAATGTTATTTAGGTTAAAGAACTGATATAACCTGGCTGTAAGGAAGCTTATGCTGATAATTAGAAGACTTCTAGACATTATTACAGTGAAGATCTGCAATAACTTTCTACTTGGAGGCATTAAGGCAAAAAAAAAAAATCCAATTAGCTGAAAAATAGAGCTTGATCAATTATAGACCTGTGGGGTTATGTGATGTGACTGCCAGCAATGACACGGGACTCAGCTTGTTGAAGCCTCTCTATTCCTTTGATTCTTACTGGAATATTTCAGCTCCTCTTAGTTGTTCTCCTGCCTGTCCAGAATTATTCATTTGGGACACCAGCTGTACTCATGGTATTGGAAAGACACAGGACTGACAATTTCATGAGACATTTCAGTTCATTACATCTGGTTCATCTCTGATCCAAGACCTCCAAAGCAGTAACGGCGTGATCCTTTCTTTCACAGCAAAGTGTGCACTTCTCCAACACTGGTGTGAAGCTCCAGAAGTGTGTCCACTACGTTGGTGTAAATCTGTAGATACATTTCTACTCTGCCTCTTCCTCTTCTATGATGATCCTTGTGGGTCCCTTCCGCCTCAGAATGTTCTGTGATTCTGTGATTCTGAGATAATGACACTGCTCAAGACTTGCACAGATTTCTTTCAGTGATGATTTTTTGCACACTTTCCTGAGGAAAAGGGAAGTTTCCTCTCCCTTATTCCACTGCCATGGGTATATGTACCCCATTTTGGCATGCTCAGAGTATGACATCTCATCACCTGCACCTCTCACCTTAGACAGTAGGGCTCTGTCTGCACCCTTAATGGCTCAGGTTTCCTCTTGCAATGAAGAGCATCTCTGAACCTCAAGGATTCCAAGGGAACGTGTAACCACATTTTTTCATTATATGATATGTCCTCCACGGGGCTTTTCAAGCATTTTAAAGGTAATACCAAAGACAGCTCTCCAGCTGATTCTGTGCTTCCAGCTGGAGGCAAAGTACGCATGTCACTGACATTATGTAGGTACTTTGTACCCCAGACAAGATAAAGTTTTCCCATCTGACAAAACTTTCGGCAAAGGACAGAGACACAAAATATCCTGTGCCTTTTTAAGTTCACACATGTGAAAAAGACAACCTGTGGCATATTTATAGTTTATATTTACTCTCTCTCTCCTACCTTATTATGTGGAGTTATACCCATTAATCATCATGAAAATAAGCCCATGCTATTAAAGAATGGCTGAAAAGAGGTTTTATCCTTCGTTCTTAATTTGAAGACTCTTTGCATCTCATAATTTTGAAATAAGACAGAACACGAGTTTTGTCTCATTATATCTTAATGTCCTTTAGATTTGGATCGATACAATTACACTGGAAAGTGCTCTGGGCATGGTATCATTCTGCTTTAAACAGGATCAGATAACTAGGTAGAAAAAATTACCTGCATACTGTAAAGCTTTGTCTGTCGTCACTTATCATATTTTACCCCATGAAATAATGAGGCAGATTCACCACAAGGGTAGAACAGATGCATAAAATAAAACAGCAATTTCTCTTTATATATTTGTGCCTTCTTTTACTGTACACTGCTTGTTTTTTTCTGTTAGCCAACTCTAATTTCCTTCTCCCAGCTTGCAGAATCCATTCATTTTAAGGGGACGTGAGCCACCCTAGAGCCATGAAGTTGAAGAGGTTACAGGATTTAATCAGCTTGTTTACATTATTCATCCTTTTAATTTTTAGCAGCCTACATTTTCTCCGTCATTCTCCCAGGGCATTATGGCAGCAGCAAAGCTTTTCCAGACGAAGCTGCCAGGCCTGAGCTTTTGAAAGTTCTCCTTTCACAGCTCAGGATGAATGCCACTGTGGTCATACTGGTGGAGACTCCAGATTAAAACAGGAACTATTTCAAGCTGTAAAGTTTGCAATGGAAAAGTGGTTGAACTTGCTGTGGAATTAGGATATCTCCTTGTTTTTTGGTTGGTCTCCATGGGGTATATCCCAGGTGCTTCCCTCCTGGTACTTAGACCTCCACTTTTATGGAGGCCCCTGCCTCCCATGAAGGTACTCCACAGAGTCCACATGCCTTTCTTATCTGTCCTGCCGCAGCTCTCCTGGACAAACCATGGCTATTGTTGCCACGCAAGATTTACCCCGGAGTCAAGGGGCCCAGGGGATATTGTTATTCTTTATCCTCTGCTTGTAATATAGCATGCCATGGCAGAGAAGTTTTTGGAAGGACAGGCACTGGAGAGAACACACAAGTGTGACATGTAGGGAGCTCATGGGAAAGGATAAAGAGCCACCTTTTGGCTCCAGAAAGTATAACAAGAAACTAAGCAAAATAAAACAAGAAAGTGTTGGAGGAAGTCAGAAGAATTATTTTCCAGAAGAAGAATTCCATTCTCTGATGCAGAGATTTGGGACTCTGCAGTCCATAGCCCGCGACTGGACTAACGTCAAAACCATGGCTGTTTGTGGAGTAACGACCATCTGAGGAGCAGCCTTCTAGTGCTTCAAGCCATAAAAGCTGCAGATGTCAGGAGTATCTTAAAGGGAAATAGCTTTAGGAATGAAGTGTTTGGAGAAATCTTGTTGAGACATACCACGCTGAAGATAAATCAACGCAATCATTCCTGGAAAGTCTGGCTGACAAATTTCCCTATCGCATAGTTTGCAGGGATAGCATAAAATGTTTCCTGCCTTACACATGCAAACATTCTGGGTAATTTCGGTAAGACCCAGACTAAATCTTGGAATAAGGAAAATAGGATTCAGCCAAGAGTTTCCTAGTGCTTATGAAAATTCCCCAAGAGTCAGAAGGAAAATTATAGCTACGATAAGGTAGCCTAGAATGTAAGAGGTAATGCTTGATATGGACTTTTCAGGGGAATTTCAAAATTGATAGAAGAGGTATTATTCTGATTAGATTCACTAGCTGCAGAGTGCGATTTCTAAAACACTGTAGTGATTTTGGTTGGATAGGTTCTCCCCCATACTGTGAAAACATCTTTCTAGAAGACAAAAATGACACATAAATGAATATGGCATATATTAATTGAAAAATTATGTGTCTCAGTCTCCCATACATTAATGTGATGCTGCTAGACTCTTATTTACAATCTGTTTAAGGTCTTCAGCAGAGGTGATTCTGTTGCTTATCACAGACAATAAATACATATACTGACTGAGAAGGAGGTTAGGTTTGGCTGCAAAACTACTGAACTCACAACAGCATGGTTCTTCGGCAAAATTTCTATCCTTCCAACCAGTGGTGAATGAAAACAATGCTTAAGCAGACAGGCCAGCCACTATTTATCCCATTTAGGGAATATGACTACCCACGCATAATGGAAGTATGTTTTTACTGCTGAAAGTGTAATTCTTTCAGGATAAAGACAGTTCTGTTCACAAAGAGTTATCTGTTCTGTAGCAACCTGGTGCCTCTAAAATGCAAGTTGCCAGCAGTTCCTGGCAGTGAGCTGGATGTGGATGAGCACTGAGGGGAATGCCAGGAGGAGCTGGGCTCTGAAGAGACACTATGGAGAGAGCATCTGGTGGTGGGGAACCATAGTCCCAGCAACTAAAATCTACACGCAGGGAGACACTCCCCAGGAGTTGTCTGTTGCACTGTTGAATCAACTGCAGACACAGAAAATGTCTCAGGACCCCTTGGGATTGCTTGTTGGCTATCTCTTCATTCGTGGCTGGGCTTCTAAGCAAAGACAAAATATTATATGGCTGTGGGTATCAAGTCCTTGCTTGAATCAGTTTTATTTTCTTAGTTACACGTAAAGTTGCATTATGCTAATTGCTCACTTTAAGTCACACGGTAAGAATTAAAATAGGAAAGAAAAGATGTGGCATTTAGGATACAATTTCCAGAGGTAATTATTTTGGTCCAGTCAAAACATTACCTTTCTTCCTAAGAAACAAGGATGGAAAAAAGACACCAGTTTTCCCCATGGCATCTCTCTGTGCTTCTGCTGCTACAATTAAGTTAATATGTCACATTTGCTGTACCTCCTAATGAGAGAAGATAATCAGGATCCTAAACAAATTCAAACAAGAGCAAGATATCTGAGATGTTTAGTTCCATAACCCATAAGCAAAGTTTTTATTATGGCTGAGGTATGTGACTGGTACTTATATCCTAGACATTTTCCTTGTATATACAAGCAGTTCCCATAGTTTAATCTTCTTGTTTTCCCATTGCAAAATCTGTAATAATTTTCATTTTTTTCATAGGATTCCTAACCTAGTAACCAGTGATTACCGTGAACCCTACTGGCATGTGTCTATACATCTAAACAGAGAGTCGAAAGAGAAATCATTCAATGAAATGAAAAAGGATCTGAAGTTGCCTTAAATGTTTTTAATAAGTGATAAGATTTTGAATATTTAGACTTTTAAACTAACAACTTTGACTTTTTGGGGAAAAAAAAAAGAATCAGTCCACCCAAATAGTTTAAACCTAAGTGGAAAAAGAAAGTTTTGGCTCACAACTTCTAAAAGGATCATTCAGCCTACTCCAGTCTTCAGGAATCACTAAAATTGTGATGCCAAATTTTTGTTTCTAGACCAAATTTTTATATATAACATGACAAAAATGTGTCTAGAGGAGCTAAACTGCCTGAGATTAAAATGTTTTCCCTGATTTACAATGTTTGGTTAAAAATGTATTTAGGTCAATGACAAGCAAAGCAGGGTGTAATTTAATTTGAAAAGAAGTTATTCTAACGCTGAAAAACTCACTGACAAATTTCAGATTCATGAAAGATAAAGGGAAATGCTGACAAACCATAACTATCACAATGCCAGAGAATAAAATGGTCTTAAATAATGTGCATATTTTGTGAGGTATTCTTTTTATAATTGACAATAGAAATATGTATACTTTGCAAATTCTGATAATGGCAATCACTGCAAAATCAGCAAGTGTTTATATATAACTTCATCTGCATAAAGCAACTGCAGCAGGCTTCATCCGATCTAAAATTAATGAATTTACAGATGAAGCCTACAGATTCAAACACTTGTGTTTAGGTGCCTGCCTTACTCTCTGGATCTGAGTAAGGTGTTGCAGTGAGTTGAACTCAGGTCTAGAATTATTTTTCATCAGCTGAATAGCTCTTAATATCCAGAGAGGGGCAAAGTTCAATTGCCTCTACAGGCCTTTTGGGATGGTAAATGTTTTCTTTATTTAGACATTTTCAATTATTCTACACAGCTGCAGCTACTGGTCCAGAAAGTCATGAGTTGGATCTGCCAGCCCCCAGTGGTGACAGCCTTGGATGCCATGGAGAATCTCGTTTGGCACTAGAAACTTAAGTCTAGGAAACTGAGTGTCACCTTTTGTTTATTGTGGCTACAAGAGGCTAAATTCCATTGTCTAAATAAGGGTGGCCTAAAAATAGGCTATTTAAGAGACTCAAAACATCAGGAGAATCTACTCAGGTACAACAAATATGGGTCAGGCCTTAGGGAAGACTCAGGCTATGAGGGCCAGGCAGACAGCAGACAGGCAAAATATCTTACCTGGGGCATCTTAAAAGGCACTGGATGCTAAGTTGGAGCAACTGAATGAAGCTGTCAATTTTCATTAGCTGTAACAGGAACACAAGTCTGAATCTGGAATTGAATTTCTGTCTGTGTCCTGTGTTAAAGCTGATTATCCTAACTCCCTCCATAGCCAGCAGAGAAAGATGCTTCCAGAGTCACTCACCTTAAATGTTTATTTCAATGTGGAATGAATTCTTCTACAGAAAATCCTCAGTCACTCTGTGTTGACTGGGGGGAAAGGAACCTATATGAAAAGCTTGCAGGAAAACAACAAAGGGGAGATGAGAAAAAATGCCATCTGCATTGTGTATTATTTTCTCAGCACATCAGCCTCTTCCCTTTTGTTGGTTCAGATAAGATCTACTGAGTTCAATGGAAAAATCTCAAAGTTTTAATGAGAACAAATGTAAGTCCAAAGAGGTTTCAACTCAGTGAACTCAAAAGGATCTCTGTGTAATAATACACCAGGCTGTTCTGCTTTTATAGCCTACCTGTTATAAGTTAAATACTTGGTGGTCTTGTATTTGCAATACACTGAATTCTGGGCAATTGTTTCAGAACCACATTTCAGTGCTGGATCCTTTTGTCTTTTGTATTCTTATACAGGCTACCTAGAGATTAAATTGGCCATTTGTGTTCCTCTGCAGTCTGTTACTGTCATTTTCAGAGAATGCAGGCACATGTAAACTCTCCTACCTGAGAAGGTCTCAGTACAGAACCTGCTCAGGGGTTCAGAGGCAGAATCCTACCTCTGGTTATTGCTGTTGCCAAGCTATAGTAATCTATTTTTTAAAAAAGGATGGTTCTACCCTTAAAAGAAATTTCATGACAGGAACTGTTTTTCCACCTTTTGAAAACTGGGGGCTGGGATGGGAGTGGTGCTGCTATTTGGTTTTTTTGGCTCTTTTAAATACAGAAACCCAGGTAATTTTATGACTGCTTCTGGACCATACTTTGATTACATCTCCCTAAGAAGTAAGAATGGTAGCAGAAAATTGAAAGGGTTGTCTTTGTTTCATGGTTATTTACACAGAAAAAAAAACCAAAGAAAAAAGCTACTTGCTGCAGAAAATAGTCTCCACCTCTCTCCCTAAGACATAGATTTTTAAAAAATTTGTTTCATCTGTCTGGTACTTGAGTAGCTGGACAGCTTAGACCAGTAGTGTGTCTTTACTAACCTAAAATATACAGTTGCTAGGTGCCCAAACACTAATAAAAGAGAGTAGCAAGTACTGGTATGCTAAACTAATTTAAATTGCTCTGCTCACTAATTTTCCTCTGTACTCCAGATTAGAATGCTATGGACTTTACCATAAAAATACTGAATGTTATCTGTAGTTTAGTACTAGTCCAGATTTATCCCAACTCACTTGTGAAGTATTCTGCTCTCAGGAAGGCTACACACTGTTGGACGAAATGTGTTCACAAAACACAGTTCTTCAAGTGATTTCTAACCACACGTTTGGTATCAGATTCATACATTTTTAATGCTGTTTATCAGAAAGAGGTATGACAGTTCATAGGGTAAGGGTTTTTAGTGGTTTTTAATAAGTGCAGTGATACAATATACTATGAAATTGAAATACAGTTTCATGCCAAGGGCATAATCAATATGAGAATAAGTTTAGGATTTGATAAAATATGAGTTTGAGGGAATAAAATACACAGGGAGTTAGCAGTAGCATCTGGATGAAAATAGGCATCTTAGCTTTAACTCTTAGGAAAAGGAGAATACTTAATTTTGATTCAGAGCTGACTCATGTTTCAGATAAAACTTCAGGCTGTGAATCTCTTTCAGACCCATTTGAATATGACAAAGGACTGCACTGGGGTAAGACAACAGCTGAAAATAAAAACATCATTATTATTTACTTTCCCCCGGTGATCACCCAGTATCGAGAGAAAGTGCCCTTGTAGGCTGTACCACGTACCAGGAGGGCAGGGCAAGCCCTTCGTGTGACCTTTCTCTGGGGGAGGATTCATGGGAGCAGAACATCTGACCCTGGGGAGAAGCTGCTGAGATGCCTTTCAGTTCAGTTACAGTATTTCCTCTCAGCAGCACATTTCACAGCTGAGCAGAGACCCCATAACATTTAACGAGCATCTAACACCCGATGTAGGCAAAACCAGCAGCTGTGATCTTGTGCTCAGTCATATCCCTTCCTCTCTATGAGTTGTTCCTCAGTTCTGAAATCTTGCAGTTTGACATTCTGATGTGAAAAAAGAAACTGAACTAAATTGTGTGATGCTGGGAGGAATAGCTGCAGTATGCCTGTTTGTCAGACTGCTGTGTCCTATTTCAGATTTTCCCTCAGAAGAGGTGATTTCATTCCTCTTATAAAAATAGCCTCTAGATTGTTTTTACACTCATGCTTTTGAAAACTTTGCCATTATGTAATTCTTTACGTTTTGGAAAATATTGTAAGTGTAAGTGTGTTAGAGCCCCAAATGCTACATTTTTGTCCCTGAAGGTTGGATTTCCAACACCTGAAATAGTAAAGCCCCACCTCCATACCCCATGCGTTTCACTTTTATCCCTCTGCTTCTTACTTGCCCATGCATATAAATGAAGACCTAGGTAAACCTTTTCAGAATGCTAATATTAGTGAACTCCCCAGTTCCCACAGCAGCACTAGCAGGACGCAAGGCTATGAGGAGAAAAGGAGGAAATTAGCCTGTCACTCTGGGAAAGCATTGCCAACTGATACAAGGAGCCATCTAATCACAGTAGTCTTTCTAAACAGTTTATATGAAAATAAAAACTAAAATAAAAAACCAACAGAGGGAAGGAAGGAAGAAAAGAATTTCTTGTAAATTGACAGGAATGGTTGTATTGGGTTTCTGCTGATAAAATCTGTCCACAGCAAAGAGTTAGAAGGAAAAAAGGAGGCTTTATGCCTTATTAAAGGGAAAGAAAACAAGATATAATGATGAAGCTCAACATGTAAGCAAGCTTCTTCAAACTTATCTGAATATTTGGGGATTTATATTTTATGTTTCTGTATAAGCAACACATCTACCAGCTTCTTTTTTTCAGTTATTTTGATGGGGGTTTTTTTCTGTACATGGCTCAGCTATTTATGCGTGTCTGAAATGGAGATTATTATCTCAACAGTCAGAGCTAATAGGAATTCACTAGGCTGCTTTAAATGTGAATTAAAAATTACTGAAAGCAGACCGGATTCTGGGTAACTATACCAGTAGTGTGTTAGCAAGAGCAAGTTACTTTAACGTAGACCATACAAATAACATTCATGTATAAAAATTCAAATGTTCAGTCTTTACTGCATTAGCAATATGCACAATGAAATGCCTCTGAGAAATCCCTGAAATAAAGAATAATATATTTAGTACCAATAGACTGTACAGAACAGAGATAAACTTCTAAATGAGCTTTTGGACGTGAGGTTAATATTCAGTGGGGAGATGGTAGAAACATGAAGTTTGAAAAAATTAAAATGTAAAATTCCTTACGTCATTCTGAAACCATGTGGTTCAGAGATACATTAAATTATCAATATTGGTCCACTGACACACTAGGTCAATGAGGTAGGGAAATGATTTGATAAGCTGGATAACAGAAAATCTAAGAGCTTAATTATTGAGGTTACTATTTCCTAAAGCAGCAAGAGTGCTGAAGAAAGTATAAGGAGAAGACTTAAAGCATTCACTAAGGGACATAATGATCTGGAGTATGTATATTATATATTCTGCCCTCAGGAACATACAGGACCTGTGGTTCCACAGTATGAAGTCTCTGGCAGCAATATTGGCTGCAGATATTCCCATTACTATATTTTCCTAAGTTCATCTGATCAATCTCTTGAATGAATAGACTGAAATCCATTGGGGAACCAGTCTGTTTAATACAGTTCATGAAAAGTTTTTAGGGTTTGGTTCTTTGTTTTGGTGGAGTTTGTTTTCTTTTGGGTTTGTTTCAAGCTCAGAACAGCTGCACAAAGACTGGAACATGAACCACTACTACCAATTCACACTTTGTATTATGAAATCTATTAACCTGTATCTAAGAGCTTAATATGATAAAGCTGGTGAGTTGCTGCTGAGAACAAACACATTGAATGAAATAAATGCATTAGAATGGAGAAAAGACAACTACTCCAAAGCATTCTAAAGGCTTGAATGCCATTTTTGTGTCTTATCCTCAGTCAACCACCTCATGTCCTTTAATATGCAATTTCAGTCAGTACTTGTTCATCTTTTACTAATAATATTTCTGAATTTAACCAGCCAAATTGCTTTTAAAAGGTAAATTTTACATTCTTTATAACTCCAAGGATTGGTGTGGGAACTTCAAATGCTAATTTTATGATTTCAAGAAAATTTCCATCATAGAGGAATCTTTCTTGCATACTAGATGTATTTCAGTCAGCAGAAATGTTTTCTCTAGGCAGCTACTCTGCAGAACAAAACCGACTCCCTGTATCTCAGAGTTTATTGCTGTCCAGTCATTTTTGGGGTTCTGAACATGACAAAAATGGATAGAAATGCTCCTTTGGAGAACAAATTTTCTCGTGTTTAGCCAGTTAAATGTTTAGCCAGTCATTCAACAAGAGAAAATTTTAATGTAAATAATTGCAGGAATTAAAAAGTAATTATTATGTTTAAAGACAGATGCACAGAGATAGGTAAAAACCATGTCTGTTGACTCCAGATTTTGGTAAGCTCTGTAAGGGTTTCCTACTGCTATTTCAACAAAAAAGCTGTTGGCTGTCAGTGGGGATGCTTATCTTCTAAATAGGATAATGCACAGGGGCAAAATACTTCTTATACATTTTGTTCCATACAGAGCGATCCATTACTAAGGAACTCTTCCCAGCTGGTGCTTCTTATGATTCACAAACTTCATCCATGTGATAAAAACCACATCTTGCAACAGCTGGCTGACCATCAGAGTCTAACTTCTCTTCTGCACTGAGGTACTTTTAGTATTTTCTGGGTAAAAGCCAAGCAGAGGTCTTGCCTGTAAGCACAGATATTTACTGAAGATAAATAAAATGTCCTGCTAATGACCTAGTACTTCTGAGTGCTATTCTCAGTTTTCAGAGAACTACTGGATTTCTGGCCATAAGTTGAATAACAACTCGTCTGTATTATTTTACAATAAATAAATGGAAGTTTATATTCTTTCCAAGGCTCTTTATGTTTATCATACCTACATATTATGTTACCCTAAGTGTCTTTATTGACTGTCATCTTTCCAAGACCCATTATCTTGTAATTCTATTAACGTCGCAAACAGCTTTTTGCAAGGAGTTTCAAATATGAGTTTAGAGGTACACTGAAGTCTATAGACAAGTGCCTAATTTTGATGAATTAGTTGTTAGTTATTGCAACAAGTAACTCAGACAAGTGGAAGAGAGAATCTGCAAATGCAGAAATTACGATAAATAGGTGGTATAGCGAACAAAAGGTACTAATTCAAACCCTCTGAAACAAAATGTGATACAGATGCTAAATAAAGCAGAGCCAAGGTATAGTAAGGAACAGATGGAATTCCTGCATCACAGAACAAATCAACAAAACATTTGGAAATTATCAGGAAAAAGCAAACAAACAAAGACATTACCTTAAATCACAAGCTATTATTTAAAAGAAGCTGGAAAACAAAAGTATTGTGAACAAAAATTAGTGTAACTGAAAAAAGAAAGGACGGGATATAATGTCCTTAAGGAGTGGCTGAACAATGTCAAGATGACATTGCATCTCCAAGGCATTATGTGCACATGGCAAAAGACTGGTGTTTGCAAGGGTTAATTAAACATCTTCAAACACATTTAAAACATGTACAGTGTCCAAGACAGTGCAGAATTCAAAATACGTTGATCTGTTCCAGTTGGATACATGGGCATCATAAACATCAGTACACAACAAACTACACCTATTTAGATGTGAGTGTGTCTAATCCTTATGCAGTGCAGGAACCACACACTCACTCCTGTCCAGGTGCTTTGCAGGGGCACGGTGGGTGCTGTGTCTGCTGAGGAATGCTCTCACCAGTCCTGCTTCCAGGCTCTGCTGCTCAGTGGGCTGTGCCCTCTATGGTGCTGCTTGAATGGACATGCAGTCAAAATAAGCTTCACAAAGACCTGTTGTGTAAATAAATCCCTATTTTCATTTTACTGGAGGAGAATACTCTGCTTTCCTACTGACAAATCAGAACATCTCTTCGCTCAGTACATGTTTCTGTAGAAAGCTCCTCTGAAATCTCTTGCTTGACCAATCCACTCAGAAGAGATTCTGAGTCCTCACTCTACATTTCAGATTATGGTCTGAAAGCCAAGAATCTCATATATGCTACACCTTACACAACTTTCATATGCTTTAGGTCTTCACTGATATTGACCCTACATCATCTGTTGTCCTGATACAAGGATTTTTTGAATGGTCCAGAAATGTACACAAAATGTGCACTTCTTTTTTCCTTTTTCTTCCCCCCCCTTCGGTTGCATGTTATATTATTTTCAAATTCTGTGTGTTTTTAGGATGCCTACACCAAAGATGCTAAAGGAATGTATCCAATTCAAGATACTTTAAATGAGCAAAGAAAGGTAGCTTTGAGCTACAACTATTAAAAAAGAAATGGGAAAATGTAGTTCTCATTTATATAGTCAAGTCAAATAAAATAAATTAGGCCTCAGTTATTCCTTCATTTCTTTAACAAATTTATAGTTCCCTTATGCAAGATTTGTCAGTCTTATGAGAAGGGCCAAACTAGCCCTAAATACCTTGGGTTTAACTTGAATTTAAATGCTCTAATGTGCCTATTTTTATAGAAATAAAATCTCTTCAGGGTTAGCCTATTATTTTTCTAACTTGACTTTTTTTATATATGTAATGTTTTAGGCCATATACTTCAGATTTCTTTTTCTAATTTAGCTCTAGTAAAGTGGCAAGTACTACTCTATAAAACTTTGCTGGAGGAAAAAAAATCTATAGAAAATATTGTCAGAAGCAAAGAAGTGTGAAAAGTTTGAGATATGAATCACAGTCTAGGCCAGACATTGTTCTCTAGTGAAAATTTGTTGTAATGGGAACGGTGAGAATGACATTTTAGATCACATCAATATTCACATGATCAGAATTTGTTTCAGTTTACTTTCTAAGTTTACTGTGATGCTCAAGGTTATACATCTGCCAGTGATGCATTGCCATACAATGGAAGTAGTAAAAATAGAAAGAAGAAAGCTGCTCTGTCTTTGGCAGTTCGCTACAAGGGTCTTGTGCTGGAGTACCCTTCACAACCCTGTAAGACCCATGTTTATTAGCACTAAGCATTGAGGCATGCAGTACAGCCATGGCAAGAGAAATAAGTGCATAAGTGGGTTTACTTCCTCTGTCGATCAGATTGCTGTCCAAAACCACTCGTGTTTGGAGCAGATAGGGTAGCTATATATAGTTAATGTGGAAAGTAAAGGATGTATAACTCGTGTTTGACAGAGACAGTTCTTTCACAGAATGGAATAGTATATTTGAGTCTATACATTTATATGCTTTTACTTATATTCTAGTGTTCTGCTTATCTTCTTAAAAGCTTTATTGGTCATAATGAGAAAGGGGACTGGGATTAGGAAATTCTACAGCTGTACTTTAAGAACTTTCTCAACAAACATCTTCGAAAAACTCTGTTTCGGGGAGAGTTTGGAGATACATTTATTTCCAGATAGTTCCTGTTTGCTCCTGCTCTCATTGGGTATTTCCTACAAGGAATGAACTTAGAAAGGAAGAAATGTATAAATAATTTATAGGAGTTCAGTGAAAGAGAGTTAAATATCCTGACAAAGAAAACTGCCCTAGAAATTATTTGTAAGCATAGTCTAAGCAGGAAAAGTCAAGATAGGATTCGAGATAATGATGTGTCCAGCACTGAGGTACTAGTTATGCCTTCTTCAGTGAAATATGCATAAGAAAAGCAAACAAATGGGAAGAGTTGTTTGTACTTTTTTATTTCAAAATCTGTAGTCATAGATTCATTTGCTGTAACTATTTTTATTATGTCTTGTTATGGTCTTTCTACCTGCCAAACATGCTTAAATTCTTTTAAGATTTCTGTGAGGGAAGAAAAATTTTGTCCAAAAAGTAAGGGAAAAATGCAGCTATATCAGATATTAAAAATGTTTGCAAATGATTTAACTGCATGAGGTATAGGCATTTAAATTCAGAGAAACTTTTCCTGTGCTTACTATATTCAGAGCCAGTGTTGGAAGTTTTTCTTTGTTCTCTTATTTTTCTCCAGATTGCTGCTAATAATGCTTTAAGAAATGCTACAAAAACCCCATTGTCATTACCTGTTCCTTCAACTACCTGTCAACCAAACTTCCTACACAAATCTCCCAAATCTTCCTCCTGCTCCCATAAAAAGTATTGGGCTTGTTAAAACTCATTTTTCTCTGCAGCATTGTTAAAAATATGTCTGATTCTCTTCCTTCAGCTTATAATGACCATGATTCCAATTGCAGTTTGTATTAAGCTGTCTTTTTCAGATGAAGATTCATGGTGCCATTTGCCAACTCTGCAGTGGAGAAACCAAACTTATTTCCGACTAAATAAGACCGTATTATGATAGAATTTTTTCCCCCCAATTTTCTCTTTCGTTCTCATCCATAAAGTATTTTGTTGAATAGGGAATCCTGTCTTAGCTTCTTTTGATTCCCAGTTGTGTAAGTATAAATATAAAAAAAGCAAAACATTTCTTACTGCAATAATGTAGAATACTTATTTTTAACGCTTTTTGTCTTGATTCTAAATGTCAGAATTATTTCCTGTTCACTGAGCGGAGAAAGGCATAAAAACTAAGACTTATCACTGCCTGGTAGCAAGACACTTTTATTGTACTGGTTCATGGGATAATGACTGCTTATAACAAATGCCTAACTGTAATGGGAGATGTCTGCCTCTGAGTAACATGGGAGCTGGGGCACTTCAGTTGCACACCGAGGTTCAAATCAAGCAGAGAACCCTTGTTCTCAGATTTTTAGCAAAATGGATGTATGTGAAGTGGAAAATCCCCAGCACTGCAATTACCCCAAGTTTATTTGAGAAAGGAACGGCAGAGCTGAGCATACAGCGGTGTCCACTGTCTCTGCAAGGAGAAGCTGATCTGCATGACCAAAGCTCCCCAGGGATGTTCCTCACTAACAGCCCACCTTCTGTTTGGTAGCGCTGGTGGGTACCACCCTCTGTCCTCAGGCTAAACAGGCAGAGGGTCACCTCTGTGGAAGCTATGGATGCCAGTGGGCAGGACGGAGCCTGACAGTGTGATGTGGTAGACCCAAGGCACTCAAAACTGGCACAAGCTAAACTTTTGGAGAACAATTCAAGCACTGATTTTTGTCGTGCGTTTCTGACATGATTCCCCAGACACTGTTATGAGACTTGCATAGCTCGAGGTCAGCATTTTGCCTGTGTAAGAATGGTGCTCTTAGAACATATCCAGGCATTATGTTTTCCCTTATTCCTTGTTGAGAAGCTGCTTGGAGAGGAACAACATGGAGTTGAAAGCTGAGCACTTTTTTTAGAGCATGTGCAGAGGAGCACAATATTGACCAAAGGACTAGCCATTACCATGAGACAGATTTCCTTCTAGTGTCTCTCTCAGGTCTTACCATTGCAAAGGAAACCCAAGGCATGCAATACCAAAAAATTAACACGCTGTTTACCTGATACTTACCATTATACCTGATTATATACAGACATTCAAGGCTTTGAAGACTCTGTAATTTGTTGATTTATTTTTCATTACAAGCAGAAGTTTATATTTCTGTTGCTGCTTGTTTTAAAATGAAAAAAAGTGCAAGCTGGCATTTGCCCAGATGAAGACCACATTTTAATTCTTGCAGACCAACAGGCACCTATGTAAAAGTGAGCACAAGCAGAAAATGAAACATCTCTGTCACCTCTCAATGGCCACCAAATAAAAAACTGAATACATTTTTTTTCTGCAACCTTTCATACAGCTTGATACATGCATATTCTATCTATTAATCTGTTTGAGGAGAAACTTCTTACTTGCCCCATTGCTGTCACCCAGGAGAGGAGATGCTGCTTGGATAAAATGGTATTTCTCTAATCACTTCAAGGACCATTGGAGAATGACTGTGCTGTTTTATTTAATAGCCTGCTTGTGAGCAAAAGCCCCTACTGAGAAGCAGGAGCAGACCACATGCTCTTTTTTCATGCCCACGAGAGACAATTAAGTTAAATTATAAAAACGTTTGTCTCAGGCTCCTTTGCCCATGCTCCAAGCTGGCCTAATGTGTTCCAGCCTAGAAGACAAGGGCCCTATACATAAGCTCATATACATTGTCACTAAGCACATGCTTCCTACTGGTCTTGGCAGATTCTGTATAAGGAGACATGCTGCCAGTGTAAGGAGAGATGCTATGAGCAGAAGAGTATGCATATGTTGACATGAGAAATATGTTTTTGAATAAATGCAAACTCTAAATACAAAACCACAACACATACAGATGGATGTTTTTATTGATGCAATGATTAAGTACAGGCAAATTTATGAGATGTTAAGTAACGACATATTTTTAGTTGAATAAAAAATAGAAATGGAAAATTAAATGAAAAATTATTATCAGGAATAAGACTCAAGTTTCCACCTAAAAGTACTGAACCGATTCCATGAAATGCAAAACAAAAGAAAATAGAAGCTGTCCAATTCCAATTAACAGAGCCCCCTATTTCTTGTGTTTAATGTTAAATATTATGATACATCCACAGGGAGACAGCTGTTAGATGCTCAGAGATACTGTTACTGACCCCAGTAGGAAAGGTTAACATGTACCACGAATCTGAATATCATCAGTGTGCTTATGATAATGAAAGCCATATGATACAATCAATGCTTCAAGGAGATTTCATTTTAATGAAAGATCTGAAAGGCTCAGGACAGAGCCCCGAGGCTCACTGACACTCGCAGAGCTTGCAACTGAAAGAAAGCTTTATCAGCACATGACATCGAAGAGGTGGTTATAGGGTAAGACCCAAATCTCATCCCAATCCATGGAGCTTCTCAGACAACAACTGTTGAAGTGATGCCAAAGGCAGCTGCTAAGCTGAGCAAACCTGAAGAAAATTCAAGGAATGTCACTCAACAACCTTATTCCTCAAAACAGCTGGCCTAAAAATAAAAATCCACCTGGTTATAAGCTAAACAAATGGTCAGTTTGAGACAGCATATGCTAAAGGATGTGTGGAAGGAAAGACCATTAAAATAAGTGTAAGTTTTAATGAACTATAGGGATACTAAACGCTTGGTTCCAGTCATAGTGGGAGCTTCATATCAGGCTTAGAATTCTGGTGTGAATCCAAAATGTCTCACTGAACTAATAAAATTGAGAATATTTTACATGATTTCCTTCCCTAACAGTTCAAACTCTTAAATTAGGCCCATCGCAGCATGAATAAACAATCTTTTCCCACTCTAACAATTAATTCCCTAGCTGTTGGTCCCTTACCTGACCAAAGTGTACATTACATTATGTTACTGACGGACAATAAATGTATCACGCACAAGTTCTGGTTTGAACTCTGATGTAGACTCTCAATAGGGACATTTAGGGTATGTTTAGTTATATGTAAAGATTCACATAATTTAAGTTGTGCATTGTTGTATTGCATTCCTGGATATTTAAAAGGTCAATAAACTTTTTCTTCTGCTGAGGTATATTTCTATGACTTCACTATTCAGCTCTGTCACTAAGACTTTTTAAAGGCTCTAAGGTCATTAGAAAGCTAAGCTGGGCTACACAATTTAAAAAGGGCTGTATAGGGAATAGTCATTTACAGACAAGGAAATGACTAATTGCACTGGACTTTAATTTCAGTTCAGTAGTATCTCTCAGAAATACTATTTCCTGTCAATGATTTTTAAAAATGCAGAAGTACTGTAATAAATTTGCTTCAGAAATACCACTGATAGGATACGGGCGTCTCTGGAGATCTCAGAATCCCAAAGTAGAAAAAAAAATGAGCACAAAGAGCCCTTGGGTATACCATTCAGTAATTAAGGCCCATCCTGTTTTGGAAAACATGACAGACAATTGCAAATTCCGTGTCAGACTTGGTGTATATATATGCTCCACAGATAAACTTCACAGGTAAGATTTTTGTAAAACACTGGTGTGACTGTGCATCTGTTTCCTTTGTTCTCGTGCTAATTAAGGGTATTTTCCCCCCAGAACAACTCAGGAAACACAGATGAGGTATTTTTCTTATATTTGTAAATCAGTAAGGAGTCTTCCAGAAAAAGTCTTAAAATAATAATAGTAATAATACATTTGCTGAGTTTTAATGTAACCTGAATTTCCTAGAATGTTTTCAGGAATATTTCAGTGGTGGATTGAAAACACTGTCTCATCATTACACCATTTATACATCATTATAGCACGTAGCAAGAAACAAGCTACAAGCAAACTCCCCAGTTTGACTTTCCCAGCTCTACACCATCCCAAATTCTACAGAAAAAGTGATGAGGGCTCCCCATGTCTCCAGGATCCAGTGAATAGGGTGCTGTCATTGGATGTGGCAACTTGACCAGCTGCTCAATCAGGTAACACCTATAATTCCAGAGCCTTCCATTTGCTGTATGTATGTATGGCCAGTCTTCGCGAGCGAAGATCTGGGAAGGGTCATTAACCCTTCGAGCCTGCGCAGTGGATTTTTTAGGTGAGACCCAGTGTGCACTGAACTGAGCCCACCCTTTAATCCTGAGGTTCATCTGCTGGGGCCGAGCAAGCTTGGACAGTGGCAGTGAGGGTCTCAGGACGTAGGTTTGTTTAGAGTGACCTTCTCTTAGATGGATTGCCTTACAGGGCTAACGAGCTCCATCTACCGGGGGGCTGGGAATCGAACCCGGGTCGCAGTGGTGAGAGTCCTGCACCCTAACCACTAGACCACCAGGGGCATATAATCACTCCTCTTGTTGTCCAAATGAAGGAAAGTATTTCAGGCACTAAATGCCATTTTCCCAGGACATCTGCTGCAGAAGAAGCTCCCTAAGCAAAGAAACTCATGCCAGGACAGACAAGAATGACACTCTGGTCTGTCTTTGATGCCACAGCACTGGCATTGGCAAAGCCCTGTCTGGAAGCCTAACGAGTCTCCATGCAGGTGTAGCTCTCTTCAAGACTCTAAATGAGCCTTATAAACTTGAATTCTGGACTTTCAGGCACTGTGGCAACACCTGTCACATCACCATGGGTCCACGCTGAATGCCTTATAGGATGCTTAGTCACGTGCACGGCGTACGTGTGTGCATGTGCATGCATGAGTTCTCATTTATTTAATCATTTATTTATATACAAAAGTATCTTCAATATAA
Organism: Lepidothrix coronata; assembly: GCF_001604755.1. NCBI lineage: Eukaryota > Metazoa > Chordata > Aves > Passeriformes > Pipridae > Lepidothrix > Lepidothrix coronata. Next base: position 2,081,830 of record NW_016690215.1, read on the forward strand.
CTACATTATTAACCTGTTCTTTATACATTATGTATAAGGCAAAAGTGCAAGGACAAGACTGTGAGCAGTGTTTCAACAGGTTAGCTTGAGTCCATTTGTCTGTAAGCATACATAAAATATATGATGGTGTGCCATAAAAACTTCAGAATTTTTATGGAGAGGAGTTTGTCAGATGATCTGAATGGAGAATGAACAAACTGTGAAGGACATGTCCAGCTAGCAAAGGCAGCCAAAAGGCTCAGCACTTGGTGCAGAAGGTGGTGCAGAAGGCTGCTTAAGAGTGTACTTGCTGTACATGTGTTTGGCAACAGTGGTGACATGCCAAAAGGATGCCAACACACACGGGATCAACTTGCCTGGCACAGGCACAGCAGAAGCCTTGACCAAGAGTGAGCTCCCACAGGAGGATGGAGGTCCAGAGCACTAAAGGGTGCTCAGTGCCTCCCTCTGGGCCAGGGCAGAGGAGGTCCTCACATGCTGCCTGTGTGCATGAAGTAAGGCTCTGTGTCAGCAGGGAAAGGAGTTGGGCTGCGTGGCCTCAGGGATGATGAAAAAGAGGGGAAATGGTAGACTGGGATGGTGAGCAAACAATTGCAGAGTGATGAGCGAAAGACAGACTTTGCAATCAACAAACTGGGGCCAGGGAGGCCCTGCTCAAACATATGCATGCAGATAGGGACATGCAAAGAGGACAGCAAAAAATACATGAACTATATAAATGAACAGTGAGGTGAATTAAAAACTGTCTGAAATGTCAGACTCAGATGGTTGTGACCAGCAGCGCAAAGTCCAGCTGGAGGCTGGTCACAGGGAATCAGTGCACTTGCCTGTTTAGTATCCTCCTTAATGGTCTGAATGTTGGGAGGGAGTGCACTCTCAGCAAGTTTGCAGGCATTTGCTACAAAACTGGAACAAGTGACTGATATTCTAGATTAGTGTGCTGCCATCCAGTCATCCTTTGCAGGATGCTTGAATGGGCAAGAAGTTACTACATATGGAAGCACCTATGCATAAATTGCAGACAATGGGAAATACCGACATGCTTTTACAAATAATGCAAACACACACACACACATTTCTTTGGGCATCTATTAGCTCATTTCTTATCCTAAACTTGCACATTGTCTAAGAAAATGGAGCTCAAGTCTTCTGTGGTGTCACTGTGTCCAAGGAAAAATAAAAATATTTGCTAGTTATAATGAAAGATCAGACAACAACAGGTTACAACAACTAATTACCTTTGGTGCAGCAGTCTTTTTTTTTTTTGCTAAAATTGAGTGATATTATAAGGTACATTTTTACATATTAAATGTTTTATTGTTCAGTTAATGGGAGTTTCCAGTTAATGCCCCATACAGACGTGAGAAGAAAAAAAAGTTCTCATGCAATTTTTAAAGAACTCCAAGCAATCCAGTCTCACTTGAAAGGGATTTTTCCACCAACTAAGAATGTATTCATTTTTGGGTCAGCTTGTCTGCAGCTGGAGGCTTTTAATATTTCAGCTGAGTTCACCAGGCAATGTGTTACCACAGACAATTACCAGGAGGAATGCAGGAACCGTCAAAGCATCTGTTTTCCAGCACTTGCATACATAAAGGCTTTCTAAAACCTGAAGCCCTGAACTCCTACTGCAGTACCAAGGATAGGGAAGCAGAGACCATGGGTTTTTTTTCTCTTTGTATCCCATTTACTATTTGCGATTTCATCTCTTATATAGTGCTTTTTCTTATGGTCCATGATCAGCTCCTTTTATTTGCTTCTCTCATGTTGCAAGTGCTATTTCATATCTTATTTCTCCTCTTCTTTCCATTGTATCAACCTGCTTTTAAAGCTAGGAACTTGCTAAACTTCTGATTATCATCTAGAGCCTTTCTGGCTCTGATGCAACATCTGAAGACTTTTGACCACGATTTTGAAACCCTGCTGTGACCCTACTCTTCCTGCTGTGGAAGGGATGATTCAGAAAGAAATTGAAAGCTTCTACCTGCTCAGGTCTGTACCCACAGTCTCTGTATGGTTTTGGGACAGTGGTTGTAAATGGGGAGCTCCAGCATAAGAAGCCACGGTAAAAAAAGACTATTTGGGGAAGAAAAAAAAAAGTGAATACTTAAAAACTTCCTGGAAAAGGAAGTCCTATGAGATTACAGAGCAAAAAGAAAGCAGAAAGATGAAGAAAAAAATGTCTGTGGAGAACAAAAGTGCCTGTGGTGACACATTTTAAGGAGGAAGAGAGATATGAGTAGAGTGGGAACTAACAAAAAGAATTATTCCCATCTGCCTTTCATCTGGTGGTGAAAAAAAGATCCATGATATACTCAGGCACATTGTAAGATGAAAAGTAACTAAGAATTAGAAGAGAAAATTATGGCAGATTTACTACACAGTTATTAGAAAACCCAACCAAAGCTGGGGAGAGCCATGGGGTAACAATTAAGGGCAGCCACTGCTGACAGTAGCTAGATTTACTTTTGATATGCTTTAGAGAGAAATGCTTCTTGGTCCTGAGCACAAGACAGATTTTTTTACTTCCTTGTGCCCTGTGGTGTGTCTCGGTCGAAGAATGAAGGATTGTTTCATAGTCGTTTAAATGAAGACCTAGAACTTGCAGAAAATATTCTTTCCAAATAGCAAAAAGGTGTAAAAGATCAAGGAAATCTTAACAAAGCTTTGGAGCAAAAAGGTTAGTTTTAATTCCTTATGATGTCAATAATTTGTTCTGTAAGTACAGCTGATACAGTAATAAATGATAGTTAGCTAAATTATCTAGAAGGCTAGTTGTCTCCTCAAATTACACAAAGACAACCATTTGCATATGGCAAAATCCTGGCATTTTCATTGGTAGTCCTGTCATTTGTGCTGATTTCCCAACAATGTACCAGCCTAATTTGGTTTTGGTTTGGTTTTAGATGCAAATATAAAAACAATGAATGCAGACTCTGGTCATTCATGCTGATGCTTCATTTGTTTTATGCCACTTTCTGCAGGACATTCAGGGAATCTGGGAGGAGGTTGCAGGGTTAACACTCCTGTTTCAGGGTTAATACTCCTGATCCAATCTGCCCACATGAACAGGCACAGAAAGGCTTTCCTCTGCCCCAGCAATGCTTGGCTCAGCAGAGTCAGCTTTGTGTGGTCCTGGGAAGCATGGATTTCCAGCCCAACTCTTCAGCCTCTCTCCAGTTCTTTAACCTCAAACATTCACTGCACCACCGCAAGCAGGGACACAGAGGTCTTGCCACTCTTGGGATTGCCTTGTTAGATAACCCATCACAAAATGCAGAGATCTCAGTTCCTTGGGGCTTCTTTCTTTCCTGGGAGTGAACATAGCTTCTGCTTGTTCACATGCACACCAATGCCTTTCTGTGCACATTCCATGCACATTCTGTGCACCATCCAGCTTTAGTTAAGGGGCTGTGTAAAGGCCGTCTTTGTGTGTGAGAATGTGTCCATCTGTCTATATGTCTGTCTATCTATCTATCTATTTATCTATCTATCTATTTATCTATCTCTCTCTCTCTCTATCTCTCTATCTCTCTATCTCTCTATCTCTCTATCTATCTATCTATCTATCTAATCTATCTATATATCTAATCTATCTATCTGTCTGCCTGTCTGTCTATCTATCTTTGCCTGTATCAATTATCTGTATTTTCATTTAATTTCTCCTTAAGTGTGATCAGCCCTCAGTAAAGGCCAGTTACAGCTGACATGCAAAGACTGAATATTCTTGAATTAAACCTGAGACCAGCCTGTTGCAAAGAACCCTCATCTTGCTTTTCAGAAAAAATAAACTAAATGTGACAGGAACTCACAGGGGTAGAAAACTTTCAGTTGGTCTGGTAGGTATTAAGCACCTCAGTATCCCAGCATAATGAAACTCCATTAAACACAATGAAATTCTAGAAGCCTCTAGGATTATGTGAGCTGCCTCCTACAAAGCAGATTTGTACTCTCCCTGACTGCTGAAAGCTGGTGGAAAAACTACTGTCTGCTGCTAATGGAAATTATCAACACCTACTTCAAAAAAGTTAGCTTGTCAGGCTCCCTGAAAACAGCCATAATTTCAAAAAGAATAAGGAATCTAGAAAAGCCACATCACCCATTTCCCTATCTCCAGCCTGGGGAAATTGATGAGAGGCAGAGAATGAAAAGCACGTGACATCTGCCATCATGCTTTGTAACTGGGCTGAACTGGTCCTCAAGGTACTATAATATTACTTGGGCCATCCTAAAACTTCTACTGTTTGACTCTCTGCAGCTCCAGAACCACTGAAGATGTGTTACAGACTCACTCCACCTGGAGTAATTGACATTAGTGTGGTTTCAATTATAACTTAAAAGCCAGTGATTCATGATAGGCAATAGCCTTTCTAGCCCAAATGCTCTTTTTTACATATTTTCAAAATGTAAAGATAATATTTGGGATCATGATACAATGCAATATCAGGCCCACAGAAGGCTGATGATACTCTGGCACAGCCAGCAACATCCTAAGATTTCTTTCTCTCTGGGAGGAATCAGCATCTGGAGGAAAAGCCACTGACTCAGACTATCCATGCCAGACTTAAATAATGCTACCTGGAAGAAAAAAATTAACTAGCTGAAATACCAGACTCCTCTATTTATAATAGAGAATGGATATATTTATAATATAAAGGCTGGACAGAAGCAGGTGCATTTGACATTTGTATGGACAATTCATAAGGCATTAGCAGTGCAAAATGCCTTATTTTAATCACCAGCAGTGAAATTAATCTCCTCTAGTTCAAACTGACTTAAAGTTGTGAGTTCAGCTAATCATCTAGACTCCTTCTGTATTCTGTAGAGACTTATAGACATTTATGAAAGGTGACCCATCCTACCGTGGGTATTCAGTAGCAGTTGGAGTAATCATTCTTTAGAGGTGTCTGTCCTTCTCCCTTGGCTATAGCAGGAAGCTAAGTGCTAGTTTAGGCCAAATGATTAGCGTTTAATTGGTAGGCAAGATTAATCCCAGTTCATTTTAAAAATTCCCTAGCTACAACATGCTTAATCCCGTCCCATGAGTTTGGTAGCACACTTTACTATTGCCTAGAGGTGAAAATGAAGTGTGTTTCAAGGTTTGGAACATGGAGACAAATTTCCACCTTGTGTTAAATTGCTGGAGTCACATTAATCCTTTATCTCAACTTTTCCTATATTCCAGTTTGTGGCCATGATTAGTTTGAAACCTGGATTTTACTTTTCAGTAGTGACAATGAGCTGGGTCTTACAGAAACACAAAGATATCCCAGACAAAGGCCCTAAGGGACATAAGACTTTTTTTCTTGCTGGGGTTCTGTTACTTAGGGGTTTCATGTGGAGAAGGGTGGTGAATTTTCTGAGTATTTTAGAGCATAAAACTGAACCACAGACATTTAAGGCCATGACCTATCTTGCAGGATAAAGATTAAAAATTATCCTAGATTGAGAAAGGACTTTTAAAATGATGAAACGAGTCAGATGCCTGATCAAGAATATAATAGGAAAATGGGTACATATCACTCTACCTTCTATCTCTAGCCTTTTTCTCCTTCCACTCTTCCTTTTAATTTTCAGCTCCCGTATTTTTGACTGATTTTAATTCAACTCACTGTATATTAACAACATTTTTTGCCTCCCAAATTCTGCTTTCGGTGAGAATCTAATTTGATCATGATAATAAATTGTATTTTTCCACAGTGGTACATTAGATTGCATTTGTGTAGTAGAGTTTGGATCACAATTCTTCCTCACTTTTTTATGTAATCTGGTGTTTCCTACCGTCATTGTGCTGCACTGAGAGAAGTGAATCACAGAGCCTTCCTAGGGGAGAGTCATATAACTCAGGTTTCAGGTTTCTATTACTGAGCTTTATAACAGCAGTAAGGTAAGAATTTATTGCTGACCTGATACGCAGGAACAAAATCTTGCTGCTTAATAAAGCTATTAAACATTCTGAATTTTTCCCACGTAAGAGATCAAACTTACAACATTACCCAAATTTCCCTGCCACTACAAGGCAACATTTAACACCATTGTGCAGAATCATATGGTTTGTCCATAGATTTTATAATCTTGGAAGATACTGTGTCTGGAAAGTGGTTTTATTGCAATTCAATACATCCTAGATATTACCATCAAAGATTAAACATCACTCTATCAACAGTGCTTGTTAGCAAAAAACACCTGGTGTCTATGCAGCAAAGGTTATTATATTTCCCTTTCACAGTAGAGGTTTTTCAATTTTAACAATGGACTAACCTTTTATAGCTGAGATTAAACCCGAGAATATGACAAGCAGAGCAAAGTGCTCCTCTCTTTATTCAATTATCTGATGATTTAAACAGGAGAGGATAAAAGATAATCCCTCCCCAAAAAGTTTATTTTATTTTCCCAAGCAATCATATGTATAATGCCAAGTTCTAAACCCATTATTTTTGTAAGAAATTTTCCATCTTTTTTTTTTTTTCCCCCGGGTATACCTATCTCTCAAAAAGGAAATTTTTGATTGTCCAAATCTTGGATTGTGTATTTTCATATGGAGTTGGAACCAGATTAATTAAAAGTGCAATTAAAGTAAGATTGATTTTTCAAAACCTTAATTCTATTACATCAATTGCTGGAAAAATTTCAATATAAAACCCCCTCCATCTACAGAAATCTTTAAAACCACCTCCATCTGGCCTGGAGACACTGAAAAAAAAATATAAGAGGACCCTTCTGAAATTTAAACAGCTTCATAGTGAAAATTGTGAGATTCTTAGTTTCCAGAACACATTTAAGATTGCTTGTCGTGTTCTAGTTGTTAATTGATCAGGAATCATGGCATACAGATGCCTTTCCAGTATTTGATATTAAGTTAGTATTGATCCTCAAACAAACATTGAGTAATTTTTGAACTTTTGGAAGCATTTTTCTTTAGCATTTTCTTTTTTTTTTTTTTTTTTTTTTTAAACACACACACACACAAAATAAATCTCCAAAACAGATGGGAAGTTGGACTGAATTCATTGATATATAACTCTGGAAAAAATGTGAGTCTACAAATTTGTGGCTTTTTTAAAAGCAGCATATTTGGAAAAAGTTGTTAAGTCTGGTTGCCAGGGCACTTAAAAAAATGTCCTTGCTTCAAATCCATTTTATGAAGACTTAGCTTGTGTTTCACTTACGTCGATGGATGGGATGTTAATTGAGTGGAGCGTGGATGCACATATGGATAAAGACCCACACTCTGTGAATGCTGCCTGTAAGCCTGCCTCAGCTGGAAAGGGTATGGCTCTACTAGCATGGGAGTTATGTTGCAAAAAAGCAAAAGCAATTCACTTCTTCCACTTTGTCTCCTAACATTATACATTAACTTGGGAAAGTCCAGTGTTAACATAGTTCTACAGATTCCAGACCACAACTGGCTTATATATGGCCAGCTTAAAAACTAGGCATTTGCCAAAGTGGACATACCTAAAAGAGAACATAATTATGTGTGTAATGGGTCTTTGTCACACGGATGGTCTCCCTGCTAATGCTGAAAGCAACATGCTGGCATTGTTAATTTTGATCCCCACACGTGTACGGCACGTGGGAGACAAGCCCCGAACTGTGTGAGCTGTTGGAGTGGGAGCCTGGGGCTGGGACTGACACTCTGACAGTGCTGCTGCTGCAGAGCCAAAGGGCCTGCTGCAGAAGAAGCGTCTCCCCCCAGGGTTATCCAGGCTGTAAGCAGATGGGACAGACAGACAGACAGGGATCTGGCAGCTGCATCCTAAGCACATATGCGGGCTCCATTAGGGATGTGGAAAGGACACTTTTGCTTTTCTCAGGCAGAACACTTGGTCCCCCAGCGAATGCAAATCCATCTACACCTTTGCAACTTGTGTAGAGGGGAGCAGCACGGAGGCAGAACCAATCCTCTGTGCATCTCCAGCCACTGCAGTAAGAGGGAGATCTGCCCTTAAAGGAATAAGTCACATGACACTGGAGGAATTCGTACCTTCTGCTGTATATGTCTTTAAGGGGGATAAAAGGTGCCTATTAGCTTCTTCTGTGCAGGTAAAAGTAACTTCAGCTAACTCTTTCATTTTCCTTATGCATATTCTTTTCTGATTCTAAGATTCCCCATTTGCATCATAGTGCTATCCTAATTCTCAATGGTATGAGAATTTTTTTCACATGTTCTCCTTGCTTCCAGATTAAGCTAGCAAATTGTTGTATCACCTAAGGACTTTTCTAAACTCAACCAGTATGTGAATCCCTTTTCTTTGCTTTCTGACTTTTTTCAAAACTTGAGAGAGCACCAGTAATTCAAAGGCAAGTAGCAGTGCTGGGAATGGCTTCTGATTCACTGTAATTACTGTAGCAAAGGCAGTTAAATAGAGATACTGATAATCTGCTCCAAGGAGGATATAGCAAAGGGAAAAGATACTCCTTCTCCTTCCCGTTATGTGTAAAAATAACTGTATTCTAAAAGGGCAGAAATATACTAAAAAAAGGGCTTTTTTTTTTTTTTTAGCCTAAGCCTTAAGATGATATGCCCAAGAGGGCCTACCAAAATCAGGGGATCAAAGTTCAGCAGTAGCATAAAACTGAATGAGCAGAGTTTCCATTGGAGATTGAAATTAGAAAATTAAGGTCAATTAATTTAGGTCAACCAATGAAATGGCCCATTTGTTAAATTTGGGCCATTTCATGTGTCTAGAGTACCTTGCCTGCTGCTCTTGAGAAGCCGTGTCTCCTATAGATCCCATGGCATATCTGCCAGGCCCTGAAGATATCTCTTACACCCTTGAGTTTCTCAAAAGGCACTAGATGCTGCTGCTTAGGCACTACTCACTTACATGTGGGCATTTAGGTGTCTTAGTTTTGAACCAAACATCACATAGGATATCTATTTCCTCTTTCATTTGCTCTGAAATTATGTGGGTTGTTTTTTTGGGTCTTGTGTGTGTGTTTTATACTGCATATAAAGGTGGAGAAAGAATTTAGTAGTTTTTTGAAAATGAATCACATAATTCTTTTAGAATAACAGTCATCATTGTCAGTTTTTATGTGCCTTTTAATGTAAAGTAAACCAGCAAGCACCTAGAAAACAGCTCCAAAATGAGTAGAGGTTAACATGCATTTGACAAGAGCAAATATATCTGGCAAGTCGTGTTTCCTTCTACAGCAGGGTGACCAGATCTAGGAAGAGACAAGAGACATCACTTGTCATGTAATTATTACTCAGAGAGTCTTCTGGCACTGTCATCTGTGGCAATCTTACAAACAAGCAAGGGAAATGTTACCAGACTGAAACTACCACAAGTAGGTATAAGAGAAAAACTGCTCCAAGAGTAGCTGTCATTGAGTACGTTGTCCCAATAGTTGCACTAATGGGTATTCGTCAGAGGAAGAAAAGGTTCATCTTAGGCTGAACACTTTTTGGTTTGCTCCCAGACACCCCAAAGAGGTGGAACAGAGGATATGGTTATTACATTCGCAGCTGACACAAAGCCAGACTAAATTCACTGCAGCACAGGACTGAACATGAACACGATCCTGACAAGGTGGGATTAAAACCACACATGCTGCTGACAAGGTGAAGACAGACCGGAGGTAGCTCTCCTGAGCTCTCACGGGGTTGCAGTGACTGTGACAGGTATGTTATTCAACTTTGACATGGTTTCACGAGAAAGACAAGTTTAAATTGGGGTTTGAAGACTTGAAAGATGATTGTTTTTATCCTTTTGCTCCAAACAGCTGATAAAGTCTTGCACTGAATTTTGTATCTACTTTTTGGCACTGCCTTTGTAGTAAAAGCAATGCAGGATCAATTGAAAAGAATATACAGGAAAGCAATACAAGTGATGACAAATCTCAAAAAAGCTGATTTATAGGGAATGACTGAATCAACTAGGGAGTTTAAGCCTACAACAAGAGAAAAAAAAAAGGCATGTGGCTTCAGTCTTCAAGCACAGCAAGCAAGACACCGTCTAACTGCTGTGTTTGGAGGGTTATGGCTCTTGGTGTCAGAATTAGCTTCAGTTAAGCTCATTCAGTAGACCCATGTGTACTCCAGTTAAACCTCATTACTAGTGTTGATGTGCCACACTGCCATAATGCGGTTCAACACGTACTCTGAGGAGAGCAAGGATGCTGTAGTCAGAACATAGTCAGCATTCCTAGGATTTGGGGCCTGTCCTAGCCCTTCTGGGAGTGCTGATGGGACAGCAGCATGGAACTGCAATAGTTGTAGGCTATCAGAGAGTTTCCCTTACTGAAGTGATTATAAAGCATGCTAATTCAAGGAACAATTAACTACATATCATGTCGTGCCTCTGCCAGGAGAAAAGAGCAGAATTTATAAATCTTGTACCATAGCTGGCTCATATACTTCATATATTTTTTGGTTTTCTGTAATAAAAGGGGAATAAATGGTGTGCTTTTTCTAGCATGAGGTTGATGAGCAGTTCTGAGCACGTTTAGATGAGCATTTCTGAGGCAGGGCTCTGGGAATGTAATGGAAAGCTGTCTTTCAGTCAAAAGTGATTTTTTTTATATGGTTAGTAGGAATTTATGACTCAGAGATAATCCCAAAACTATTCTGATTCAGAGAGAAAGAAATAAATTCTCTGAACTTTGTTTCACTCATCTTTCCCACAGATCATTAATCCCAGTAAAAACCCTCTTTGTTCTCTTCTTACCTGTGTACCTCTCTAAATTTAGCTTTGCTGTTATTACCCTTGACTTCAATAGTTCTACACCACAAAATGAATTTGCTCCAGAACTGTTTCAGTTCTTAATGAAATTATGTGGAGGAGAAAGCTTTTTTGAGCAGGGAAGAGTGGCTTTGTTTCAGGAAATCACCTTGATGTAATGTGAGGGTGTGAGGCTGGTAGCCCTTCTCTTCCCTTTGCCAGGAATTTCATTACCCTTGATGATAAAAAATAAGGGAAATCTACCCACTTGTTGGCCTGTTGTTTTTCCTCACTACAGCTTCTACTGTTTTCCTCAAGGCTACCTGGGATAAATTTCTGGAAAACTGCCTCCAGCTGCATATGCCCTGTGATTTTGCTTCAATGGGAAGGAATTCCTTAGTGAGGCAGTGATCCATGATCATATGATTAGTCAGTTGACCACTATCTTAAATTCAGATTAGATAAGGTTTAATTACCACCCTTGCTTTTCTCAAGATTGATTCTGCTCAAAATAAAGTCATTACTGAAAGTCACATGTTTACTTTAGTAGAAATTAAGAGGTAGACTTAACATTCTTTATTACAAAAATCAAGACACATTCATACAATCCAAAACTTGCTAATAAATTGTTATTTCTTTTCATATCCACAATTTCCTTAGCCTGGTAAAAGAAAATCACTGACAGATGGCCAAGGCACCATCTTTCATAACTCAAATCGTCTAGATTACACATTCATTTATATATATCCCACAATACATCTGCATTATCTCATTCCAATAACTAAACATCAGTTCATTTACATTTACACAAATTCTGTATTTTAACACCATTCAGAGCACAATAACCTTACAAAGATTTTGTCAAAATCCTTTTGGATTACAGTGACTGTGGTTACATTTCATTAACATCCTTGACAGTGACACCTCAGCAATGTCTCGGCCAAACTTCCTCATCATCCAGCATCAAACATCTTCATCACCCTTCAGACACATTCCATTCCAGAAATTCAACACAAACCCATCTGCTGTTACTTTTAATCACTTAATCAGTGCCTGCTTCCATGTAAAAGGCAAATCATCCCTACTTCTCCCTCATCAACCCACCAAGCTCCCAAACCTAGAGGCCTCACTACCCATCTATTTACATTATCTGCCAAAAGTTTTGGTAGAATCAACTAGAGGCAGAAAAAAGTGTCTCCACGTTCCCACTGTGATATTGGAGGGGCCCGGGTTTTATCAGGAGATAGGGTTAATTTCATGCCTGTATGGATTGGGAATACAAGGACTCCCTGAAACAACATCTCAGCCTTGGCCATATTGATCACCATAACTGGTCTACTCTGGCCTCTAATCAGGAGGTCTGGAGACACACCATCTATAACGCTGCTGCTTCCTTTGAGAACACACGCAGGATCACCCTTGAGGAGAAAAGACAGCGCAGAAAGAATCATGTCTTGCAGAATATACCACCTAAGGAGTCCTTCTGCTGTGCCTTTTGCAACCGGACATGCCTATATCATACTGGCTTTTTAGCCACCAGCGCGCTTGTAACAAACGTGGGTAGAGCCCTTCCCAAATCTTCGTTCATGAAGCCTAGCCATGATGATGGATTGGGAAATACCTAAGGATGTAAGGCCTTGTTTGTATGTAAATCAAGATTGTAAACTGAGTTTTACACAGCAGAAATGAAGGAATATTTTGTTCAAATAATGAAAATTAAGAAAAGTAATGAATCATAATGCTACAACCTGTGAAAATAAGTTACAGTTTAGAAACTGTCTCCATTTCAATAATCATTGATGTTACAAATCCAAAGATAAGTAGACTAAACTTTTTCATATTGTGCTGTTTCCTGTTCTCAGTTCCTTCTTTCTTGACTTGTATTTCAATTCCATTATTTTCTGCTGCTGCTTTCAAGACCCTAAGCAGGATGAGCCAGTACAGTTTCATAAGCTATTCCCATACTCTCTGCAAATAGAAACCCTCAGACTAGTCCCTCTAAAGAACATCAGGCAATCTCAATCTTGTCCACAATGCACCTTTCACCATGAATCCCATTAAATCCCTCTTTGCCAAGCCTTTTACAAAATATTTGCCTAGTTTGAGTGATTTTCTGTCTGTTTTCGTTAGTTGCCCTTCCCGAATTGCTAATCCTTTTCCCATCAGAAAGTACTTCCTGCAGAAACTCTCACCTTTTATTTGAGCAATTCTTTTTCCATCAGCTTGAAGAGCATCAACAACCTTCACTATAACATTTCTCCAGCCTGAGTAAATTTGCTTCCTTTTTATGAAGAACAAGCAGTTAACAATACTTTGCATGTGAAGGCTTTTTTCTGAAGGATGAATCATACTTCACCACAGCATCATTAGATAAATACTTGTACTGCTTAGAAATAGATGAAAATAAACCTCTGAAAGTAACCTATACAGCGTAGAGAGGTGAGTCTAAGTTAAAACCCTGGAAAAATGGATATTTACATCCATCTACAGAATATTTTTCTCTCCCCATTACGATTTTCTGGGTGGTAACCATTCAAAAGAATCTGCCATGACTATCAAAAGGACTTTCAGCTGGCCTTCAGAGAACCAGCCCTATTTCCTTTGCAGAAGATGCAAATAAATAACAAAGTAAAATTAGTACTTTTGACCTCATCATCTGACTTACATGTTAAAAAGCCAGCACTTTTCAGCTATCTCTTATGCATTTATTTTAATTTCTAACTGTTGGCTACTTTTCTGTTAGAAGACAATTTTGCTGAGGAGTTCTTGATTCCATAAAAAGCCTCCATTTGGAAAAAGCACTATGTGTTTAATACTTTTGCTTGGTCTGTGATAGCAATAGATGCTTAGTGCTGTGAGGAATGAATGATGACGTCATGTCAACTGGTATCTAGCTATTCTAGCTTGGATACAATCTTAGAGTTAAATGTTGAATTCAGGAAATGCCAGAGGAGATCTGATTGTGACATCTGTTAAAAAAACCTTTAAGAATAATGCTAGAACAATGCAGACTTAATAGATAACATTTTGCAGCATTGGATAAGCAAACCAGTTTTGAAACTAAAATACCTGTGCACAGGAGCAATGCAATAGAATGCATATAAGTATATATTACCTCCAGGGCAGTTTGTTCTATGGTCAAATAGAAGCATTTTTATTTGTTGGTGTTGTCTGGATGACCATTTCATCAAAGCATTATTATAAATGCCTTCTTTTGAAAAAAAACAAAGGCCCAGTGGCTACAACAGGGGAGATACCTTGTTCAGGGGAGATATCTACATTTAATATGACTTTGACTTACAATATTTCACCTCATACATATTTGAGAGGCAAAATCTGGGCTTCACTGAGACCAATGTAAAATTGCCTGCTTACTTCAGCACAGTAAGGACTTTGTCAGAAGCTGTCTATAAATTTCTGTATTATATCCAAAGAAATGGACTTGCTCTGTAATCACAACTATAAAACTTTCAGTATACCATTTTGCTAATTATAGAGAGTGATAGTCACTTGATCTGCCATTAGCTATTTAAAGGGCAGGTATCAAATACATGCTAGTTTTCTGTGACTCCTCATAAGACCAGTGTTGAAAGTTCAGGCATGGAGTAGGATTCTCCCTGTTACAAGTTAGGTTCCTAGAGTGGGATGAATATTTGAGGGTGCTATTTGCTTCCCATTCCTTATGGAAATTGCCTTATGGAAACCCTTTCTGGTTTTACCTTCTTAGGAGCATTTCCCAGGGATGTTATTTCTGCCTTCAACTTCTATTTCTATCTTTCATTATCAGAGTTCCAGTCATGATAAACCCTCCACTTTGTTTCTGCTACTATTATAATAGTACTATTAATCTGCTACTATTATAAAAGTAAGAGATTAAAAATATGTCTAGTATGTCAGTTGTAACAAATAACAATTTTGCACACACAGGTTTAGTTGCATTTTCTTTGGGGTTTTTTTTGCATTGTCTTTGGGTTGTTTGCATTTTCTTTGTTTTGCCAATGAAGACCAGTGGAATTTGACAATTTTTTCTTCCCATTTGTCAAACTTTTAGGAGAATGGTAAGAAAAACTATGGAACAATGATTTTCTGCTCTTCAAATTAAATGAAGCCTGCCTTTCCACAAGCACTACCAAACTCGACATATGAGGAGACAGCTTTCCATGCCTTCATGGAAACACGGAAAAATGTATCCATCCTTCTTATGCAGACCTTCTTATGAGGATGAATGACACTTTTTTTCTTTGAGCTTTTTCTCTTTGAGCTTTCTGGACGTGCCTTTAGAAGATGTGTCACCCTCACACCTTGTCATTGCAAGATTTCCCTTGCATTTCCTGACTATGGCAGAAGCTGGAGAAGCTGCTGGAGAAATGTCTGAGCCTTGCTAGTGGGGTCAGATTCCTCCCCCAGAGGAGCCTGCTTAAAGCTTCATAGCATAATTGTCTTGCCACACAAGATGTGGAGTTAATGTCCACCCTGTGCCTTTACTGTTCCTGCCATGAGAGATGTCAGGAAAGGATTAGAGATGAAGACTTTTGGGAGCTGGTTTGCCTTTCCTTCTACTTTTGGGGAAGTAGGAGACATTCGGCCAGTGGGAGCCCTTTTAGGGCAAGTTATACCTACACACACCAACCAGCCCCTCAGCATGATTAGCAGAGCTTCTGAATTCCACAAATAGATAAAAGGTTGTCAGGACTTAGGGCTACAGCATTTCTGTGTGCATGAGAACCAGCACAAGCACAGCTTTATACAAAATCCATAAAAATATTTTCCTGTCCCTATACCAAATAGCAGCTTTGTAGCTGGATAGAATGACGTCTATTCCCACAAGGACATAAAATTGACCACTTTTTTTTTTAATGCTACATGTTTCTTCTGGCACAGTTAAATATACATGAAAGCATTCATAACTTGATGGTAGTTCAGCCTTGAATCTGGCTAATGGCTTATGCAGGCTTCAAGACTGGTGAGAACTCTGTACTTGATCCTATGAAATTTCTTCATCCTGAGTGATTTCCAAGTAATCCAAGTAATACTAATATGGAGCACTGACTTCATAAGAACAGAAAAACAAAGCATTCCTGTTTCATCAGCAGGAAAACAGCATTAGGATTCTAATAAGAAAGGATGGTTTGGCTACAATAGTTTGAATTATTAGCAGTGAATAAATAACTTTTTTCTTCTCTAGTTCTTTTTGTGTATCTAATTCAAATATTTATTCCAATTTCCTCAACTGTTCATGCATTTGTTAGAATTTACAGCATAACTCAGGGCATGCTCTTGGTAATAACACCTGTTTGTCTAAATATATGCAATGTAGGATTCTGTGACTCGACTGTTGGAATAGAAACAGTTTTAATCTGTTCTGAATTCAATATACACCTGTTCTAGGTCCTACATTGTTCCTTTACCTCTACCCTCTGCCATAAGCTGCTGACATTATATCAGCAATATTTGTTTTAAAAGTAGTTTGACAAAAACCTAGTGGTTAAAAAAACTCCAAACATTTTCAACTCCAACTTTAACAAATGTTCAAGGAGCATGTAGATGTAAACTGATGGGCAAATTGAGAGAGAGGTCACAGTCACTGGAAGGAATTAAAAGGATATGTTACTGATTGTATTCACTAATTTCTAATTCTGGGTTGGGTCTACCATTGTTTGTAATCACTAGTTGTGATTCAACAAAGAGTTTTTTCATCTTTTCCTACACCTACAGGTATGGATGAACTTATTTCATCCTCAGTTTGACCATCACTACTACTTGCATAAACAAGATGCCAAAAATATAAATCAAATTACCCCCTGCTGGTGGGAGATGTTCGCACTGTGCAAGCACAATCTTTACACCTGCCACAGGGAGGACTGTTTCCCAATTCCATAAGGAATTAGACCCTATGCTTCTCAAAAGAGACACAAATTTCTAGGCTGGGAACTACCGCTAGTGAGGACACACAATATTATTAAAAAAACCAAAAACAAACTGAACCCTAAAAACTCCAAGCTGACATTAGTGAGATTGATTATATATACTGTTATTAAAGGGAACTTGTTCCATGATTATCCTAAAATAATCTGCTAATTCTCTGATTGTGCTCCTTAATCAGATCTCATAACACTGTTTTAATTAGAGAACAATGCTATTAATCCCAGAATAATGAAACCAAATGATTCAGTAATTGTAGGAGAGTGGCAGATTTATCTGCATTCCTTCTTTAACTTCTGTTTCAAAAATATTCTCAACTTTCAAGCTTGCATATTGCACACTGCTTTTCACTTCTCATTTTGACTTCTCATTTCATTTCCTGTGCACCTCATGAAAAAGGTAATTTTCAAGGAAATAAAAAATAAAGCCAACTACCTTGTTATTACTCTAGTATTTAAAATCTAAAAATGAGACTGAAAACAGAAAAGGAAAGTGAAGAAATAGGATAACAGATAAACATTTTCAAATGGAACCATCTGTTTTCCAAGTAAAATAAAATGAGGATGAAATAAAAAATTGCTAGTGAAAACTTTCCCATCGTTTTGTGTAGCAGCTATCTGTCATCTGTTAAATGTTTCAGTTATAGCTTTTTTTCCCTGTTCAATGTTATGCCAAACATAAAACCTCCATTTGCTGCCTTTTAAAGGCTTGATTATAAGCTATTCTGTGAATTCGTGAATTTTCAGGAATAGTCCTAATTACAATGTGTCTCTGTGTATTAACAAGAAATGAAGTGACATTCCTCAAGAGGAAACATTTCCATGCATTCAAATAACTATATAAATTAGGACAAACACTTAAAGGAAGCAGACTTCTAAACTTCTTTAGTGATTTTACATTTTTAAATGGAAGTCCAAGAACAATAGTCTTATGTTGGAGCATTATATCATAACTTATGTATTTGCCACTCTCATGATTTTTATAAAAGTAACACAGCACCTGCTAAGAGAATTGTTCCCACCCTGCTTGGAGGAAACAGCAAAGCATTGCCTGAACAATTCACACAAGAAGAATGTTATTGAGCCATACATTTTAAAAGAACTAGACATTTTAAAACACACCTGTGCTGGCCTTGGGAAACAGCTCATGAGTAACTGCAGTTTTGCTAGCAGCTAATGTGCTTTCTCCAAAGACATGATTTAATGGGAATGCTGAGCTGTTCTCACAGGGACTTCTGCTTCACTTGGGTTTGACCTATTGGAAACTGAAGATTCATGGGCTTGTACCTACCTCTGTGTAAATCAGGACTATTTCCTTTGAAGTTAGCAGATGTAAAAATCTGGGTGAATAAAGGTGGATCAAGGCCTGGGGCTCTCATCCCTGCCCTGCTGCCTTTATTCAGGTTAGGACTTCAAACATATAATTGCAATATTTTTTTTCCTGTCATTTGGGAATGTGGATTGAGGCTGAGCTGGAACAGAAGGATAAATAGGTGCAGGCTTGTTTTGCAGAGCTGCAGCATGGTGCCAAGGCAAGTAGTGGTGGCAGGTTTCCAGCTGCCCTGTCACTCTAAGTGATCTTTCTCAGCATTGCTCCAGAACTCCCTTGCTTACCCCAATCCTCTTTCAGGGAGCAGTAATAATGACATTGTTATCACACTGTAGTAAAAGACTTCATGACTTCCTAATACATTGACGTGCTTCTAAACCAGAACTGCCTCAATGCTGATGGTTTTCAAGCCCTTATCTTTCCTATATCACCCTTCATGAAATATGTGCCTTTCACCTTCAACTGGTTCCTTACTTAAATCAGGATGAATCCCACCTGGGAAAGTCACATACTTGGCCAATGGCTTAAGCATCGCTTCTCACATTGGAGGTGATGTTGCAAAGGTTATGGTTGCAGCTGATGTGTTCAGCAACCCACCAGAGGCACATGAAATGGCAGGGCTTGTTAAAATAGGTAACATGATAAAAAATTATATTACTTAGTCTTATTAACATGGTCTGCACTTGAATCAAAAAACCAATTAAAAAAAAATTAAAGACACAGAATATTCCACTCAAAGAGTGGAGTTAATGCAAAACCTACCTCAGAAGAAAACACTTGCACCTGCACTGTTCAACTCCCACAGAAATGACAAATCAGTCTGTTCTGGCACAGAGATTTGATTTATGTAGACAGATGCCTTATGGCTCACACTCCAAACCAAGAGTCTCATCCATACTGAAACATTGTTAACATCATTGTCTCTTAGTCTCTTAATTTTTTTATATGAAAATCAAGTACTAAAGCAAAATTTAGAATGTAAAGAGAGTTTCTCTCATTTCAGGAAGCACAATAAATACAAATAGCTCAGCATAATCAAGAACACAAACCAGCACTTAGGAGAGAGCAGGACTTTCCTCAATGTGCAGAAGACAAAAACACTGTGCTAATTTCTATATGGGCAACCAACTCAGTAGCCCAGGAAAATACTGCATTTTATATCCTTATATGTTACTACACACTCCCACTACTAGAAAGAGTATGTGAAAAGACATCAGAGTTTGTATTACAAGAAAATTGCCAGCACATCACTACGTAAGCAACCTGTTCATATTTTTGTTTATCACCATCTTTCCAAAGCTGCCCCACCAAAGGCCTTCAGGCCAGGTGTGCCCTGGACAGTTACTGAGGTACTGGTGTGCACTGGTGTGAGCTTCTTCAGTCCTAAACCAGAAATGAAGACAGTGTTTCCAACTAAAATGAATGGCCTCAGTTTTGGTGATACCCATGAGAGCCAATAGCAATCCTCATTTTATTTTGGAGCATGGGCTTATTTGAAAATTGGGTTGCTGCAACTAAAAGCAGAATCTAGTGACTACTAGAAATCTGCTTTATCAGAATAATTAAGAAAGAAATACTTATACTGTGTGAGATATTAAATAATATTTTAATTAAATCTCCCACAGTCTTTCATAGTGCTATAAATACTGGCCATCTCAAAACAAACTGATTAATGAGCTGACACTTTAATTTGCATTGTCAATAGTGTCCTGTTGCATTTTCTAACGTGCAAAGAATATAGTGTTTGCAATTATGACATGGGATAAAAACAGATGATGCACGCTGCTGTCTGATGACCTACTATTGCTAATAATGAAGAACATGCATGTGTTTTCACCTGCACTTGCAGATTTCCTGCTTTTCACACTGTACCTAGACCTGAGGGATTTTCATGCTTCCTACCCTTGAGACACATGGCTCAGTGGGAGTCTCTTTGCTGAGCAGTTGAAAAATGGGACACTCAAAACGGACAAAGAATAAACTCATGGCAGAAAATGCAGCAAGTTTATTGCTCTCTGAGAGCCAACAATGGGAAACTACAGTGGGCTGAAGACCGTCTACTAAATAATTTATGACACACAGCCCATTTGTGAATTATTTTTTTTCTCAATTAGATGTGCATTAACACATGGAAGTCTAACACATGGAAAATCTTATCTGGTCTCAGAGAAAAAAGTCCCCCGCCCTTCCATTACCTCAAGCTCAAGACTACTCTGAGCTGCTACTATCTTCTAAAGACATTGTGCTATTGTTTGCTCTAACTCTGCTGAATCCCAGCTTGGGTATTAAATACACCTTTGAAACAATCATTATACCAACACAAGTTTTATATACCACATTCATTGCTTGCATTTCAGCAGTCTACTCCTCAAAAACCTGCCTTTGTTAAACACAGCATTATACAATGCTACCTCATTCCTAGTCACAAAACTTTCAAAAATAAGGGAAAAACCCTCATCTAAGACCGCATGCTACATTGAAGGACCATATTTTATTTTTATACAAGGATTACTGTTCCCTCAGATTTCAATTCATTACTATGGACCATGCAAAATGCCACAGACCACAGAAGCTACATTTTCAAATGAATGTTTTTATTGATTAATCAGGCATTGAATCAAGTATTGCAAAATAAACAGATTTTGTTTGTTAAAAAATGTCCAGAAGAACACCACTCATAGCAAACTTGTTTCCTCATCATCATACAGAATATGAAATTGTTCAAGAAACAAGCAAAAAAGGAATACCTGACTAATTGCTGTCGCTTTGTCCGTGTATATACATATGTATGCATATACACCATATTTGTGCATATACTGGTGTGTATACCCATACATATGTGTAAATACATACACAAACATATATGCACAAAAAGTACTGACTGAGTTAATAGGCCATTGGAGAAATGTGGCTTAGCTCCAAATGAAGTGTTCTGTGTTAAAATAAAAATGATTCAGCAAGGCCTGTAGATAACAGACCATTCTTCCTCCATTGGCCAAAACCCTGATCTGTCTTTAGAATCATGGCCTATCTTTACAATGAAAATACGTGAGATCATTTGGGACCTTTCCAAATTCATGGTATTGCTTCCATCCAGCTCAATCTCTGCGAACATTGTATAGCTAAACACTGAAGAGTGTTTTCAGTTTATCCACCTCTGAAATCAGCTTCTAGATTTAATATTTGTGGCAAAAGAGAAGATACATAGTCTTGCTACATGTAATTTGCTAATATGCCTTTTCCTTTTAGGCAGAAACTTCGCAATAAGCCTAGATTAAAACTCCTTTCTTCATGTATATTTTTATCACTGCTTTGCATCAGTCATCTCCTGTCAACTCATTTTATAAAAATTTTCATGCCATCTCAGCTACCTCCCAAACATCCCAGGTCAGATCCTCCGGGCAGCGTATATCAGATTGTATCAGTAACATTGTATTCAATTGTAAAATGTAATGTTTGGGGACTTATTTACTTTTTAATTTTTGGGTACACATTTCTTGATTATTAAAGACAGCATGATAAATGCTGCAGTTCACAATGTGTACACGTTTTGTCTTATTTATGTCTACTCTGGAAAGATCAGTGGCTCCTCCCTGTGAACAATGGGATGCTGCCCAGCTGAAAGCCCTGGTACCAGCAATGTACTGCCAGATTTTTCTCTGTTTAATTCAGCAGTTATCATGACACATAAAGGGAAATCAAAGGAACATGGACAGGCATTTATTTTCTACTAAAAAAAAGGAAAAAAACTAGATAGGCATGTACATATTCCTCATCCTGCTCATAAATTTTTTGATATCATCAGAAGGCAAATTGTAATATAGTCTTTTACTGGGAGAATCAGTATTTTAAAAATCTGAAGCTGAGCTTGGGACCATTTTATTTTGAACCCATTAGTGAACAAAGTGCATTAAGGCATCTTTTCCAAAAGACACCAAAAGCATGGTTATAAATTACCGAGCAAATCTTTTCTTAAAGCTGATATTACATTTATCCTTTCTCTACACAGGCAGATTCGAACCACTTGCATAGTAACAACAAAACACTACAGGAAAACCATTCTTTTAAAGTTGTCATATGCCTCAAGCATCTCCCAAAACGAATATTTATAAGCATTGCAGTAATTACAAAGGATTTCTATTCTGTAGAAGGGAAACAGGAAAAAATGTACCTGATTCAGCTTTGAGATAAAGTACATACAACCTCTACTGCCTTCACTGAAGCTCATCTACCAACACTAGGATGAATGTCAGGTCTGCCCATGCAGATTCCTACTGCTGCTGAAAGCTTGCTCTTTACTCCTCATTCACAAAGAGAATTGTGCTTTCCCAAACAACCCAGGACAATAACTATGAGCACACTCCAGCTGCATTGTTTCTCCATACAGCACATGTAAAACAGACTTCCTTGCTTTGTTATAGACACTATACAGTGTATGACAGTGAAACATTTGTATTTAATTTAAAATCAATGGTAAAGTGGTGCAAGTCTCACTTCCGAGTTGTTGGCTGGGCTTGCTATGTTGAACCTTGTAAAATCAGCAATAAGCATTCACATGTCTACCATCAGAACCGTGACATTTTCTATTACAATCAATCCTTAAATGATGCCGTGCTTTATCAAATTAGTCTACAGTCAGACCTTGGATTGGCTGCTCCCCTCCAGTGTTGCTGATTCTCAGAGATGGTATCAGTCTTCCACATCCTCAGTGATTCTATAATATTTCCCAAAGACGAAAGCGAAGCACTGGTAGATGGGAATGTTGCCATCAATAAAATAAATCACCAGATGATTTATCCACTCACATTTCTAGGAGATATTCCACATGTTTTTTATGAACTGAGAGAGCACTGCCCTGTGAACAGAAGTAAATTAAACTTTATTCTTTTGCTGTGTTGGCTGGCTCTCTTTTTTATTTCTGTTTTTTGGTCGGCACACTTCCATGTGCAAAGCAGAAATTGGGAGATCTCACACTCAGTAAGGCTGGCAATGAGACCACTAATGTTGGTACGAGTAAAACCTGCAGTATACCGACTTGTCCACTGCGCAGTTTTCATCCTTCCGATTTCCTGCTTTTATCCACTGTAAAATGAAATTATTCAAAAGGCTGATGAAAGTTTAATTAATAGGGCCATCAATGTGCAGGAAAAAAAAAAAGTAATTTTCCAGGTGTCCAAACCAGGCTTTCACTTCTTTTTTTTTTTTTTTATTTTTATAAATAATTTATAAATCTTCCAGTAAGAGACTAAATACAAAACCAACCAAACAAAACCAACTGCAAAAGAAAGTTCCAAGATACTTTTAAAGCCACCTCTTGTTCTTCCTTACAGAGTACACAGAAAGAGATATTCTCTCCTTTTCAGTTTTGGCCAAATTTGGCAGTGATGGCCAGGATGCCACATAGATCCACCAGCTCCGGGTAAGCTCCTGCAGGCCTGGCCACCCTGGGAAGATGTGTTGTCCTACCTTTTGGCTTTTAGCAGTCATGCGAGCTGCTCCGAGGAGTCCAGGTGGTCAGGGATAGGCAAGCCAGTTATAATGGTCAAACACTTGTTCCACACTGTGAACGTGGGGCACACTGGTTGCCCAAAAGTAATGTCAAAAGTGTAAAGGTGTAAGGAGTTCAAAGCATCGTAAAAAGCAAGGGAGCCGTTGTCATAGTCCAGCAAAATCCCGACCCGCCGGAGGTGAGGGGCAGGCTCGATGGGGATTTCTTTGCTGTTGTGCCGCACCACCCACGTGTTATTGCAGCGACAAAGCACCCAGGAGGCAGAATTCTTTCCGATCCACTCGTGCTTCGGTGCTGACTTGTAGGAAATACCAATAGCATACCTGCAAAAGAAAAGAACATCTCATGGAAACAAATGCTTCCAGCCATGTTAGTCTCTCTGTGAAGTCAAATGTTAGCCCAGAGGACTCACTGGAATGCCTCGGCCTCTTACTGCTGTTGGTTTATGTTCTTGTTAAGTGATGTTTCACCACAATACTTGCACAGGCTTAATTAATGTTTTTCTTTGTCTCTCTTTTGGGTTTGAGAGATCAGGGAAACTCATTGTATTGTTTCTAGTTTGGCAGCTATGGCAATTTTTATGAGTGCTTACCTCTGGTATTCAAAAGGAAGATTGTTGAGTACTCAGCAGCTCAGAGTGGTCTACCATGGTGGTAGTGGATCAAGGGTTGGACTTGATGATCTCAGAGATCCCTTCCAACCTGGCTGATTCTATGATTCTATGAAATCACTGGCCCCAAATTTCCATTTCCAACAGATGAATGCAGAGGAATTAACTGATTTTAAGGTACACTGCTGACTGTCAGCTAATCTGACCTCTCCTTGCTCCTTTTATATATGCCCCAGAAAAAGGCATGCAAGAGTAAACATCAAGGACACATTAAAAAAAACCATTTTGCGATTTTCAAAAATGTTTTGCCAGATGCTGGTGTAGTTTTCAGATTCAAATGAGCATTTTTGAGACTGGGTTTCTGGCCAAGTGAAGCAATATAGGTGAAGAGATTTGCTCTGGAAACCATAATTTATGGCAAGATGTGCAGGATAAAAGGGTTGTGAAAATGTTCTCATTAATGGACACTGAGGACAAATATCTGATTTGTCTTATATAACAGAAATTTCAAAGTTCCTCACATTTTAGACACACTGCAGTATTTGTTGGGATTTCAACCAACAGAGATTAATGTGCCATAAGTTACTTTTTTTCCGTTTCTTAGCACTGACAGACAAACAGCATTTTTCTTGTTCGAGACAGCGGGTAATACCTGAAGACCTTACTGATTTTTCCATTCCACTAACCTTCATCACGATGCCTTTGAATACCAAAGGATAACATCTCTTCCATTGACTAAAGGCCTCTGGAAATCTGCCCTCGTATGACATAGAGGATCATTCAGAAGTGGAGGAAAGCACTCTTCTATTTCCTTCCCCTTGCTTCATACCCTGGGGCACAGACCTACAGCTCTGCTGCTCCACATCCCCTCCCCAGAATCAAATCCGATCTCTGTCCCAGTGGTACTGGATCATCAAACTGTCCTCATTTTTATTTATTTTTTCTTACTGAAGGACATGGAAATCTTTCACGTTTAGTAGAGAAATGATCACATTTACAAAGTTCGCTCTCAAAATGTACTGTACATGGGTTCAAAAAAACAATCATTCCCAGACATGGAGTAAAACTCCTGTGAAGACTGCTAAATATAAAGATGGTTAATGTGACAGATTTAGTTCCAGAGTCCAAAAGCATTGGACATTGGGAAAATAGTCTGACAAACTATGTGAAAATATATGCTTGGCCTGCTCTCATACTCTTCCCCATGCTTCTGCTACTGGTCTCTATCAGAGAAACTATGCCAGCTTATGCATGGTGTGAACTAGTGCTTTTTTCACATATATTTTTATATACATACCACGTACTCCCGCTTATAACCACTTCCCAGTAATGCCGCCCGCTGTCAATGAACACGTTGCCAGCTACTCCATAGCTCCCTTGGCTTGTGAATCGCTCTGGTGTGTGACTCTTTTTGGAGGATGTTTCATCGCGTTCCACCGTCAAGTTATCATGAGACACTTTCAATTTTCTATGAGCAGATTTGGGGTCCAGTTTAAATGGCTGACCTAGAGACACAGAGGCAAAGATGACTTGGCTTTGATTTTGAAAAGGAGAGTGGATTAGTGAGCCTCTAAGAAGCTGCAAGATTACATAACCATATTAATTTCCTCCTTTCAAGTGTTCTTGAGATAGACTAACCTATTCTGATTCCTGCAATAGCTCATTTGCATTGCATTGTCAGTTTACTGTCAATTGCTTTGTGCACTAACTTCCCCGTGTCGATAATCCCTGAAAAGAGCCCTGCATAATCATCATGTCCTTTATCTTTGACCTAGAGGTAACCAGAATATTCTGATTCTTGCATGTAATTGAAACCAATATACATGCTAATAATGGTCTGAGGGTTGCTTTTTTTTCAGAGCATATTAGATTTAGAATAAATTGTGTTCAATTAATTCTTTAGGGATAGGGCTCCATAATAACATCTTCATTATTCCTACAAAAAGTATGATTTCAAATCCCACAAAATGAGTTTAAAAATAAGAAGAAACACTAGCATTGTCTCTTCATTCATTCACTCACAGCTTTACTTATAACAAGCACAGTCAACAATTCAGGATTGCTTTGGAAGGATGCCCATGTGGTATTGGATACTGCGCATTAAAAGAAGGAAGTGAACTGTAACTTGGTCCAAATAATATGGTGTAATAACATTATTGAGGCTGTTGCTTTTGGCAAGTACCTTGGGCTGTAGCACAAGATTTGTAGACAATAACCGGAAGCTATTTGGTAAACTGAACCCTCTAGATATAAAAAGCCCACCACAATTCTGACAGGCTTGCTTATTGTGTCAGAAGGCAGAAAGATCATTTACCTCCACCAGGAGACAACCAGAAAAGTATGACTCCACAAGTAATCCAGCAAAGCACTTTCCCCTTCTTACTCTCTTTTATTTCAAGGGGAAAGACATGTAATTGGAAGATTTGATGACATGCACAGAAAATGAAAACGAGCACTCTCATGAAGTCTGTGTGAGGCATTGGCACATGTACTTCAAGTAAGATGTAAATTGTCCAGGGTTATCTACTTTTGCAATGTGCATTTAATTATGCATTATGACTAAATATAAAATAAACCCATTGGAAAGTATCTGGGGGCTATTTCTTACCACCTGGTAGCAGTAACATATGTATGGCCTGCCTCTCTGACTGGTTAGTAGCCTTTGTGTGCTGAAGCAGTATCTGAAGGATGTCTCTCTGTATTGAATTTTGTCTAGTCACATTGCACAGGTTAATAGCAGAAAGGGAGAAATCAGAAAGCTGTACATGCCATTCTCTTCAGTATTGTTCTTGTAACATTCAGTATTGCCTCTCTTCAAGCACCCCCCTACAATAAGCAGGTTTCAGAGGATGCATAAATCCCAGTGTTTTCTTTCCAGCCCTCAGAGCTGCCCACGATGACTACATGACTGAGATGTTGGCTGAGACACAAGAAGAAAACAGCTGAAAACAAGTCTTAACATTGTTATTCTACATCTGCTATTAATTTGTATAACCATTGTTTTTTTGAAGTGGGATCTCTGACTACTCTACCACCTTGCTGAACTCCATAAAAAACTGAGGTGGATAAAGCTAAGAAGTTTTCCAATGTCCTAAAAAGATATAATTTTGGTGGATAAAATTAGACTAGAAATTATCTTCTGAACACTACACCAAAATAAAAGGTTTTCTTGCAAACATAAGAAAAGCTTTTGCTTTGTAGAGGTAAAAGAATAGAGAGGATATTAAAACAAATTCACAAAAGAGTATTTTCAACCATTTGACATGTGATGGCTCTGTTCCTATGTGGTGTTTCCAGTGACCAAACAACGGATGCATCTCTCAAAAAAAAAAAAAAAAGATTTTCTGCACTACCGAAGACTCTGGCATACTCAAATTGAGTTAAAGAAGTGGCTTTCATTGTGGGAAGCAAGTTAAACAAGTTAAACTGCTCTGTGCTCTTGTATCTTCTGAAGAGCAAACTTAAAAAGGAAGGTCAGAAAGAACACATGCATGCTGGATCTCACATTACTCACTGTTTGTCTTGAGTTTGCCAGGCTCGCTGCTCCTGCTGCCTGCCTGATTAATGGCCTTAACAATGAAGATGTACTTAGTGCCACTCTGTAACCCGTGCACCGTGTAGTGGTTTTGTTTGATATTAGGAACAATCATCCAGCTGTCGGCTGAGTTGCATAAACCTGCAATTTCAAACAGAGCACATCAGTCATAACACACTAAACACTTTGTAACAGAGGGACATTTAGAGCATTCCCAGGAACCCAACGACCAATATGAATTTTGCTTCTATACCTTTTAAAGTGTTATTACATTTAGTGAGCCACTACTTAATGCCACTAACTCATTTCATCAACCCTCAGCCATGGTACCTTTTAAGTTCCTGCTATGTGAAGTCAACCATAAAAAATGGGCATTTAAGAAATGTCTCAGTGGAGATACTAGCAGTCTGAGATTTTTCATATCCCAGCACAAGGAATTCTTTATTGCTTAAGAGCTAGAGGATTATGACGATCCCATCAATCTACTGTTTGGATTAATGAACTCAGTTTAAGCCTCAGAAAACTAACGTAAGCAATAAAGCCAGGAAGGCTGGGGAGGCACCTTTGCTGACAGTCGCCAGGTATGCATTCTTCAGAACCTGAAGCAAATCATGGGAAGCCAAACTGGGTAGAGAATGGTCTTCAGAGAAAGCTTTGATTCTTACATGTCAGACTTTGCTAGAAAGTAATCTCAGCCAGTAAATTTATTGGACACAACTTTTTGATTTATGTCCTCGTGCTGAGATACCAGCTGGGAAAGATCTGGCAAATTTTACATTTATAAAAGTTCTTGGGTACATTTGATGACAACCACAGAAGTATAATATATAGGAATTAAGTAAAATAAGGGAGTAGCAATATCATAAAACAGGGAAATACTCCATTAAAATTAACTTATTAATTGACATACATTTTTTCCTACTGTGGTATAACTGCATTGGCAGTCAATCACCCATATTACTTATTCTACATTTGGAACAGCTCCTGGTCTAATGGATCCCCAGTCTTATAGCTCTCGTATTATAGATGTTTACATAAATAAAAAATTTAACATTCATGAAGAGTATATATATTCACAACCTTTTACATGGTTACACAGCTAGAAAAAGATAGATGCAGATGGAAGTGTACGCATGTGTGTACATATGTAAGTCTGGAAAACTTAATAGAGAAATGCTTGACTGGATTAGGAACCTGACAACCTTCTTGGTCTCTGCCTTTACTGAGCATAGAATATGTTATGAAAGCTGTTGTTGTTATTTAAAGACAGTTTCACCTTTTGATTAATGTTTTACCAGCAAACCAGTAAGTAGTAAAGAGAACTCAGTAGTAATTTCAGCTCTGCATATCAGACAATACAAAACCTTTATGTAAAATAAAATTTAAAAGGCTAATGAATACAAAACTTGAAAGAAACAGACCTGTGATACAGGTTTTTACAGACTCATAGACAATTCATAAGCATACTGCAAGATTCCTTCCTAATTTGGGATGTGTTCTTCATAACAAAATACCACTAGAAACAGAATTCAAATTCCAAATATCAATCTAAGAATAATGAAGCTTGTATGTCAAAATTCCCTTACATTACAAAGCATCCTCAAGAGGCAGGCAGATATTCATCCTGCTGTGCAAATGGGTAACTGCAGCACAGTTTCAAGTTGGATTCATATTATCTTGCCATCTAATGATGAGCTATGATGCCTAAACTATTTTTTTGGATTCTGAGCTGAGGCAGAATTCAGTAACAAGTTTCTTTCACTTTTCTACATGTGAACATCCTACCAGCCACAAGTACCTCTCTTTTCTTGTCCACAGAAGAAGCCTGGGTGACTATCATAGGTGAGATCCCTAACTTCAGCTGTCTAAAATCATGTGACATGAGTCACTCTCCTTCATCACCCCGATTTGAAGTCTGGAAGCCTAAGCCCCTGGCTGAATTCACATATGGGTTGTGGCCTTGGGACCATGATTTACCAGAATGACATTTATTTGTTGCAGTTTCTTAGTGTAAAGTGGGTGGAAAAAAAAGAATTCTAGTATGTTCCTTATGCACCAACCAGTGAGCATCCAAGTGACATGTAGTAACATCTGACTATGCTTAGCCTCCCTAAATATCAGCTACAAGAGATTCCAACTGTTTGTTATACGTGAATAGAAGCAGCACAGAAAAGCAACCTTGCAGCACTGCTTTTCTCAAGACTATTGAAAAACTAGGTCATATAGAGCAATCATCTGCCTTCCTCATGAAGAAAAAGAACCCAGTGTTATCCTCATGGTAACCCCAGTTGGGTCTGGTAGTAAACCACTTGTAGCAACACCAGTCCATGTCTTCTTTCACTAAGCCATAAACTCCGAATCTTATCTATTTTCTTAGGCTGTGTGTGAATGGGTTTCTTAAGCGGAAGAAAGGAAGCAAAAAAACCAGCTTCCTGACATATTTCACTGACTGCTCAGAGGAAACCTCATCTTTCCCCAGTTTGCCATGGGTATTAAGAGTACAGGCCCACTTGTTCCGTAGCTAAACTACCACAATGATTTTGCATTGAGACCATTCCTTACTGGACTCATAGGTACTATTGCAAAAAAGTATTAAGTTCAAATAAAACAAAATGAAGCGCTGGATTTTAGATGAAGTGCAGGATGACCAAAGAACCCTTAACTAAGATGCCTCTCATGGGTTAACAAATAACATATGACAGTAAGTGGGATGGATACAGACAGCAATCCTAGAAATGTCTTCTCCATCCACAACCACACTTTGAAAGCAAAGTTCTATGATATACATAAGCCATATATAAACTAACCCTTATGCAGACACAGAAATGCCCAGATTTTTGCTAACTCATGTCTAAACTAGATTTGTATTAGTCATTACAACTCTCTAATGGGCACATTTTTCAGGTTTGCATTACACTTTTTATGATAACCCCCAGAGACTGATTGCTCCTTAACGAAATATAAAATTTTGACCTAAATAAGTATATGAAGGACTGTAAAGGTACTGTTGCATTGCTATGAATCTCCTCTTAAGTTTATGCTCTCCTCCTGTGTATGTGGATTTATATGTAGCCAATAATCACTAAGGACCTTATGTACCTAAACTCTCTGCACAGTCAATAGAGAGAGTTAGGAACCCTCCCTTTAACTTATGTTCCAGGGGAATGTTCTATTCTTTTTGATGACAGAAGATACTCTGGGTTTCTTTTCTTCATTTTTCCAGTCTTAGGCATCCCAGACTACTGGTGTACAATGAATGTTGGATGTGCAGCGACTGACTTGGTTACTTTGCTTGACAAACCTTGCTGTCTCAACAAGCTCAGCTCTTGCCTATGCATCAAGGGGCTCATGATATGTCCTTGTGCTTCCTGACTGTGAGATTCTTGATAACAGGCTTGAAATTGTACTTTGAATCAAAAATCTTAGGAATGAAGTTTTGATGATGCCAAACTACAAGTCCAAACTCCTTCAAAATGGAGAATAGTTACCAGTGGCAGCCAATTTAAGCTTTTAAGTATGAAAGAATAATTTGTCACTGCATCAAAAGAATCTGTCTCCAGATAAGCCCTGTCAGGACAGTCTTTCTTCTCTGAATACAAAAGAATATGATTAAGAGAGCTCAGGGAAATGAGCAAGCAGCCTGGTCACACTGGCATTCCAGATCAGTGTTTGCCCTCTCAGCTCCCTGCTGGTGGCAGCAGGTGAAGTGGAAAAGGACACATCTCTTCACTGGAGCAGCAGCAGGAGCTAAGGGTCTCCTATTGTACCCAATCCTAATCCAGGCTACATTCAGGTTTCTTGTTTCAAAAACCCAGGGCTTTTTACAGGGCTACCCAGATGGTAAAACAATGTATTTTAAAACTGTAGCCTAACAAAAATGTAGAGAATTTAAATTACATCCTGGAATGGTGCAGTGAGCACAGCGATGTCCGTACAGGATATATGAGTTTTTAAAACAAGTTTCTCAGAGTCTGGAGATAATAATTTGTAAAGATATTTCCCTGGTGTTGGCTGTTGATGTACTTTAAAAAACAGATGGGAAAAATCACAGGGTGCAAATCCTCCTAAAATTTACACTGGTAGATTTTAATAAAAGATATCTTCTTGAAAACTGGAAGAGGAGCACCAAAGTCATGGGAAGGTTATTTAATCACTTGAGCATTTTAATTATTTTAAAATACTTTGAATAAAAATTATTTTCAAGAAGCAGTTTTCCTGGTTTTATCCCAAATTTGCTTTTGTGTCATTAAAAAATATTAAAATCTTCTGTATAAATCTGAAGATTGTAAGGAATATATTTTTAATAAAACAGAACTTCCAGAAAGAGACAAAAGTTAGAATATTAAAAAATTGATAGGTGAATCATAAATTCACTGTGTTTCATGAAAGCTTGGGCTCCTAATTGTCTTGGATCCTTCAAAAATTCTTATCTTGTCTCATAGCAAAAGGAGTCATGTAACAGTGAAAACGTTCTGACAATAGTACACTGTATCCTTAATTTTTGTAATTAGACTATATAACTAATTAACCCTGATTCCCTTTACCACCAAGAGAGAATTATTTACTGCTTTTTGTTAAAAAAAAGAGACACATTTTTCGTGGACATCTTGTATCAGAGCTAGAAAAAAATGGGTGTTTAAATTTGAACCCTCCCGAAGCACATTATAGCAAATATGTTAAAAAAGGCATACTCAATGAATACTTGAAAATTTATTGAAACGGGATAATGAAGTCATAATGCATGTTAGCTAGCTAGTGACAAAGTAATTTTAAAAGCCTTTACCATATTCAGATTGCAGGTGATTAGCTGCATCTCAGAAATGCAAATGTCTAAATGGTATAACTCTGAGAACAACTGATTTAGTTAAAGCCTGCTTAATCTAAAGTTCCATACTGCTCTTATGCACAGAACAGAGTTGCCAAGCACTGAATAGCCAAGCAGTTTGGCCACATTTGGAAATAATCTTTCCTGTATGAAATAGGATTCAAATGAAATACGCTATTTGGACCTTTTCCATCAAATGTTAACTTTCCAATTTTTCAGTTAATAAAAAAGAATATAGTTGATTATGTTGGATAGAAAATATACTAGAAAAACATAGCATTGCTTGTTTTTGTTACTGAATTCTTAGCAATCTCTGAATGATATATGCCTCTGGTGGGGGAAATATACTGGAGGACTGGAAAGTGCAGTCAGGCTGGCTATGTGGTTTAAGAAACAGATTCTAAAATAACAGCCTCCATTAGCACGGTAGGTGGATATGTATGCAAAGTGATTCCTACTGTCTCGGGGGAAAAAGCTTGTTGGTTTAATGCAGTACTCTAGCTACTCCCTGGTGACTAATTCATAGCCACAAAAACATAGAACTGAAGGCAGTCTATGAACCTGTTTACATTATCTGCTAGAGGCAACATGCAATACTAATGGAAACTTTTTGGGATACGACAGAGAAATAAAAATATAGTTACATGCAAAAGCATGCAAATGCCATACATAGGAAGAAATTTGTGCTAACCCAAAGTCTATTTCATTAAAACAGGATTAAAAAAAAATCGCCTAGCTTCAGTTCAACAAAACATGAAGGCTGCAGTGGCAGCAGCTCTCTGTGTTCAATGGAGCTAATAAGGTACACTCCAATATTCTAAGAACAATCTTGGAAAGCCATTTATAATAAGTGTTGGGAGATTAGATCCTTCTTCAGGACAAAGAATAGAATGCAACAAAGTCAATAAACATCCAGGCAGTGTTCTGAGTAAAATCAGGATAGGATTGACAGGACAAGAAGAAATGGCCTCAAGTTGCCCCAGGGGAGGTTTAGAATAGATATTAGGAAAAATTTCTTCATGTAAAGGCCCAGGGAAGTGGTTGAGTCACCATCCCTGGAGGTGTTTAAAAAAAATGCCCAA
>NW_016690215.1:2115321-2119039 GCF_001604755.1 Lepidothrix coronata
TTTAAAAGACATGCCAATGTGATACTTAGGGACATGGTTTAGTGGTGCACTTGACAGTGTTAAGTTAATGGTTGGACTCAATGAACTTAGAAGTCTTTTCCAGCCTAAGTGATTCCATTATCATTCTATGATGTTAGTGGGCAAACCTCCAGTACCAGTGTAAGTTGCAATGAACTGGGAGAGTCTCACATGTTAGAAACCTGGGCAGATCTATAGCAGTTAGACTTGGTGGGAACATCATCATTGGACGTGTTCAAGTCTATATTAAATAACAAGATTTAAAAAAAAAGGTTTATGACTTTTAGAAAGGCCTTCCACATATACTTCTATATGCATGTGTTTAATTTTGGTTAACATTATAGCTCTCAATTAAATTGAATGTAACAGCCAGGATATCTGCATTTAAAAAGAGAAAAAGAAAAAAAAAGTGCCAGTTCTTTAACCTTGTTCTACCTTCATTTAAGGTCTACAGAGCATTTTGTAAACAAAGTTTCTTACAGTGTTAATTTGTTTTCTCTTCAAACTTTTAATTACACCATTTTTACAACGTGTTAAAGTGAAAGTTCAGACTGCACACTAAGCACTTCATGCTATGCTTGAAAATTATATTGCATCTCTGAGAGCAGACTAATTGATACATGTTTTACAGATCAAAGCTTTCATCTCCACATGGGAAACCTACAATACAGCTTAAATATGAAATATCTTGTTATTTATTCCCTAGTAAGCAAAGAGTAAAACCCTACATCACAAAAGTGTAAAAATGGCACACCTTTTGCTGCTGTCATTCACATGCAGTGCCAATAATTGACTTGTCTAGCATAAATCC
The DNA here is from genome assembly GCF_001604755.1 of Lepidothrix coronata. Classification (NCBI taxonomy): domain Eukaryota; kingdom Metazoa; phylum Chordata; class Aves; order Passeriformes; family Pipridae; genus Lepidothrix; species Lepidothrix coronata. The sequence goes on from NW_016690215.1 coordinate 2,116,151, forward strand.
ATAGATAAAAATGGGCTAGGAAACAAGGGAACTACTGTTGTATCATTAACTTGTCTCTGCTTAGTAGTGATTAATCAGTGAGGATTTTTGTTCCTTATATACCTTGCTTCAATTTGTTCAAAATTACTACTAGACTTTTCCCTTATCCAGCTTGCTCAGATGTAGGAGTATGTGTTGAAGTTTACTTGATCTTTCCAGTAATCTTAAATTTTACTGTGTATTCTTCAAAATCAGGCTGTCAAGGGAAATACTAAATGGACATTTTGTCAAAACATTCATCAGATTTTCAATAATCTAGTTTATTTTTCAGTCAATCCTGAATACAATAATACGTTCACAGTATGGTACTTAAAAAAGGTTATTAAAATGCCAGCACATGAATTCTCAGATATCTTTTCATATGGCTTGGAAAACAAACTCCTTGTTAGCGATGGAGAAAATGAGGTGAGCACAGTAGCAGAGGAGTCAGTGCGAGAGTTTGGCTCAGTACTGAGAATTGGCATAGACCATACCATTTTTCCACTGACATAAAGCATGTAAGCATGTCCACAGCACGGACTTTCACCAAAGTATTTCAACAAATTTTCCAAGAAGAAAAACACTTCTGCACTGGCTCGGAACTAACCCTACCTAGCTCAGTGTGGGGCCAGGGCATTTGATGTGGACAAAGGTGAGGGCATAGGAGGATGTTAAGGAACCAAGAAAGCACACAGTAACCATTTTTCACCATGGTCTCCCAGGTCTCAAGAGCTTACAGCTCTGGGACTTCCTGAGCCAGGAGGAAGTCTCTGCACTTCATTGTGCTCAGTGGACTTTTCTTGCATGATCTGTCCAGGCATCTCTTGAACTCAAAAACACAACAACCCTCTGTGGCAGTGAGTTCCTAGTCTACATACACATTGACTAAACAAACTCCACCTTTAGATTGATTTGATTAATTTCATAATCCTTGTTTCTTAAAGCAAGTATGTGTCAGCTAGTGGTATTCCCATTAAAAGGGAAAAGGAAGAAGCTGAACGACTTCTCCAAATTCATAGTCAATGATCCCAGTGATCGCAGAACTCCGAACCAGAAGTGTCAACTTCCTGACCAAAGATTAGACAGTACTTTTTTCTTAGAGGAATAATTATTTAACAATTAAAAATCCAAGGAATAGTCAGTAAATTTTGTCATTAAAGAAAATCACAGTTTCAAAATATAGAGTGTATTTGACAAAAAATGTGCTATACTACAAAGTAGACAACGTTTGTTAATGTCATTATAAGTCAAAAAATTTATAATATTAATTGTTGTTCCATTGTAAGCATTGATGTGTTGTGACCTAGCTTTAGCACACTAATTGAGACCTATGCTTTGTAGTCATGAAGACAATAAAAATCAGAGGAAGGCCTTAATCTGTATTTCTGACAAGGGTCAAGTCGTCAAGTTTATCTAAATGACAAGGGGGCTGCAGTGCTACCTATTGACCAGTTCTACACAGGCTCCCAAATGCCTGATTAGTGCAGACAATGGATCTGAGGTCTTTGAACCTGCTACATCTGCAACAAGGGACTTAGGATGCAAGAGACAAGTCCTGCTATTATAGACAATACTTATGCCTGTGGGAATATGAGCTGGGTTTAGTCTTTGAAAGCTCCCAATATATGGCACTCCCAGAAAAGACACAAGAAATTTTAAGTGAATTAATTCTGAATTTTAAAACCTTTTAAAAATATTATTGGTTTGGATTTAAAATTGTGGCTTTAAATCTTTCTAGAAAACATTTTTTTCCTTTTTGTTCTTGATATAGGAGTACATTTATATTTAAAGGCACTTGGTTTACAGAGAAACCGTAAGGAAACAGAACTACAAAAGAGAAGATTTATACTTACTAACAACATTAGCTTGTCCAGTGAAGATGGTGTACTGCAGCTCATAAGAGACCACGCTGAATTCATCATCCGATGTCCAGTGGACAGTAATGGTGTCATATGAAGCTGTACAGAGCTCTTCTCGAATGGTGGGTGGGTTGGGAGCTGTGAGATACAACAGAGGAGGCTTACTGACACAATCAGTTAAGTATTTCCCCTCTCACCTGAGACTTAGGGATGTAACTGCATGAATTTGCAGCGATGCCATCTAACAGACTTTTCAGCAATGTTTTGTTAATTCCAGTGGTAACTTTGATTATAAACAAACTGTTGGAAAAGAATTCTTGCTATCAAGAACTCCAGATTTTGAAAATTATTTGTATTAAAGTAGGTTTAGTTTCAAATGCCCTAGAACAAGTGATGTGTTGTTGGTCACATTAAACTGTGATTAAATGGGTACAATTGATATGTTACTTTTTCTAGGATTGCTCTGACCATTGTACCAAAATTATCAAAGTTTCGTTGATGCGTATCAAGAGGGAGAGTCAACACTCTTCTGAGTTGACTTGAGAGCAGTGTTTGGCTTATCTATCTTACCAGAGATTTGTTTAAGTGGTATTTAAAAAATACAATTTTGGGGAAGCTCCAAACACTCATACTTTCATGCTCAATTTTCTACTCTAAAGAGCTATTTAAATACGTGAAACTTGAAGCAAACTCCTTAGGTCTAAATTTTTCTTGTTTGCAATCTTTACAAAGCCAAACACCTAAATAAGAAAGAAGTGAGTCTCTCTTTCAAAGACTGGTGAATCTTCCTCCTTCTTGTCTCAGTGGGAGCTTCATTACTAACCATCTTCTCTACAAGCCACATTATGAAAAAAAAAATAATTCTTGTGCTCAGTAGTGTTTCTCCCAACTGTCACAGAGAGAAGAAGGGGGGCACTCAAGTTGAAACAACCAAAATATGCCTGTATTAAAGGAAAAGGAAGTCAACTCTGACTGTTTGGTTTTGAGCTAGTTTTTTTTTTGTTTGTTTGGG
>NW_016690215.1:2122842-2259158 GCF_001604755.1 Lepidothrix coronata
TGTGTAAATGACACAGCCAGCATGATGGATCACAAAGAAGTTCTTTGTAGCAAGACAAACTTTGTACAGATACAACCTTCCTTTGTTTTCTGTAGTGTGTATAGCAATTAAGCTGATAATATCGACACACGATGTACAAAGGTGAAAAGACCTCAGGGGTGCAGGAACAGACTACTAGACAGAATTAACCTCGTAAAAAGATCTAAACCATAAATATTTGTATTTGAATGAATATATATAATCTCTGTTTGGAGACAACTGGGAGAAATAGGCAACTCCAGAATGGAGTCAACTGCCCTGAGATATGTGCCTGAAAATTCTTCTTCGACTATAAAGGATGTTGAGAGTGATTATTTTACAGGCAGATTGCTAGGTTAGGGCAAATGAGTCTGTTTTAATCCCTCCTTTCATTTTCTTGGATTTTTATAATTTTGGGGTGAATGCTCAACATGGTAGCAAAATTCCAGCAGATCTGGGGAGAGGCAGACACCATAACATTTCACTAGTACTGTATAAGAAGTTAAAATGACTCTTACCCCATTACTATTGTATCTTATTTACTAGAATATGTGTTAGATATTGATTACATTCATCAGTCACATGGTGATACAGAAACTTCTTCCAGACAAAATCTCTTTTTCAAATATGGCAAGAACTCCTCAGCTCTATCAGGCAAGGGTGTTGCTGCCCTGTGCATGCCCCTAGTCTTGCACTGCCCAGTATTAATCTGTTCACTTATTCATAGAATCATAGAATCACAGGATCATATAATAGTTTGATTTGGGAGGGACCTTTAAAGGTCATCTGGTCCAACTCCAGACGGTGAGCAGGAACATTTTCATCTAGATCAGGTTGCTCAGAGTCCCATCCAACTTGACCTTGAATGTTTCCAGGGATGTGGCATCTACAGCCTCTCTAGGCAACCTGTTCCAGTCTCACCACCCTCACTATAAAGGATTTTTTCCTTATATGTAATCTAAACTTACCCTCCCTTACTTTAAAACCATTACTCCTTGTTCTATTGCAACAGGCCCTAATAAAATGTTTCAAGTATTGAAAGGCCACAATGAGGTCTCCTTGGAGCCTTCTCTTCTTCAGGCTGAACAACTCTAACTTTCTCAGCCTTTCCTCTGAAGAAAAGCCAGCAGACAGCACTCTGCATGGAAAAGATACACTGATTGGCAATGAAAAGACTCCACCCCCTCACATTCTCCTGAACTAACATGGGTGTACCAACTGCAAACTGGGACAAGTGAATGGACCCAGGAAGTGTTTCCAAGTGTTTTTGTCAAAGTGCTTTGTGCCCTTCATTGCAAAGTCTTGCTGTTAACAGCAGATGCTTAAAAACACTGCAAAATGAAAACCTACCATGTTTCTTCTGTTTTCAATTGAAATGGAATGAATTGTTCTAATTCTGGCATTGAAATCAAAACATCCTAAATTACAGTAATTTGTTTCCTTTATGAGTCATTGTACAGTCTGAGAGTGCACATTACTGAGGCTTTCAGTAAGGGTCTAATCCTGTGGGCTTCTTCAGATCAAAGATCTCAGTTAAGTGAGGTGGGGCTCTGCTCTGTGGAGAACTCAACCCACACTCTGGCAGAGTGTGCACTGTGTGCTCTCTAGTCCCAGATATAGCAAGATCCTCCAGTTCTGTGATGGGGGAAATACAGTGTCACTGACATGAGAAAACATCTTTCGTTGCTGAGCCTGTGATGTTGATTACTTGAACTGCTTCTGGTTGCTCGTGGGAACTCTGCCAGGCTGCAATCTGCTGCAGCAAGGAGGAAGCCCTAAGGGAGAGGATAACACCTGGAGCATCCACCTTCTGGGAAATGGGGTTTGGTCCCTGCTCTCCCTCCTCTGGCTGCTCCACGCTGAGCTCCAGCTGTTCTTTCACTTTGTTCTGCTGCAGTGGCTTTTAACCATTTCTCACTCCCACTTCATCACTCTGGTGGGGAGGAATGCAAGGAGAAGAGGTAGGAAATGCATCCCGGTTGTGTTGTGTAGCACCTAATGCTTCCTGGGGCAATCGGGGGGTGCTAGGGGTAATACATTCAGGATTAAGAGGGAGAGAGTACTAGGCTTGTGTAGCAAGGTTTTGGTCGTGGCTAGGCTACAAGGTGATCCCTGTCAGAAAAGACCAGGAGCTGACTCCATGTCAGACACAGACAGTCCTAAGATAGACCTGCCACTGCTCAAAGCTGAGCCCATCACTGATGCTGGTAGTGCCTCTGTGATAATATATTCAAGAAAGGGTAAAAAAGGCTGTGAAACACCTGGAAGAGAGAGGAGTGAGAAAATGGGATAGAAACAGCCCCGCAGATTCCAAGGTCAGGGAAGAAGGAGGGGGAGAAGTGCTCTAGGCTCCAAAGCAGAGGTTCCTCTGCAGCCTGTGGTGAAAACTAAGGTGATGCTGGCTGTTTCCCTGCAGCTCAGAGAAGACTAAAGTGAAGCAGATATCCACCTGCAGCTGTGAAAGATCCACAGTGGAGCAGGTTGATATGCCCTGGAGGAAGCTGCAGCCTGAGAGAGATGACCACACAGGAGCAAGTTTTCTCGCAGGAACTGTGGCCCACACTTGAAACAGTCCGCTCCTGAAGGACAGCATCCGGCAGAAGGACCAGTGCTGGAGCACTTGCAGAACTGCAGCCTGTGGGAAGGGCCTATGTTGGAGAAGTTCATGAAGAACTGCATTCCATGGGAGGATTCCCGTGTCAGAGAAGTGGAAGAGTATCAGGAAGAAGGAGTGACAGAGGTGATGTGTGATGAACTGACTTCAACCCCCACTCCCCATCATGTTGCACTGCTCTGTGGGGAGGAGGTTGAAGAGCTAGGAGAGAAGTTGAGCCCAAGAAGAACGGAATGGGGGACAGTTTTTCTCAGATATATTTTTATTTCTCAGTGACCCACTTTTACAATTAATTGGCAATAAATTACATTTATCTTCCCCAAGTTGAGTCTGTTTTGCCTGTAGCAGTAACTCTTGAGAGAACTCCTTGTCCTTATCTCAACCCATGAGCTTTTCATCTTATTTTCTCCCCTTACTGAAGAGGTGGAGTGAGAATGCCCTGGCAGTTAGCCAAAGCTGGGACTACGGAGAAGACTGAAGAAAATCCTATCACTACTTTTTTATGATGAATATATAGTAAAGCATCTTGATAAAAAAAGTACCTGTAAGATAATCAAGGCATTCCAACAACTTCTTCTCCCTGGTAAAATCAAGTGCGAAAGTATCAAAAGTATCATTGAGATTAATTTCAGGAATTAGAACCTGGGAGGATGCAGTTGCCATGGAAACCCTGTAATGAAAAGAAAAAACTCTTTTAGCACTCAAGACACAATAACTTTCACATCAACATTGACCTGATCAATATGATTATCACAGTCATTGTGATTGTTTTTTTCTCAAAAAGCTTGACAAAAACTTTTATGTGTATTTTATTTATGTGGTTTAAGTTAGGAGCTTGTCCTAACACTTTTATTTTTGAGAGCAAAATCTCCAATAAAAACTTATTACTGAACTTTGGTCTAACATGCAGTGTCAGGGAAGATTTAAAAAAAATATTAGTTAGGTAACAATATATTTTGAATTGTTCTTTCTAATGACCCGTTGAACCAAAGTAGCAATAGCACCATAATTATCTGTGTTTCAAGCAATCCTGACAGATGCTGCATCTCTCCCAACCCTTCTTTTTCCAAGCAGTTTCTGGCTCCAGGCATTCCTTGGCACTGCTATCCCAAGGGTTTGGTGCAGATCCCCACACCTCCTCAGCTGTTCAGCACAGCACACTGCTGTTAACTTCAAAAGGTACAGGGGGGAGATAAAACAAATAGATGTCAGCACAGTTTATTTTGAAAGGCTTTTCCCTGAAAAGCATGGGTGCATACTTGCATTTCCTCCAAAAACAAAAGGTTTCCTTGCCTACCTCATTTCAGGAGCTACATCCACATTTTCTCTGTCCTGCTGTACTAATATAAAGAGATGAACTTTCACAAGAAAACTGCCATCAGGAAGGATTTTTCAGATCCTTCAGCCTGGTATCCCAAAATGCGTATTTCTGGAGAGCTGGATTATGGATATGTTTACAGAATGTTCAGTTAATTTAGGCAAAGAGATTACTAAACCTCATTAGAAACTGGTCAATTGCTTCAGTTTGGAGATAAACAGACAACCATGCACACAATGCATGTCTGTTATCTGTCATTCATGACGTGTCAGATAAAAATATTTTGATTGCTTCAACTAGAATTTTCCCAAATCAGAGTATTTTTTCTGTAGACAGAATTGAAATGGCTCTGGGACAAATGTTTACTAAGGACTATTTTTTCATATATTTTTTGTTTAGTATTTTAGGAAAGTACAGTTAAGAGAGTCAAAAACTGATCTGTACATCTCATTGTCTTCAGCATAATTTTCAGAAACTGAGCTGAGGAGGGTTCCTAGTCAATAATTCTTGTTATACAGTTTTGAACATGGTTTCTCTTGCAACTGTGGTGTAGAAATTAGTTTAAAGTAGATCCTAGGACAGATTTTTTTTCTTATGGAGCCCAGTTGAAGTGCCTTTTGCCCCATGTATTTAAAGTGACAAATTATCTCAGCTTTTATACTTCTTTATTTTTTTGTAAGAGCTTATTCAAACACCTCCACAAAGCACATATTTATTATGTAGACTTTATCACCAGGCCTTTTTGGACTGTCATTTGGGGCCATGCAAAGGGTGCTCTGTGATTACATGTGTTACACTCAGATTTTGGTGAGCTCAACAATTCACAATTTCAGACACCATGTCACAATATTAGGTTCAGAGGACTGTTTCATTTTGTAATTCTTTCTGCTCTGACACTGTACTTGGTTGGAAAGGGTTTTTCTGGGATAAACGCATTTTGCACACTGCAAATAATGCACAGCCTAAATCATCGGAGTGTGTGTAATGACTTTGCTTGCTTAGCTACCAGTTGTGCTTACAACAGAGAATATTATACTGCAATTACTTTGAAATATGTGGATGAAGAAATGCAATGAGCATGATTTCAGGAGACTGCTTTAGCTGCTGGAGCTCAAGGCCCTGGTGAAACTGTTACATGAGCAGTTTAAAAGCAGACAAAATGTTGCTCACCACATGAGAACTAAGAATTACTTGTGAGGAATAATTTATTAATCTGATTTAGTATCTTTTTCCATTTGCAATTTGTCTGTAAGCACTTGGTGCTTTTTTACCCTTGGTTTTATTCACTGCCTGAAATGATTCCCTGATTTGCAGGGCGTTCACAGCCGTCTCATTACAGACAGCAATCTGTGATAGCCAAGAATTAAGTTTGATTGGGCCCATATGTCAGCTTGTCTCATTTTTGCTCTCCCAGTGTCTCTCCTGTGACTGTATTTATGATGCAACTGTTCATGTTTTACAAGTTCAAAATGGAGCTTCTCTGACTATTCTCTGGTAGTCACTTAAAAAGCTCTGTGTCTCCACAGGTTTCTGCCCTACTGCTGGTTCTGCTGAATACTGAAAAAAGGACAGACCCCCACATTTCGCTTTTGGTACTCATGGTAGTTTTACTACTAGCTTCAACTGGGATGCCACAATGTAACTTGGTGACAGAATACGAATTAGGCTCTAAGTCTGAAAGACCACATATTCTCCACTGCTTTGCCTGGCCTTGCCTTTTTCAACAGATTTTCAATTCTCTGAAACTGTAATGAACAACCCAGTGTTGATGGCTTTGCTGAAGACTGATACAGCAAACCACAGTAAGTGGTAGACTTAAAAAAATACATAATAAGAGCAGGGAATTTCATGCTTTGGATTCGGGGAGAATTGAGTGGAGAATGTAAAAATACAATGCAAACCCAGAAATAAAGAAATAGCTGAATGAATGAGCGTACTTTTGATGGCTTTCTTCTTCATTGTTCAGAGATATTCTCCCTGTTTTGTTTTGTGGTTTGTTTTTTAAATATTATTGATTGATTGCCAGACAGCTGATAATTCCAACAGAGCATTTTTTTTCATCAAAAAATACTGCAGAAATTCAGTGGTAATGTTTCAGCATTCACAGCACTGCACTGAAAATTTTCTGATAGCACAGTCCTTGTCTTGGGGTCCTTGATATATATGACATGTTGAAAAGAAGCCAGGACCCTAAAAACAATAGAAATTCCCTGTACCAAGGGACCCAACACAGTAACTGATGTAACTTCCAGACATTCAGACTGTTTAACCTCTATCTCTTCAAAGACACATGGTGGCTTGCTATTTGGTGAAAAATATGTATCCATTAAGACCATTACCAGTTTCTTCTAAGGAATGCACTTCCTGCCTGACTTCTTTCTCAATCTCAGAATTTTTCATGAAGTAGGAATTTCAGCCTCCAGAAATCTTTTTTTTTTCTTGTTGTGTTTAGTACCAGACATCTGCTTGGCAACCATTCTACCTCTTTCATTTGTGCATGCTGTTAACTGTTCTAAATCTTAATTTGCACCTTTTCTTGACTGCTCCTCAAAGGGGTGTTTTGATTTAGCATTACAGTAAGGTTTCTTCCCACTCTGGTACAGCACAAAGTAGTGTTTTAGGAGTGTGTGTCAATTACTGCTCTGTCTTTGACCACATCTGTGGTGTGACAAGACTACGGAATTTATGACAACTCAACAACCTTAAAGTAAGGTTTTTCTCCTTATCAAGAGGAATATCTTCTTTACCTTTCAGTGATATTTTTAGCTGTCTGCAGGAAACGAGCGTGATCATTCTCCTTCAGCGACTGCTCAGCCTGAGAGATGAGGGATGTCGAGCGCTCAATGCACTGTTTGCAGTTCGCAATCTGCTGAGCCAGTTTTCTCAACCTCACCACCTTGAGTGAAAACATAAGAAAGCAGTCACATCTCTAAGGTGTGTATCATGATTGAATTTGCACTTCAGAGGCAAACCTTGGCAAAGGAGGAGTTAAGACGAATTACTTCGGTGACAAGAGCTTCTTTCACACAAGCTTTGCGGGGAATTCCATCTAGCCATGCAACATTTTCAGTAAGGGACAGGCACAGTCTTTCTGCTTGAATATTTTCCACATGGAAAACAAAGGGAGAGAGCCAAAACAAGCACAGCTGGCCTATTTTCCAGCAGAAGGGATGTAATTTCCTGGTAATTTCTGCTTACATGATAACTAAGGGCTATTTAGATAGCCATTTCTCTGAAATTATGAGATCTGTGTTAAAGACATCTTATAGATTAACTACATTTTTCTTATTACTTAAGTGAATTTCATAAAAAGAAATAATCTTAAAATATAACTTAACAGAAAAAGACTATTCGGTTCTACTAAGAAGACACACCTGACCTTCTCATTATGTGCTTTTAGTCAAACAGGGTGTTTTCTTGTTGGATATTTTTAACGGGACAAAAGCACAGTAGTGCTGGAGAGATGATTATTATTACTGCAAACATATGTGCTGGAGATAAACACAGTAGATGTGACTGTAATCATTAGCTGAAAGGTTAGGAAAGGGCACAGTCAATCCTCCATTTAAAGACAATGTTGGCTAACAAAACTTCCAGGAACTAGAATAGTTCCTGAAAGGTCTGGGAGTCCTTTCCATTGTTATCACATCAGGACCATAGTTTGAACAGCAGTAAGAAATAGGAAGGAAATTAAGTAATTCTGGAGTTTAAAAAGGCACATTAAGAGCCAGTTACATTCAAAATGAGGAAACTAACAACAAAGTGGTTTGGCAGAAATATTCAAATTTATGATCAAGACAACATTCCCAATCTCAGGAATTACGGCACAAGCTATGAAGCTGCTAAGTTAAATTTCAGATATATTTGCATCCTAAGCATAAATGAGGGTGTCTTAGTATACCTATCTGACAACAGAAATAAGTAGGAAAATAAACTTTTTTGAAAAACTTTCCAAAAAAGATACTGGCCAAATGATTAATGTCATGTAACATTAGTATTTCTTCTAAAGATAGAAACAACAAAGCAGGGAAAATGCTGGGAATGTATGAATTTTAATAATGCTAATGATCTGACCAGCTTCTAGGATGAGCTAATGCCATAATGCTTTCTCTGCCTGTGCATTTGCAGAGATTACAATTTGGTCTATACCAGTCTAACCGGGAAAGGTTCATTGCAGTGTTAAGAAGCTCTTCTCCTTATTAATTAAAAAGTAAACAGTGAACTGAAATAAATGTTACCTTGTGAGTTTTTTGCAGTCAAAAGCAGGCATGTCATGATTTGTGACATATGTTTTTTGCTTGCTTGCTTCTTTTTTTATATCTTCTTCAAGAAGACAATGGATGATAAATTGTAAAAGGAAGAGTCTCATTTCACTCACTCTCCACCCACTTCTGCAATGGTAGGAATGAAATCTGCCCTAAAATTATCTTATCTAGTTGATATTTGTTTCTTTCCTGTTACAAGATCTGTGGGATTTTGTAGGTTTCAAGTGATAGGTGAGATTAAGGATGGAGCTGCACCGGTTTTTCACACTTGTGTGACTTCAAGGCTGAATCTCCAGGCTTGTAGACACAGCTAGAACTTTATACCTGAATGTAGTTACAGCTCTGTAGCTGTAATTACAGTCCTACAGAGAGATCTGTCATTCCCTACCTTCCAGAAAGGCCCCCTTAAAAGAAGATACATTGGGCAGAATTTTCTGTGGCTTTTCACATGAGTGTCTTGAATCCCTGAAATCTTTCAACATATATAACATTTGGGTCAAAGCATTCCAGATCTTTACTGGACCTCCACTGATATCACTTTTGGCTCAACAAAGCAGAACAAAGAACGGGGAGAGATTCTGATATCAGCTCTGCTCAAATAAATTTGGAGTCAATGTGTTGTAAATCTTCCATGCTAAATGGACATTAGAATACATCTTTGCAAGAAAAGTTTTTAAAAACAATCATGCATATAGCACAAATCCAAATGAATGGAAAGTTTGCTACTTCATTGGCAGCACATCTGGTCTCACTGCACAGAGAAACAGAGCTGAAGCAAACATGAAGAAGACCATCTATTCCATTTGAAGGGAATTATATTTTGTTAACAGCATGAGGAAATTCAGGTTCTGTCACGCAGTGTACAGGACCTGTGGCTTCAAACATGTTTAAGTCAGCCCCTGCCTACAGGTTTTTCATTTCAAGTTAATTGGAATATCTTGACAGCCCCATGAACCATTTAACCTGCTCTTGACTTTCTTCCTTTCCTGAGCTTTTCCCACACAAGAAGAGTTTATATTTGACTTAGTTAGGTTAGCAGTTAAAGAGTAAATACTGTGCACCTAGCAAATAAAAATATTAATTCAACTGTAATGCATTTCTGAGTTAACAGCTAGCAAAATGTGTTGAAACTTAAATATCAGAGATTTTTCCTGCTCAATATGTTTGCCATGAATAATCACTGAGCCTCAGGAATTAGAAATGCACACAATTTAATTTCTTGCATGTTTTTTAATATCTTTTTTTGTAAATAAATTAAGACTTCCTATTCGCATGAATTACACACACACATGCAATGACTGGAATAAAATATTTATGTGATAGTATTTGAATAAATAATGAAATTATCTAGAAAAAAAATCATGTAGATAATTGCCAGACATGATTCCAAATGCTGTGACATTTTGTGAAAGTAAAAACTAGGGGGGAAAAACTGTCAGGCATAAAACATAGTTCAGGAATCATTAAGTAGACATAATTGAATTGTGATTTACTGATTGTGACATCATGTCTGTTTTCATCCTTAAAAAACACAATTACACTTAGTAAGAGAAATGCCAAATAAACAGTTGAGGTCTAGCATACTAATTTTTCAAGTATTTCATTCTTCTTTACATGAAAGTAGCAGGAGCCCAGGACTACATAAGAACTTTTACAATTTTGTATTAATAGTACCTGCAGTCAAAAAAGCTGTAAACCCAAGGAAGCAGTATTGACCTGCTTGGGATCTAAAGAAGAAAAGATTTTACCTTTCCTTCTTTGATTTTGGTTCCAATTATTTGTCTTCTTTGCTGGATAATTTCAATGAGCTGGTCACATTCTTCCATCAGTTTGGTTTCTTGGCGGGACGCATTTACCTACAAAGAAAAAGATGATTAACAAAACTGTTTTTAACATTTTCCTTTCCCCTTTTCTAATTTGAAAATTGTAATTTCAAAAATGTTGTGTTTGGCACCTTTTTGCTCTTTCTGTGTATAATCTGTATGTTATTTTCTCCTCTCTCTCTTGTATTTTGTGAAATACTGAATTGAGTCTCAATGTCTTGTTTACAGGAGGCAGGACTTGCAAACAGATAATCAGGTATTTCTAACCCACATGAGAAAAGCCTGGTCCTGTGAGTATTGAGTCATTACCACACATCAGTGAGAAGTGAAGTCTCTTCAGGATGTGCTTAACACATCACAGTTTCCATATAAAGGACTGCAGTAAACACTAGTGCACTTAAGAGCATGAGTACTGGATCAGACAATCCATCTAGTGCAGTATCCCCTCTCTCACTGCTGCTAGTGCCAGGATCTGCTAGTAAAGCATGTTAGGAAAAAGTCCCAACGTGTATGATGACTCCCACGAATGTTTTCTCATCCTCCAACCATTTGCAGCTCAGAGTCTTCTTGAATCAGACACAATTTGTACATCATTACTAATCCTCAGAAGAATTATATTACATGGATTTATTTGGTCTCTCCTTCAACCCCTGGAAACTTTAAGTATCTGCACCATTCTACAGCAGTAAGCTCCACAGTTTAATTCAGAGGAAAGTGAGCAACTGTCTCTTTAGAGGGATTTGAACCTCCCTCCTTCCAATTGCATTTAATGACCCCAAGTTCTTTTACTGGAAAGGAAGCGAACTAATGATACCTATATATGTCCACATATTGGTTTCCAAAAGTTTCAAACCACCAAAGATCCAAGTGACAATACCAAGTCATGTGTCTTGACTGCCTTTGTTATTCCCGCTTTATCTCCACAGTGAATCAGACAGAAAATAATAGATGTGCTCATGTAGTTTTCTAAAGTATAAATATATGAGCCAATGAAACTGTTTCTAATGCAAAAAAGCTCTCAAAGAACATTAGCTTTCCATGGAAAAAGTTGACTTTTGTAAAAAGTAACAAGAAAACTGATAGCAGAAAAGTTTTGATTCTCAGATGAAAATGTTTTTTTTCTGGAGCAAGTTGATTTTTTCGGTGAAAAGTCATCATTTTGTACAAGAAGAAAATGTACTTCCCCTTCAGCGGTAGTATGGTTAGCTTACATGTATGTGTAAAGAGTCAGAGAAAAAGGCAAAAAGGTCTAATCATATCTAGAATAAAGTAAAATTGAAAGGACTGATTTCAGAACTATGTTTCCATTTGCACTTTGCTAAGAGTAAAAGAAGGTAAGAAGGTAAAGCAGGTTAATTGCCCCTACAGCCATGTCACCTTTTCCACTGTGCTAGTAAGAATCAGTGGTGAACAATAACAGGCAATAGTTTCAGGTGACAAGTAACTGTATTTCACCCCTTGGCTATTTTTTCAGTCCGATGAGCCCCTTGATCTACATCAGCATTCTTTTGTTTTCCTTCCAACAATGTGCTTAAACATGCATTTACCTGTAAGCACATTATGGAACTCGTTAAGCTTAAGCAAATGCTTATATATCTAAATTTGGACCAGGACCAATTTTACAAATAACCTCCTTATGTGAAATACACAGTGTCCTCCAGGCAAAGAGGGGACTTTTTGCAAAGGCTTGCTTTCATCAAGGTTTTGGATTATCCTTCTCAAACCTTCATAAAATAGAGGTTTGTTTGCACATTTTAGAAGCTTAGTTATTAATTAGATATCAAGATAATGAAGAGAGAATACATTTGTTTCTGGAAGGGGTCCGATGTAACTGTAAGTGCTGAAAAGATCTGCGTGCAGGAGGTGAAGATGAAGAAACTTCCACTGTGCTGTTTTAGGTGCCTACCTATCTCCTTAGGTTAGCTGTTTGCTATGCCTGGTTTCTCACCACAGTCCATAAGGAGAGACAGACCACTGAGCAGCTCACCCAAAGCCTCCAGCAGTGCCAGTGTCTCTCCACTGACAGCTCAGGTAGCCTGGAAAAATTAATCAGTCAGCACTGTCCTTCCTATTGCCTCTCCTTGTTGTCCCACCACCTTGGCTGCATCATGGACCTTCCTTCAAGCACGAAACTCTGCAGGGCTGTTCTCAACAAGCTGTTCAGTGCGCTAGTTTCCCCAGCCCTGACTTCAGTTTCACAAGTAGACTGAAATTCCACCAAAGAGTGGGGAATCCTACACAGGCTCAGCCAGTGGCAGTGATCACATCCACTGCTTGTAGGCATAACTCCTGTGTCAATACCAAGGTCAGCTCACACCAGAGCCAACTTCAGCACTTAATTATGGTAACACTTTTGGCACTTAATTACAGTAATACTTCATGGGATTTTTGAGTAGCTTCCACTCAAAGCCTTACTTCTAGCAACACTTACATCACCAACTCGTTTTGTCAAGCAGAACTAATTAATTTTTGGGATAACTGTCATGAAACATAGAGTAACAGGAAGGTTAAGTCAATATTGTTTCATTTAATGCTCTGGTTGATTTGAATAACAATGTATTAATTGAATCTTAACTTAAAAAGCCCTAGACTTAGAAAACCAAAATGCTTGGGAAAAAATCTTTGGATTTCTTTGACTGCGGAATTCTTTTTTTCTTTGAAATCTGAATAGTACACTCTTTTATAAACTTCATTTGAAGACATTTCCAACTGTATAGCTTGCACAAGCTTATTAAAAATGAAAGGAATATTCCAAAATTATATGATACATCTGAGCTTTGTATGAAAAAACCCAAACCCCAACATTTAATCTAGGGCTTTTCTCAAGCTGAAATACTCCTTAATCACATTTTCAGCCTACAAAACCTCTGATTGAGTAATAACTTTATAATTGAGCACATGCCTAATTTTACGTGCACTATATTAGCTGTGGCCCTAAAGGGACCATTTGTGAGATTACCACTGAATATTATTTACTTTTTTGTTTCCTAGGAGTCATATGTCAGACCAAAGACCCATAGGCATGGATCAGGGCTCCACTGTACAGGTGCTACAGAAATACCAGAATAAGGCTTTGCCTTCTGCTTGAGTTCTTTGATGAACAACAACCTTGACAATAACTTCCAGCTGGGGCTGGCCAAGGAATGCAAGTTCTGTCTGGTGAAAATATTTGAGGTTTTACATTCTACATTTTTCCACAGTAAAAAACAGAGGCTTAGTTATCATTTAGCAAGAACTATGACATTGTCTACAAACAAGCAAGCAAGAACTGATTCTAGTCCTCCCGCTTTTGTGGGGAATTTATTTCTACTTCTGTAATATGCAAAGATTTTAAACAGGTTACTGAAAAAAAAAACAAAACCCTTACAAATTTCAAGTTTCTTTCCAGGTTTTGCGGGCAGATGGATAGGGACTGTTGCACTTCGCCTCAGGAAGTGGTTGTAGTAAAAAAAGAAAAATAGGGGTTCCTCAGATGTCTGATAGGGACCTGGAAACAACAATCCCTCCCAACCAAAAAGGGAGAGCAGGCCAGCTGTTCCCATCTCCACAGCCTCAGAACTGTTTTGGAAGTGTTCTGCTCTCTGTAGAGGCTTCCTTGGCTTTCATCTTCAGAGACCTGAATTAAATTGCAGCTTAGGTCATAAGAAAATGAATGTGGTGGTTTCAAAGTCCCCAGCAGATGTTTGAGAAATCACAGCACTACAGCATGGCTAAAGATTTGAGATTACAGTGGAGCTTCTATGGTTAATTCAAAGGCAAATAGAGTCAGAGGGCTAAAGTCATACCCACAAAAACTTCATCAACTAATATACTGAAGAAAAGGAATTTTTGTAGTGTCTCAGCAGAATTTTCCTTGCAGGAACAAAACTCTCACTCTGAGATTCCTTATGGGTGAGGCAATACTGTCCACAAGTGGAAATCCTCGTGTGTCTTTTTGGCAAATAATCTCTAAATGACAAGCAAAATAAGACACCCTAAATTAGAGGTGGCCTGCTTTTTTAAGAGTACACTGACTGGGACAAATTCATCAAAACCAGAGCAATTTTTATTTACTAGTCCTGCACTGACTATGCAAAGTGAAAGAAAGAAGGTGGTAGAAACAGCCTTATCTTTGGAAACTGAGGTATGCATTTGAGTTTCAGCTTCACGATATAAAAATAGTCTCAATTCCTCAAAAAATAATTTCTTTGTAGCTGTGGATATGCAGGTAAAGAAGAGGTATGAATTTTTCTTTATGCATTTGAGTTGATAGTTATAGAATGACTGTATACTCACAAGAAAACAAAAACATCAGAAAGCAAATGGTAGGATTCCACTCAACAACTGTACATCATCATATACTTCTCTCCAGATTTGAGCCTGAATTCCTTCTGACACCAAGCTCAGAAACTGGGATAAAAAAAATCTAAAGTGATTACATATAATGGTTGGTACCTGTTTATCTAGGAAAACTTTCTTCATTGTCATGTAGATGTGGAACACATTTTCTTGGATTTGAGTCCCTAGATGAATTAAAGGATTATACTCCTCTAAAGACAGAGGTCTATTTTCCTCTGTGTTGTAAAGGGAATAACTTTTCTTCATAGATCCACAATACATTGAAGTAATATTTTAGCATTGTCCATGTTTCATTTATTTAATTAACAGAAATACAAAGGATAATGATTAATGCACATTTATGAAAAAGTTTCTTCTCTTTCTTTTTATGGATGGCTAGGTTGAATGAGGGTCATGAATTCAAACTTCCTTCATTCCATATCCCTGTTTGATATTATGGATTATTCAATTTAGTCTTCTGTAGAGCAAAAGAAACTCTTGGAATATAACTTTTTCAGACTTTGTCTAGTCTATGTGTAAATCTGATTTTATCTATTATGACAAACTGAGCCTTTGGAAATACATGGTATTACTCAGCTTGCCATCTAAACGGATCTTCGACAAATCCTTTATTCTGAAATGGTGCAAAAGAAAAAGAAACGGTCATCTTCCATTTCAAGTGTGCCAGAGGCTTTGTTTTTGTTTGCATTCCACATCTATCTCTAACTAGGAGACCTGTGTTTAGAGGCAGTCTCAGAGCAGGTTAAACAAAGGTCAGTACAAAAATATGCCAGCTTACCCTGGCTACTTAGGAATTGTGTGAATGAAGAATCGATTAGGCCAGGATAGCTTAACCACTTTGGGTCAGGCAGATAAGACTATCTGCCCCAATCTTGACTAAAAGCAAACCCTTTTTAGAAGACTGAAATACTCATATTACTAACTAAAATATTATTTTAAAGTTCTTTGTCTCACTGCACTTTGAAACACATTGTTGAGAAACTAACCAGCAAGATACCTAGCAGTCCTCTAGTGACATTTACAATCTAATCACAAACCAAAACCGAACCAGAAGTTTCATGGAGGAAAAAAAAACCAAACCAACTAATTGTTTTTATACTAATCCCATTAAAAATATAAAAAAAACCCTTGGATGATCTGGAAAGTTCTCATAAAGGTCTACTCCAGAGATGATTATGCTGATATCTGTAAATGCCATCGACTATGCTTGCTTCAATGAAACAAATATTGTTTTTACAAAATACAAATGCAGCATCATATTGGAACTATAGCTGACATTTCTCAGGATAGGAAAGCACAACAGAGAAAGGCATTTATTGTGAGACAAACCATGGTTTCACAACTTGCAAAGGTCTTCCCCATTTTATTTCCTTCTTCAGAAGTTGGTGCAGCCAGGTGGAGCAATGTCTCGGCTGAGCTCACCTGGTTGATGTGGATGTTGCACAGACACAAGGGTAGCAGGTAGAGAAGCACAATGGGGAGGGCAGAAACAGAGGTGGGGAGACTTTTGACATCAATGAGTCTTAAGACCAGATTAAGCTGTTTGTGAAACTAAGCCCTGGGAGGATGTGGGTTTTTAAAGATGCAGGAAAAAGGTGATATTATTAATTTATTTTCATGCATTATTTTTGCCCTTTACGTTAGTCCTTTCTTTGAACCTGAACAACGAAAATACTTTTAAATTCAACAACATTTATTCATTAATTTAATTTTTTACTTTGTTTTCCCTGCTGAAATTAAACCTTTGTTCCAAGCTGAGCAAAATATTCCGCTTGGTACATTTCATTTAGGGTAGAAAAGCAAAAACTATAAAATAATTAATGGAATTCAAAGGACTGCCCACCCTTTAATGAAGATGAAACCAGTGCCCTTGTAACTAATACAGTACTCAAAACTCTCATCCAGGATCCAGGGTCTTTAGCCTTGTGTTTAACATACTCACAAGAGAAACAATACCTTTGTCCTCCTTGTTGCTCTAATTCCTGTTTAGCTATTTATGTTAGGCAGAAAAAGGAAGAACTCATGAGTATTTTGTTCCCATGAAGATAAATGTCTCAGAGATAGAAGGTTCCATAACTTGACAACATTTTGACTAACAAGTTACAGTCTCTGAAGGCAGGCACAAAATATTACTTGCTGCATTAGTTAATCGGTGGTTAAGAGAGAACTAAGCTGCATTTACTAGTCTAAGGACAAAGTTTTGCAAGAATATCAGTTTAACAAAAACCTGAACACATACACATGTATGGA
Source organism: Lepidothrix coronata (assembly GCF_001604755.1). Taxonomy (NCBI): domain Eukaryota; kingdom Metazoa; phylum Chordata; class Aves; order Passeriformes; family Pipridae; genus Lepidothrix; species Lepidothrix coronata. The sequence continues at coordinate 2,139,469 of NW_016690215.1, forward strand.
TGCGAGACAAAGAGAGAGATGGAGTGAATGGGAACTGGCCACCTTCACAGGCAGTGGCAAGCACTGCTGTTAGTTTATATACAATTTGTGTGACACTTAACCATAATTATTACTCCAATTTACAGATGGTACAAAACGGTTGTAGGTGCAATAATGTATTCCAGCAGGTGCCTAATCTGTACATAAAATGTATGCATAAGTGCTGCAGATCTATGTATATATAGAACCCATTATACTTTTAATTAGTAATTTGCGAAATCAATTTAATAATTCTTTAGGGAAATAGTATTTGACTACTAGGCTACAGTTTACTAGGCATGCAACTTAGGACATCCTTGAATGAATATTCTGTATCGCCATATGTCATGCAGCATGTTTTGTTAGTTTTTATTTCTGAAGTTTCTCTTTTCTAATGCTATATAAATTTAAGACTCTGCCTAAAGCTTACCTGAGATTTCTGTTGAATTAATTCAACTTTTGTGAGAGTGGAATCAAATGTAGAATGAAAGTAATTAGAAATTAAAAGGAGATCATGCCATATATTTCATCAAAATAATGTTAATAGAGAAAGTGTCTCTTGTACCTTCTCTCATTACAAGGAAAAAAAATGCTGTGAACTTCTCCCTAGGGTTTTATGCACATCATGAAGTTTGCTAATTAGTCTCTTATTGAGAGTGAGAACTCCTGACTTCCTTTAAGTGATATTTTTCTATTTCAGAAATCAAAAAATGTCATTTACTTCTAGCACTTAAACGTAGCAAATAAATGTAGGTGCTGAACAAGCATTTTCACATAAATGGAAGATGCTAGGGCAAAAGAAAAAGAAAATTTCAGTGCAGCTACTTTCCAAGTTATCTGCCAAGTTATCACACGCATTTCACAGTGATGGTAAGCACTTATCTAACCCATTGGCCCTGTCCTAAAAATCCCCAGCAAAGCAGATTCCTTATTCCAAACTAGTAGTGGCCACTTTTGTATGACTGAAGGCCATTTGCTGCAGTTCAGTCACCAGAATTTACATACAGGTTTTCCAACTTAATTTTTCCTATTGAGAACTTCTCAGTTTACTTGAGTTTTGGCTAAAATAATCCCAAATCTCAAGGAACGAGTAACATGAAAAATAGTGAAAACAGGATACTCATTGTTTTTTATTGTCACAAAGACTTTTTATTTTTTGAGTGTCCTTAGGGAACCATGATGACACATGAGTTTTGACTTTGCTGTCCCTCAAGTAACAGAAGTGCTGCATGTATCTCATACACAAGCTGATGTAGACATTTTGCTACAAAATTTGAAGGAGCAGTCTCATAGTTGAAGTCTTACCAGAAACTTGAATTTCCATTATTTATAGTGTTACCATTTGGCTCATCTCTTTTTGATCAGTCATACATAAAATGGCCACAGCAGGAAATTTCAGGTGCTGCCACCTTCATCACTTTTGCAATACTGCTGTTACACTGATCTAAAATATATCTAATATGTATGAGTGCTGAGCATCTGTGCCAGTGAAATAAAATGTCTTTCAATGTACTACTTTTTATGCAGGTAGTTATATAACACCCCTTGACACACACAAAACCACTTTTTGGCTGGGAACTTTATGCTGAGATTTAGCCTGAAGATCTTTAGAAGTGAGCTAGAAACTGAGCATTTCCACTACATACAGAAAGGAAAGGATGCAGCAGTTTGAGGGTTACACAGAGGAAAATGCCTTCTCTTCTTCATGAAAGCAAAAATTATTTTGCAGTGGTGTCCAGAATTTGCTTCCTACGATGTTTGGTGAATTGAAAACAAAACAGAACAAAGAGAAAGAGTGAGATACAGATGTTATAAAGCTGTCTACAAGCAAAACCTATTTCCTTTCCCCTCCCCCCTAGATAATTGCTCTAATTTTTCCTCAAGCTGAGTTCAGATTATGTTTCTGCCTAACAGATGACAAGATTCATGACACTGACTGTATAACAGACATTTAATCATATACTTCCTAGAAGAGATGAGAAAAAAATCCAGAAACAAAACTCAAATTGCTTAGAAAAGAAGTAACTGGCATAAGAGACTGATGTTCAAATTTTTTGTTTATGTCAATGAATGCCATGATCTGAAAAACCTCTGCAGGAACCTCACACATTCATAGAATGGAAATTATGACAAAGAAGCAAATTTGCTGTGACATACCGCTTTGTCAGCCAGCGAAATCTGTGACACTAAAACCAAGGGGAGAACCTAAGTGTTTGCAGCATTATATCCTTCCCTGATTCAAGTGGCTAAATCTGGAGCTGCATACAGCTGGAAGAGGCACAGGCAATCAGAGCAGGGTGCAGCCCCCATCTCCTTGAATGTGGTAGGGAGGGTGGCAGTGCTGTGTCACTCACAGGCAGGGGATGTGTGCTAAAGGCCACACTGGGGCCACTTCAGCACGCAGCAGGAGGAAGGGAAACCTGGCAGTGGGTTGGTATGACCACAGGGATGTCACCACCCAAGGATTAACCTATATTGCCATATCCTAAACCTGTCAATCCCAATTTTACAACAGTGTTTTTGGAAGACTAGTCCAAGGCTCCTGCACAAAATTTAAAGGTAAAATTATCCAAGACAGTTTTAAATGCTCTTAAAAAAGTTTTCTACAGATACTATGAGATGTGTGAATGCTGCAGACTAGGAATACAAACAAATATATATCTGCGTTGTGGCCATTTCTGTTCAATTTTCTCAGTCTGTGGAGAAAGCTATAATTTATCCCATGAAACAGTTTATCATTTTATGCAGTCAAGCCTGCTGCCCCTGGGGAGGCAGCTACAGCTGGCTTCCCTACAGAGAGCAGGGAGCAGAGCTGCCTCAGCAGGGCCAACCCAGAGAACTGCCCTGAGTGAGGAGGTGCTCTGCAGAAAGCAGCCTGGCCAAAACCAGGAGAGTGTAGACCTGACATCATCTCCTAGGAAGGAAAACAGAAACTTTCCTGATTAACAGCCTTTGGGGTTTCTGAAAAACCAAGAATTGACAGACAGGATTACAGAGGAAGGGAGAGTGGAAAGACGGAAAAATTAGTGTAAAACAAAAAATATGTTAGGGTTATATCTGAAAGATGAGAAAACCCTGTGTATCAGTGTACACGCAAAGAAACAGAAAGATTTGGGACAGAAAGGACTGTTACAGTCTCTAGCATTCACATTTCAGGGTGTGGTTCCTTTTGAGAAAATGGCATTTTAAAAGTTGTTACCATAAACTATTAGCATAGACTATACACCCATGTTAAGCATGAAATCAGATATTCAGGTATTAAAATTGTTATTATTATTATAAAATGTTTAATATTATCCCTCTGTACATAAAACAGTAAAGAATACAAGTTTGGTTTGATTTATTCACAAAAGTTTTCCTGCTGTTTTGACCAGAACCACTCACAGAATGCAAGAATGGAAGCAGACTTCTTCCGTCGCCCAAGATCAGGATAAATCCCATCATAAATTGATAAACTCCATCTAAAAATAGTTAAGATTTAGGCCTCCATTGCTGTGATGAGAGGCCACCCCAGATCCACCCTCCCCAGTGGCTGGAAGGCATTCAGCTTCCATAACCCACATCACCGATCAGTGCTCACCTGCTCATGTAAGAATAAAGTGAAAATAACTCTTTCATAAAGGAATAAGCATTAGTTTTAAAATACAGAGTGATTGGGATTTGGCCTTTGCTATAAAAGAACTTACTATTGGGAAGGATGTATGGGGATCACTCATCTGCTGTGAAGCTGGTTGCTGGGAAGCCATTGACAGCTCACATTGTTGATGAGAAACAGTGGCTCTGTGACAACATTTGGTTTGGCTGGCAAGGATTAATTTATTCAAAACACACAGAGTCTGTTTGTTGTTCATTTTCAGAAACATCAGCTTCTGCTCCATATCAAAAGCCAAAAAAGACATTCTTTTTTAATTTTTCATGTAATACCGAATTTTTTGGCTTATGACATGACAAAGGCTTAAAAAATGTTACTGTTGATAGCTACAAATAAATGTTAGTTAGCATAACTTTTTCAAGTTTATATATACCTTAATAAAAACTTGGTAACTTTAACACAGGTATAATAATTTCCTTTCCTTCTTTGTTTTTCAGAGTTCAAACTATATGTGAAACTAAAAGCTTTTTTTTTTAATTTAAACTGGTTTTAACCCCCCCAAAATCTAAATCAACATTAAAATTTATCCAAAGTAGGTAAGAAAAATCAAAGTATGTAACAGTAGTTTTTAAACTGTACTACCTATGTTTTTACATGCTTACAAATGTTGTAGAATGTATTTTATATCATTATCTGTAATATATTGTATCAAAAAATGAAAAAGAAAACATTAATACAGTCACTTCTTTTCCTAATATTTTATAGTTTTAAATTTGTAACATTAATGTTTCAACCAATATATTGTTTACTTCATTTGGGTTCCTTGTTTGGGATAAACTTTTATCACAAAGAAGCAAAAAGAAAGAGTGTACTGACTTTTTAAAAATCTATCTAAGCCACAGCGTCCCTAATGCTGGAGATATGCTCATCCTATCTGAGGTTTTCACAGAGCTCTGAGGAGCAGAGATAACTTTAAAGTTTACTCCAACATCCCTACTTGCCAGATTTCCAGCACGGCCAAGGTCCAGGGTTTTGACTGTAGCTCATTTCTTAATATTTAGCTAATTTAAATGCTAATTAGACTAATTTGATGAATAAAACATGGTAGGAATTCATTAGCAACTTTGCTGCTATTGCTTTACGTCTACAGAGAAATTTTCTACAACAGGACTCCAGGGACAGTAGCGCATCTGTTACCAGTTGAACAAGTTGGATTCTTTGTAATACTAAACCTTAGAGTTGGTAATATATTGCAGAACTGCAGAGAAGATGGAGGAGCAATTTTAAATTTTGCAAATCTAGCACATCCTGGACATAGGCCATCACTGAAGAAGAGGCCTTATGCTGTCCTGAGCCCATTTGCTCTGAGATTTATATACAGAGGAAGAAAATGTGCCTTATCTCTGTCTCACATTACCTACTAGAGTCGTTCCAGTTGTTCTGCCTGGTGTTATTGGTGCCTATACAAAGAAATTAAATCATTCACCTCATGGTTGATACTGTGATAAGACTTTAATGGTTTTATTGAGCTCCATGAAATTAGTGAGGCTCCACAGCTGTGGAGCAGATATGAAAATTGATAAGACAGTGTCTTTGGAAGAATAGTTGGTTGGTTGGCTCTGTTTGTTTGTCTGGTTTGGTTTGGTGTTTTTTTGTTGTTGTCTTGGTTTTGTTTGCTTTGCTTTTTTTGGGTGAGCTTTTTTGTCTCTTTTTTTTTTTTAATGCAGCATGTGCCATTAGTGGCACTTGAGGATGTGGTTTAGCAGTGAAATGGCAGTGCTGGGTTAACTCAGTCTTAAGATGTATTTCCCACCCTTAGGAATTCTAAGATTCTATGATTACCACACTCAACAAGGTACTTAAGCAGAAGCCAAATTTTTAAGATGTGACTTTGAATCTATTTAAAAATAAAAGTTGCTTTTGGGTTTAATTAGATTGCTGAATTTTAGTTTGAAAAAAAAAAGACAGAAAATAAGAAGCCCTATGGAGAAATTCCATGGCAAAAAGTAAAAAGAAAAGTTTTGCTAAACAAGAACCTGTTTTGGACACTCTTCTCTTCCTGTGTCCACTCCCATGGCTGAATTATTATGTCCATAGGGACATCTAGAAAATCCCCCAGATATCTGGGAAATATAGGTTCAGATCTCTGCATACTGAAGATTTTCTGTGATACTTAGAGTGGAATATGTAAGTGAAGGAACTCAAAGGTCTGTAAGCACCTGTCTTCTCTGGAAGATAAATATATTTCATGTATGACTTCTGATGCCATATATGTATTTAGATAGTTAATTCTGATTTAAAAAAAAAAACAAAACAACAAAACAGTGGCTAATAGAAATCTAAATGTAGTTGTGGATCTGCGTGTTCCTATTTCTTTGCCTTAATTTTCTTCCTGTAAATATTGCTATGAATCACAAAGAACCCAAAAAAATAAACATGTTACAGATAATAGGTGATGTGCTCAAGTGCACTAGTGGTGAAGGCCATATTAACATACCATAATAAAAACAGAACAGGAAGGAATGTAAAGGAGGTCATCTGTATTGATAATACCATTTATCAGTGAAAAAGCTTCAAGTCAATTTGCCACTGTTTTAATTCAGTTCTGCACTTGTTTGTTTTAGTTTTTTTGTGGTTTGTTTGTTTGTTTGCTTTTGTTTAAACTTTTGCTCCTGAATACTAGGAGTGAATGTAATTAGGTTTATAACCACTTCAAACAGAGTTCAGTACTTACTTCTACATGCTGACAGGTCTGAATGAGTTTCGCCAGAAGAGTTTCCAGCTCAGTATTCCTCTTAATAAGGTTGGTGAGGTTACTCTCCAGATTTTGCTGTAAAAAAGAAAGGAACACATTAGCATTTCAAAGAATTTAATGTTTAGGTAAATATTTGAAAAATCTAATTATACAGGTATGAACATGAGACACTCATTTTGGTATATTCCATTACATGTGTGATTAGATTAAATGTTTTGTCTGTGCGAGACAAGAGAGAAGAAAAGTTCAAGATAAGAATGAGTGCTAGAAAACAGACTTTCCAAGGACCCACTAAAAACTAGATCAAGCAATTAGTTTTAGTCAGGAGGAAAAAAAAAGACAAGTAAGGAGAAGACCAGGAAAAGTTAAACATTTCCCCAAAAGAAGTGGCTTATTTTGACTGAGAACATTTTTGACTCCTTATTTCCTGCTCTCAGTCTAACATATGAATTTAAAAGCCAGCTGCTAACTGAGGTCTCTGAGCACATGCCCCTTTGGAACTGTACTTATAAGGACCAGTAGACAGGTCAGCACTTTTTTCTTGGGATTTGCAGTACTGTAGGGGGTCGATATAATTGATTTAATCCCCTAGTTCAGCAGTTATGTTTTTTAATCAATTCTAAAGAAAAGCTTCCTTTCTACACAGAAGAATGAAGTATCTGCTCACAGATTGTGCCTTCACTAACTGTTCTTTAGAGGGAACTTGTGGCTGGTGTCTGGTTTTATCAACTGATCATGGCTGCCATAAATATCTTCAGCCATGGGAGAAAGAGAACTTTCCAGCTAATGGATCTGAAGCTGCATCCTGGCTCTCTGCAGTTGCACATGAGATTGAGATCTAGCAACTAATGTTTCAGCCTCCTACAGAAAGGAAACCCAGGCATGTGAGGAGCAGGTCTGTGATGGCTGTGACCCACGCCCTGGTCTGGCTGCCTTGGGACCAGGACTTTACTGTGCATCCTGGAACTTGCAGCTACTAACTATTCACTTTTTACTACACATCCTGAGATAACTGCTGTTTTACATGAAATTTCAGCTTCTGGAAGCACATGGGCATGGAAAGGTCTGTGTTTTTGCAAAAACTGCAAAGTTTCCAGAGATGAAAAGGTCTGGTAAATATAATTGAAGTATATTAAAAAAATCAAGCCATTAAAAAGAGTTCTGACTCTAAACATTCATTTATGTCAGTAACTTCAGGGCAGTGTATTTAATTTTTACATAACTGGAGACTTCTAGCATGACAAGCTATTTCTTATTCACCTATATAAGTGTGTGAGACTAGTCACTTGCTTAGTATTCCTGACAAGCTGACAGTCTCTGACTTTTAAGTGTACTTTGTCCTCCAAGCAGTCCCTGACACCTAGGAAGTATTGAACAAGAATACCAGAAGTGGGCCCGTGTTTTCCTCCCAACAAGGGCTGTAGTGTCTCTGCAGAGCCTTCATTCATTTCAACCCTCCTCATCTTTTATTAATGGGTTTCTTTTCTTCATACTACTACTTTCCCTCCTATGTATCTATTCTATCATTTCAATGCCTGCAGCTACCAGTAACTCATCTGACTTCTATCATCCTCCCCACAACGACCACCTCCATACACGCATTTAGTGCATTTAGTGTGTGTGTGTTTTTTCTTGTGCTGTTACTCACTGCCAATTTCATGATCTTTTAAAACACTTTGTTCCTTGCCCTCCCTTTCTGCAGCTGTGCAGTTTTCTTACTCTTTCTTGCATATGGCTACAAACAAATGAAGATGGCAATGTTTCATTGCTGAATCATATGTATTTTGGCATTTACCAGGGCTGATGCTGTAAGCACTAGAGAAGCAGTCAGTTCTGTTCCATTAAGGAAAGAACAAGATTGTGATGGTTTTACATATATGACCCTTCCGAGAAGGGTGGTGGCTGTTTGAAACACATAATGTTGGCATTTTCTTCCCAGCACAGTTATGCATATTGTGTATCACTGGTTGTAAAAATACCTTTTACACTACATTTATTTTATAGCCCATTAAAACAAAGAGTAACAAGAATAGGCATCCTTACTGAACTGTTTGAGCTGTATCTTAGATTTCCATAAGCTGTACTGTGAACAATCTTAATTGCAAAGGCATGTTTGCTGTGCTGTCAGATGTCCCTTTGTAGGGCTGAGACTCATGCAAAGTCAAAATACCATATATAGTTACAGTATCAGATAACATTTGTCTTTAAAAAACATTTCCTTAAGATGATCCAAATGTGCAAATAGTCTTGAAATTTTATTTATATAACTTAATATTATATATTAATTTTGTACAGTTATGGAACATTGCAGTGATTTTAGATAACTGAAAGTCAGTGATCTTCAACTAAGGCCATTAATACCTGAAAATTCAGTATTTTGCTCTGAAACAGAAATGTATTGACCCATAGATTATATACAGATTATTATATTCATGATATTTTCAGATCCTGGATATAATAATCTATATTCCTGAATACATATCCTGGATAAAGAACAAAATCTTAGAATAAATTTCCTATCCACTGAATATAAACATAAACCCATATATATTATTATGGCTTCACACAGTCTCTTGATATCCTCTGCATTTTCTGACTATGAAAATGGAAGATAACTGTAATAAGTGAATAGCCTTAGAAAGACTGGAGTTTCCATGCTCTAGCTCCTTGAACTTTGTAATTTTTTATCTGGAACAAATGGAATTTTGTTTCCATGCAAGGGACTGGGTTTTTTTAAGTCAAGAATGATCAGAATTTTGTTAAACTTCTGTTAAGAGCAGTTTATATTAATGCTTTACAAGATAACAAGAACCTGGTGTTGCTTACTGAAATTAATTAATCTTTCCAGTTTCCCTAGGCCAGTACTGAATGGCTGCTCTTAAAAGTGGCCTGACTTGAAAGTCTTTAAGGTCATTAAACATGATCAATTCTTGCAGCATGTTTATGCAGGTTTTCTCTTGTCAGTATCTTCCTCCAGTACTTTCCCCTATTTTATTCCTATACAGACCATGGTACCACTTTGGCTACCATATGACAGTAGGTACCAGAAGCAGAATTTGAGCTCTGCCCTCTGTCTTTACTCTACATAGGGGAACACAGAAAAAGCCTGAATTTTAAATTTCAGAAGCAGAAGTTTGCTCACAGACTTTCTAAAATGCTGCAACCTCATTTCACATCTGCACCTGGAACTTCCTTGGTTGTGCAAAACCACAATGCTAGATTTGGAGCTCTGGCCATCTTGGAAAATTGATCCAGTTGATGTAGGCCAGAATTCCTGAGAGAGTGAATTGTAACCAGGTTTTAAGTCTGAAGAAAGTGTGCTCTCACATTATGATGAGTACGTGTGAAAATACATGTGAATAATCTTATTCAAAATATTCTTCCCACCTAACCTTCTACTGCTGTTCTGTTAGGTGAAGTGAACCAAATTACAATTGTATTTCTGGAAATGTTCTAGGTAAATTGTAATTTCTTAAACATTTGCACCTGCCTCTCCTTATCTTTTTTTTTTGTCAGTTGCTAATTTTCATTGTTATCTGTCTATTAAAAACTGATGTAGAAACACTGGGGTTGTTTTTATTTAAAGAAGCACCATAGTTGCTGTGCATTTGCTCTGTGGACAGGCTTCACGCATGTTAACTCAGTAGAGGCAAACTGCTCTCAAAAAGCAAAAGCAAGGCTGAATGCTTCCTGACTTACCAATGCAGAACTAGCCCAGGATCTTGACATTCCATGCATGCTTTGAAACTGTTTTTACAACATCCAGTGTAAAGTGAAAAGAATGCTTACTGTCCATTTAGCATGGTCTGACAACTATACAATATAAATATTCCTATAATCTTGGGAAAAATCTGAGTAGATGAAATCACAGACATGTAATTGAAAAAGACAGTTAAGGATAGTGTTTCATTTTGACTCTTCATGCCTATAAAATGATATGATCCAGGGACTAGAGTTTAAGTTGGAAAAATTAATGCCAAAAATTAGAGGAAGGCAACTCAGGACTGATCACATTTTTAAGCGGCTGTCTAGCTCACACTCAAATAATGATCATGTTGCAGTAATGATTGCGTGAGGCTTGTGCCCTGATTGAAGTGGGAGGTCAGACTAGATGATCATAGTGGTCTCTTCTGGCCTTTAAATCTATCAGTCTATGAAAACCAAATGTGAACCCATGCCCTTTGCCAAATTAACAGTCTCACGCAAAGCATTGCTTGTCTAAAATTGGAAGGTAGCACAAACAGATAGTCCTAAGCTACTATATGGACTGGAAATACTGTCAAAATAAATTAATGTAAGATTCTAAAGAAGAAAAATGCTGAGTTGTGTGCTCCTGCCTTACATCACAGCAGATAAAACAATAACATCCCCGAGAACATCTTCTCAGAAGCATTTTTCTGCTCCATAAAACTCTCTATTCAAAAGGCCACAAAATAAAACATAGCTATCAGCTACACTGAGATTTTAAATTCCATTTGAAATAAAGCAACCGTATTTTTCTAATTAAAATATTATTGTTCCTGCCATTGGTAAATATAAGTATTCATTTGAATTTTTGGCTCACTGCTTACTGGAAAGATGTGAGAACTGGTCTACTGAAACTGCAGCATATGCTAAGACTCACACACTGTAGGATAGTATATGTAACAACAGCCTTGATCACCACTTACATTGAATCCATCATGATCAAAGCCTTTCAGCAGCAAACACTGACTGCAGTTTGCGTTTCCTTGATCCTGGTGTAAAACTGACTGGAGTAAGGCGTATTTTGTGACTACCTCCTGGTTTAAAGAAGAAAACAACTTTGCACACTGGAAATTAAATTTAGTAATAATATACGTTTCTTGAGAACCACAGCCACCCTTCCATCACCTCTTTACAAATGGTCAAATTTAAACAAAGCTTATGTATTTTCCAGTCGAGTTGGTTAAAGTTTATAAACAAAAGCCACACAGTTACACTGCAGTAAAACAGAGATGAGAAATAAAACACTGTAAAGCAGAAATGTGATTACACCCTAACTTACTCAAGCTAGCAAGGTAACCAGAGTGGTGTTGACATGGTAGATCAGTCTTTAGTATATGCAGGCTGGCTAGAGATCATAAATATACGCCCTGTCACTAACACAGTCCATTCAACCACATCTTCACTGAGACTATTTTTCCTCCTAGCTTGAAGGCATTATGCTTGCCTGTGCTCCAGTTACATTTCCACCTCGTCGTGATGACATACCCCACAAACTAGTCCTGTTGCCCCCAGGACTTGCGTCTTATCTATTAAAAAAGTTGCCAATCAAATCTGGAATAACTGCCAAAATATCAATTATGGTTTTCAGCCAGGTTTTGGGTGTATGTGAGTTTAATGTTTTCTTTGGTGTTGTTTATTTAAATGGACATGTCACATGCACATGGAAAAACTTGAGCTAATTTTTATTCTATGTAATTGTCCCGAAATAGGTGACTACTCTTCTGCAGGATACATGTGATTGAAATGCATGTATTTCTCCAGCCAGGGAATGGTAACATTTGCAGTTAATAGGAATGATTGACCTCAAGTCTCAAATGTACAGAGCTTGACAACTGCGCTCCATATTTCTATGTGTAAAGAAATAACAGCTATCAACAGTGTTGATACACTCCTGGGGACTAAGATATTTATCTCAAGTGATTATAGTATATCACAAGGAAAGACCCATGAGATACTACATTGTTAAGTAACTGTCCAGGACTATTTTTATTAAAAGTGCAATGAAAATATCTGCATTTGAAGCCACTATGACTTCAATGGTGTGAATTATGTTGTGTCTATTTTTATATTTCATAGGAATGTCACTTAATTTTTTATTAACCTCTATTTAATACAGGGCATTGTGGAAACTAAAGGAAATCCAAGCATTTCAAATTCTTGACCACATAAAATCTGAGAAGGCAATATTCTAGGAAAAACCGCCAATTGCACTCTTGTGTCTCTGGAAAGCCATGTCCTCAAATACACCAATGGTCCTTGCCACTTGTAGCCACAGCTCTGCCCTCTGATTTAACTATACTCGTCAGTCTTTTAGACTTCCTTCACTGTTCTTCTCTTTTCCTTGGAGCACAAGAGAAATTTCATAACTGGGGCCTTTGAGGAAAAAGAAAAGGACAAGAAATATACATACGGTACACTATAGCAAAAGTTTTCCACTGATGTGTACTGTAAGGCTTCAGAAAGAAACAATATATATTCTTAAAAACTATTCTGCCCATAATAGGGACTGTGGTTACCAGGAACACAGGCCAATGAAACTTACATTGCTTAGTTATTTTCCTTATTGTAATGGAAGGACATACAAAAATGAAATTAAAATTACATTTTCTTTTAAACAGGCATTCAAATGTTATAAGAACTTTGTTCCAGTTTAGGAAGTGACAAAACTGACTATATAGGACAAGCGTTTTTTTAGAGATTCCCATTTCAATTAACCAAGATATCCAAATGTTAACTTGACTGGGATATGGGGGGTTTTTTCAGTCCTATTTTTAATTAATCAAAGAAGGACCAGAATATTAATCAGGAATCTAGGATCAAGAAAGAATAGGTTTAGCATCTGAGCAAATTAAAAGCAAAAATGTATCTTGGACTGATATGTGAGTTAATAAAGGTTTACAAAAGTGTAGATATATTTGAGGCCACAATATATTAGATTTTTTTTTCCTTCAATGAAGGAGTCAAACTGGAAGCTGAAGTGTTAAAGGAACATAACAAATACCAAACACCTTGCATTTAAAGCATGTCGTTAAAGACTTATTGTGGAGAGTTAGAGGGTTTATAAGCTCCTGCTTTTCCCCGTGGGCTAATCCAATGCAATGAAGGGGGTTAAGGAGAACTTGAACTATTGCACAGCTGTTCTGCAGCATCCTACATCTAATTCCAACCTCCCAGGACATGGAATGTACTTAAAAACAGGAATTCAACATGAGTTCCTGCTCATGAGATGCATAGTGTAATCTTGCACAAGCCAGATCTGGGAAGTATTCATTCCAAAAACTGAAATTTTAAGTTTTCACAAAGCTAATGACAGACATCTATATGAAAAGAAAGTAAAAAGATTATCTAAAGAACCACAATTTATGCAGTGTTACTGAAGTCCTGGTTTCTACAGATGTCTGCCTAAACATTTTTGAAAGCTTGTATTTATTTAAGAGGTTTTATTGTGGAAAAAAATCTGGTTTTAATCAGTCAATACATGTTACTGCATTTTGCGGTTGAAAAATTCTATCTTATCTAAGCAGGTATGTGTAAAAACAATTCAGTATTATGCAAAACTGGCAGGTTAGAAAGGACAGCTAGATAGGTAAGGAGTAGAGAAGGTCAACGTGGTGATTTGGTCTGTATAAGGTAACAGACTGGTGAAGCTGCCACAAACCTAATTCAGCTCTTTCTGCTGGCTTGTAATAAAGCTGACACTTGAGGGCAGCTGCACCCATCTGTATTTATGTTTCTCAGCGTAGCAAACAGACCGCTATAGCTTGCTCTCCTGAGGATATTAATTGTCCATCCAGAGAATGAAGCTGTGAGTCCATCTCCTGTGCAGTTCCGCTATAGGGAGGAAACAGGTGCATCTGTGAGCACAGAATATTCCCAGCTGTTGCCCTGGTGGTGTATTAGGAGCCATATAGGCACCATCAGTAAGCCCAAGTGAAGCCAGAGAACAGCAACTTTTTCAGAAAATGCCAATCCCACTGTCAAATGGCATGGTTCATGAAGCAAGTGTCAACCACTAGTCAACCAGAAAACCCAATTCTGACATAGGGTGAATTATACTAAACCAAGCACCACTTAAAATTGTGTTTTATGGGGAGTTGTTTTTTATGTTTATAAACTCTCCAAAATTTTGCCAATAAGTACACCATGAGCTAATTCTTCCACTCTGGAGTGCTCTGGTTTTGCGTCACTGAAGTCATTGGTGGCTCTGCCTTTTCCTTGCAGTGAAAAGGCTCCAGCTGGGAGAGGTTACTCATCTTAAAAAAGTTGGCATCTGTCCAGTTTAGTGCTCATTCTGTCACATGCTCACTGCCTTGCTGCCCATGGTTAGAGCTTGGTCTGGGCAGAAGCGGGAATCTCCCTGTGTTTTCTTCTCCTCATTTGCTCTATTTCCTTTTCGGTAAACTAAAACCATCTACTAGATTGAGTAAATGCCCTGAAATAAGTTTGGTAGGGGAACTTGACTTCTCCACAGTCTTCAAGTTTAGATAAAAGTTTAAGTACTTTTTGGAAAAGAAGGCTTAAACATTCATCTAAAATACTTGTCAACCTGGTCCAATAATATAATTTATCAGTATTTTCCTATACAAAACTTTTGACCAAGGATCAGATCTCACATTAAGGAGTTACTAAAATAATCAGCCTTGACTCAGATTCCATCTACAGAGCTGGTATTATATTTAAACCTTTGACTTTATAAGTTCCTATGGAAAAACCAGAAAACGTTAAATAATCTTAGTATAATTACATACTTAGGGACTTATTAAAACAACGTGACGGTGGTGAGCTGAACTTAAACTAAATAGTGAGCATAAATTGCAAGGTATAGATCATGATTTGGAAGCAGATTTTATTTCATATTTCTCTCATAGTCAGGTGAAGTTTCTGTTCTGACCTGCCAATATTTCACCAGAGATCAACTCAAGATTTCAAATTCACTAACTAACAACAACAAAAAGAAACCAAACCAAACCTAAAAAAAGACAAAACCCAAACAAAAAGAGCAACAACCTCTCCACAAATTTTAGCTGGAAAACTAAAAGGTCTGAGTATACTTTAAATACTGATACACTGGAAAATGAACCATGACTAGTACAGGACTTCATTTTTGCCTTGTATTTTGCAACTGATAAATGAAAGAAAAGCATACCAAGAAGATAGTCATCAGTCAGAAGTACCATCCTCTCCCATTTAATGTAAAACACTAACAGCTTTTCCTTCTCTTACCTCAGCAGTGTATCCGACTCCGTTCTCAGACATCCTAATCTCTCTCACTACTCTTATTTACAAAACGTGTTCATAATTTGCCCCTTTTTTTTCTACTCATGCTGTGATCTGTCCAGCTGCTGCTACAATGTGCCCCTCACTTCCTGCTAGATTTTATGAACCTGAGTTGAACTCAGTTGCTGGCTCTTGCTTTGCTCGCAGTGCATGGTGCCAAGAGTTTCTGTGAGGAAGGTCTGAAAGTAACTTGGATGCTCAAGAAAATGCTCAGGGGGTGAGGGATGCATGCTACAGCCAGAGGAGCACCTGAAGAAATAAATTCTGTCCTTCCCCTGCTAAAACACTATTTTTCAGTCCCTTCTGCAGTGCACATTCACAAAGACTAAAATGCAATAGTCAATTCAATGACACATTATTTTTCAACAGCCCTTGACAATGTATTTGCAATAATTGAAAAAACCAACAAGCAAAAGCAAACATCCCATGTAGAAGTCACGGCACACTTGGGTATTTCACTTATTTCAACACTGCAGATGATCACAGATGTATTTTATTTTACTCATGAACTAATCAATTAGTATGAACTAATGAATTGTTCATGTGAGTATGAACAATTGCATGAGAATACTTCTAAGTAGTGAATTTTAGCTCAGAAAAGCATGATTGCAAGCGCTTTTGTAATTTATTTTTACTATGTTCCTATGATCATAAATCACTTGCAGCATGTCAAACAATAAACATAAATCACTTCATCAGTAGCTGAGATCATCAGGAGTTGAGATCCCATATATACTGAACATTATTTTCTATTTTTTTTTATTTCTGATTACACACAGTTTGAAAGGTAAAACTGGGGTAAAACTTCTGTCAGTTAAGAATCAGTGGATTGTGAGAAAATATTCCTGGTACTGTCACAGAATTCTGGTCTCACAAGACATTTAAAATACACATTAAAATATAAAAATTATGCTGTAGTAAGATGATAGATCAGATCGTATGAAATCAAAGGATGTTTTTTGGAAAAAAGTGCAAATAGAAGTCCAGATATGTGCACCTGTAAGATTTCAAACTCACACTGTTCAAGTATGTGCTTATCTATCCCTGGTTGGGTGCAAAGACCAGGGAACAAGAGGCTGGAGCAGAGTGCTGCAGAAAGGGACCTGGGGGTCATGGTCAACAGCAAGTTGAATATGAGTCAGCAGTGCCCTGGCAGCCAGAAGGGCCAACCATACCTTAGGGGGCATCAGGCAAAGCATCGCCAGCCAGTCAAGGGAGGGGATTGTCCCACTGCACTGGGGCAGCCTCACCTTGAATACTGTGTGCAGTTTTGGGCACAGCCATATCAGGAAGATACTAAGCTATTGGAGAGTGTCCAAAGGAGGGCAACGAAGATGGTGATGGGTCTTGAGGGGAAGCCGTATGAGGAGCAGCTGAGGGCACTTGCTTTGTTCAACCTTGAGAAGAGAAGGCTGAGGGGAGACCACATTGAAGTCGACAGCTTCCTAGGGAGGGGAAGAGAAGGTGCAGGCACTGATCTCTGGTTACTCTGTGGTGACCATTGATAGGATGGAGGGAATGGCCTGAAGTTGTGTCAGGGGAGGTTTAGGTTGGATATTAGAAAAAGGTTCTTCACCCAGAGGGTGGCTGGGTGCTGGAACAGGCTTCCTTAGGAAGTGGTCACAGCACCAAGCCTGACAGAGTTCAAGAAGTGTTTGGACAATGCTCTCAGGCACATGGTGTGACTCTTGGGACGTCCTGCACAGGGTCAGGAGTTGGCCTTGATGATCCTTGCGGGTCCCTTCCAACTCAGCATATTCTGTGATTATATGATCTTCAAATGATTTACAAAGAATTTAAGATTCTTTCACCTTATCTAGTCCAGCATATCTAAACTAAGGATGCAGAACCAAGTTCATCTTACATGGTCTGCTGATCGTCTTCACATCAGGTGAGCTAACAGTAGCAAAACGTAGAATCAGCCTGCCTGAACCCTCCCGTATAGCTTTGCCTACTTTTCTGTAGCCATTTAATATGACAGGCATTCAGGTAATGAAAAATAAATGACCTCACATTTTGGTGAAAAAACCAGCAATTTAGATAGATGTGCAAATCCAATTATTCCTGAAGAAAGAGAGGGGGAGATCTTAACATTTCATTTGACACATTTACATAATGGGATCAATTTATACGGACTTCCTCCAGACAAATTATTAATTTGATTTATGACAGCCTTTGAAGTTTTCCTACTATCAAGGCTAGCAAACTTATTCTGCTGAAAACATAAGACAATGCTGATTATATAAGTATGTTTTTCATGGCACTTTGGAAAGATAAAAAACTTTAAAGAACATGGAAGTCTTAATTTGAGGCCTTCAATTAATTCAGTTAGATTTTGATCTCAGGCAAAGTTTTCTTTGGAGAAAAGACAAGGACTTGATTTATCCAGTGCATTACTTGGGGTCTGAATTTTCTACATCCATTGTTTCCGAGAGCTGGGCCTAAAGACTTTGTGAGAAATACCTTCTCTTTACCCATACAAAACATACACAAACAAGCATGCATTTACATAGGTACTCATACATGCTCTGTAATATGAAAAAAATTAGTTATGCAATGTGCAAGTGGTGTAGAGAGAGACCACTGAGTATTCTCTGGTATTTTTGTGCATGGTCAACAATGGCATTTTGAGGTTACACTATACTGATTGAGTCCTGACTTCATACAAGGCAGCTTTTAAAACACCCCATGACTATTTAGCTCTTTAATATCCTTTTTTCTTTTCATTGACTGAAGAGTTGGATCCCTTCTCCCTGGAGAACTGAAGACTCAGGGAGCCTCATCACAGTATCCCTGTACTTAAAGGGCGCCTGCAAAGCATAGCGTCTCTTCACAAGCAGTCACATGGAGAAGACAAAGAGCAATGGGTACAAGTTGCACTGAGACATTTCACCTCAATGTAAGAAAGATAGTTTTTACAGTGGGAACTATCATTTAATATAAGAGCCTCCCCAGGGACATGGGACAGTCCTCATCACTGGGGGTCTTCAAGATGCAATTGGACAGATAGCGTACATAACTTCATCTAGGCTCCCTTCCACATGCAAGGTTGAAACAGATCATCATTTGAGGTCTCTTCCAAATTGCAGGGTTCTATGATTGGTGGTTTATTAACCATTTTTATTAGTTAAAGGGCTGCACCTATAACTGAATTATTCTTTTAAGTATGGCTCTGTGTGCATGTGCGTGTGGATGGGTGCACATGTGCACGGGTGTGTTTTAGCAAGTACTCCAGTGAAACCAACCTACAGGTTAGCTTGGCCTCTTATTCTAGCTCACTGAGCTCCATGGCTGTATTTTGAGCCGACTGGCCAAGTTGATACTATTTCAATTATGGAACTCTTTCCTGATTTTGAGCACTAGAGGGTCATTAACAGTCAAGAGTTATGTACAGGAGAGGAGAACTGAGATCTCTCTAATTCCTATTGGCCTGGTCCACTCCTTCCTGTATCTCCAGAAGTTTGGAAGACAAATCCTGGGAACACTTATGAACCCTCAGGATGTCAGGCTCCCCCAGACTGAGAGCCTTCTATTCCTCAGTACTGCACGTGAGTCTGTTTGCCCTCTGCATAAACACGCAAGTCTGTGAGATGGCCAAGAAAGTAATTGTGCAAATAGCTGAGGAGGTGCCAGGAGAACTACACCATATATTGCCTGTGCAACTATGTTGAGAGAGGTTCTATTTTCCAAATTGTTCTTACATTATGACAGGAAAAGCAAGTTGGTTTTGGTAAACCTTTCACTTTGTTGTAACTGTTCATGCAGGAGATGGGAATTACATTTTGGAAATTGCATATTCTAGATAATATTGAATATCGAAATGACAGGTCCATTAGCTTCCATTTTTTTCATTTTTTTCTGCCAGAGTGGTTTCTATTGCATACACAGTGTAAAACTAGCTTTTATTCAGGATTTTTTAATTAATAAGGAATTTATTTTACTTTATAATTCAATATCTCAGGGGTCTTTTTGTTTTTGCATTAATGCATTTATTCCCAAAGCTAACAGCAACTCAAATCTTCCACTGTCTTTGTTTCCATAGTAACCACCTTATTTTGACTGAAAGAAACAAATGACACACCAAATACATGAGGCCCTAAAATGCTTTAAATTACTCATTCAAATAATTAAAAAAATTGATAAAACAAATTTTCTTAATAGAGATAAAACAGTAATAATGCATACTTTGTACTTTCCCTATATGAATTTCAATTACTTTTACAAAAGAAAAACTTTATGATCCTTATTTTACAGATTATTCAGTTTCCCTAAGATAAAATGCCTTTAATAAAAAATGCATTGAAGGCTACACTGGTTTTTCTGCTGAGACAGTGGGCTTTGAATGAGATTCACCAGAAGCCAGTAAAGTTAAGGAGATCCCTCTCATCATGGATATCATGTGCTGGTAACACATAATTGTTCAGGCAAGTTATCTGGGTGCTCAAGATAATGATTATTACTTTGTTGTCAGAGTGGTATCAATTATTTCTCAAACAACATATACATGATTACTGATGACAGCAAAAGCAATGCCTCAAAGAAGCCTAGGTCTGGCATAACACAGGCATGTTGCCCTTGCCACAGTCCAGTGATCAAAATGAAAACTTACTGGATCAACACTCCCAATTCAGACTTCTAAAACTAGCAGCTTAGAAACATTTTACAAAAAAAATCATCTTGCTGCTGAATGTAATTTTGGAACTGCGTATCTGGAAAAAGGAGATTTCAGTACTTCCTGATGGGTTTGTCCAGACCTTTAAGGTTGTCCATTCCCATTACTAAACATGTGCTGTTGTATGTCTCCAGTGTATGACACTAGCTCCTGGGCACTTTTCAAAGTAAATAGAAGTCTGGTTTGTTTCATCTGGCAGAGTTCCCTACAGGTAACCTCAGAAATGTCTTAGGTACAAATGAAATTTTTACATTAAAAATGCATTTGTGACTAAGGGTCAAACAACAAGCACAAAAATCAAATGCGAATGAAAGAAAAGAGAATCACAGTAAAAGTAACAGATTTAATAGCACAACTTGTTGATTTTCTTTAAGGAAACACTGTATTTGGAAATACAGCTCTTAACCCTGATAATTGCAGAATAGGCCCCACAGATCCTGTGGACAATGAGCTGACCATGTGCTCTCACAGCAAAAGTGGCTGTTGTCACCTTGAAAGCATTCAAATACCGAAGAGGTTGCCCGAAGAGGTTGCTCAAAGGGGCTGTGGAGTTCTATCCTTTAAGACAATCAAAATAGTTAGTCCCTAAGCAACCTGCCCTCGTTTTGCAAGGGGTTGACTAGATACTTCCAGAGGTCTCTTCCAAACTAAATTATTCTGTAATTCTCTAATTAAGATGCTTATCTTCATACATCATAAATTTTACTAAAACCGTGAAAATCTGTAGATAAATAGTTGAGACTTAGATAACTTTTATATAAAGAACTTAATGAAATATATTTTTAGAAGCTTTCATATACACTATTTTTTGTTTCAGCAGAGCTATGAGACCTAGAACATCCCAATATGAAGTAAGGTAATGTGCTTTCCATAAAAGTACAAGGAACTATTAAATACCCATGAATTTAAGATTTTATTTTTTCAAGGAGACATATTTTGGAAAAATCAATTTTAGGATTTTGATAAGCCTATTAATTTATCATATGTGACTAATATACTCATCATAATAGTACATAAGTGTCAACTTTTTGTACATTTGACTGCACTATTTAAAGTATGTTGTAAGCCGTGAGTGAATAATATGGCCATATAGCTTTTTCTATTCACTTCCTTTAAATTATTCTTTGAATTCTTACCTTCTGCACAATATCAACTTTTAGTGAATAAAATTTCTGGGTAATGTACAGTTAGAGAAACATTACGTCTTTCCTGCTTCACCTGGAATCTTTGACAAAGAGCAAGACTGCAGCTTGTTAAGGGATGTTTTCTGTTTTCAATGCAATTGTGAGAGATAGCAAATAAAACAGAACAGAGATTCCAAGGCATCTTCAGCCTTTACTATTTCATGTACTCTACTAGATAGAGAAATCTGATTTATTTTCCTCCCTTCAGCATTGGTTGGGCACTCCAAACAAGGGTGGAAAAATTGCCACTCTTTTTTCAGGTCTTAGTCTGCCAGCACGTGGCATCAGGCACTTGTGGTTTAGTGCTCCCGGGCTGCGCTAACAGGCATGGAAGTTTCAAAGCGCTTTGAATTAAAAACCCATCAATGGAGAGAACAGATTCAGACCTGCTTTTAACTGCTTTTACATTTGCTTTCTTGATGTGAAAGCTGTAGGGCAAAAGAAAGAAAAAGCCTTAAAATGTGTATGGATTGCTTTACGTAGAGGTACGAATGAAACTAACAGAATTTACTCCTATACAGTTATAGAAAACTGTAAAGAAAGAACCACCTAAGTGAATTACACATCCTTATATAAAACTTCTGCCTACTTCTCAGTTTTACCATAATAGCCTGGCTGTCCTGTTTTTCTCTGTCCCATTAAATATCGCTTTTTTTTTCAGTCAAGCTGAAGCGAAATCCTTAAATCTTTTGAGGCTATGCAGTCCTAATTAGGACATCCTATAGAAATACAATTTAAAAAAAGATTGGAGAAAGGGGAAAGAATAGTATATAATACTTTGTATTGAAATAATGTCCCAATTAAATAAAAATGCAAGCTAAATATTTCACGCTCTTCGTTTTTCCCTAGAGGTCTTGCATAAGGCTAAAAGCATTTTCAGTTTAGTCCCACAGAATAAAAAATTTGTGTGCTATTCTGCATCAGAGCTGTAATTAGTCATTTTGATACTAACAATGGAGTTTATAATTTCACACCAGGCTGATCATCACTTGAAACCATTTCTTTCAGCTCAGTACATCCCCTGTTAATTGGAATGTTTTGCTAGTGGTGTGTTGCCATTAAGATACAGTCATGTCATTATGGCCATTAGGCTCAACCTCTTCTCTTGAATACAACCCAGGAAACAGCCATCTGGAATACATGCCTATGGGTAGCTGGATTCAGATATACTAATGGCTGTCTTCTTGGTCCACTGCAAGCTTTAGGTGAAATAAAGGAATTAGTTTGCAAAATGTTGCAGTCTCTCTTGCACATGAGGTCAGATTCTGCAATTACTGTGGTCATATCTGGACTTAGAAAGCTGAGAATTTATAATGTCTGCCTGCAGCAAGTTTTTAAAAGTAGAAGTTTCACTATACACAAAGGGCTAAATCCAGCCAATAGTAGAATGCTAAGAATCAGATGATTTCCAAAGATGTAGCTCAGTTCATAATTTATCCTCAAGTATTTAGAACATATTTCAGACTTTTTAAAGCTGTTGCTCATATCAACGATTGTAGTTTCACCTATGATTATGTGTATTTGACATTTCCCATTATTAGATCCTTATTTCAAATACAGAAATGTCAAACTTCAGTTATATCAGATTAAATTTTCCAGTTATAATATTTCCTTGGCCTGATTTTATTTAATTTCCATTTTTATGCAAATGCCAGATAAAACCACCAGCTAATTTTACAAAACAAGTTACAGAAAATAGGCTGCCATTAATGATGAAAAGTCTTGCTCTGCTGTTTCAGTGCTTTGAAAGCTGGACTTAAATTTGGCAGGACAGGTTTATGTGCCAGGTATATGTCGTTTTGCCTTTAGCTGTCAGTCCTTCTAAATTCAGGTAAGATCTGGAAAAACTGTTCATCACAGTTTTGCAACTAAAAATTCTGAAAACTGTCAATGCTAGTTGAGCTCCAGACTCCCAGTTGACCAGATGGCATGTGTACCATCCTGGTACAGCTCAGGGCTACTAAAACTAAATTATAATATCCTTGTAATGACTTCTCCCACCTGATGACCTAAGGCAGGGTCATATTCCAGGTCTAAAAGGAAAGAGAATTTGTCTCTCCTGTACCCCAGTTGCCCTCCCATGAGGACCCACTAGTTAATGCAGAGAAGTTCAACTGAAAATTGAAATGAAGCAAGCGCCATATGTTAGAGACAGAGAAAGGATTATGATAAAGACAAGGAATCAGGTGGACTAGCAATGGATAAAAAAATGCTCCTGGTGAGGCTTGATTGGAAGGTGATGCTGGGAAGAAATGGGGATGGATAGCTGGAAAACAGAGCGAGCAAGGGACACTTAGAAAAAGGGTACTGAGACTGGGAGTTGGGTGAACTGGAAGCCCCTCTGGAAGTACAGCCAGACAAGAGAGCCTCAAATGAGAGGGTAAAACAGCAGGGTAGATACTGGAAATTATAACCCCAGGAATGAAAAAGGAGCAGAGATGGTGGAAGATAAGGTGATGGGAGGAAGAAACAGAGCAGAAGAAGGACCAGGGGACAGTCAGCATAGTTAGATGAGAATATACAAATGGGAATTACTGTGTTGAGGAAACAGCTGGGAAAATAAAGCCTTGCAGGGCAGATCCACTAGGGAAAGAGACCAGGAAGGGCAGAGCCCTGAGCAGAATAGTGGTCTGTGGCATGGCAGGAGCTTACCGAATATAGATGAGCATCCATGGAGGTCCAAGCAGTCTGGGAACCAAAGGAGAAGGTTTAGAATAAATACAGATGTAGAGGCAGGGAAATATTAATCTTGGGACACGGATGCTGAGCATGTACAACCGGAAAAGGATTTGAACAGGCAAGGAGACTGAGACTGGGTGTCAGGAAAGGGGAAGACCAGGTGAAAGGAAAGAAGATGGGAATTAGAAATTAGTCTGCCTCAGAGAAAGAGCCCTCTGGATGAATAATTCTGCAAGACTTTGTGCGGGCTTATTTGACGGAGAAAAACATCAGCACCAGATAGCCTTCTTATAAATCTCAAATGATCCCTATGATATCAGCTATATTTTCCAATTTAGCAAAATATTTCCATCTGCCAGCAGAAATGCAATCATATATTACAACAGAATCACATAAACGAGACCAATAGAGACAACATTCTCATTTTTATTGTTTCTCAGAATTCTTTTTTGCAACCTTGAGAATGCTTCTTGCATGCCAAATGTGAGAAGTAAAAACCAGAAGCAGTCCAATGGTTGTCTTTGGAAATACTGCTCTTTTGTAGGCACTTAAAAAGGCAAACATCAAAGGATCCTCTACTATTCTAAACTATCAACTTGTGATTTCTATGAATTTTGCCATTGATTTGATTTAGGTAGGATTTCACACCATCTTTATTCGAAAAGAAACTGAAATAAAACACTTGTTCTCCTAATCTAGCTTTTAACTAACAAAAGGTTGCAATGTTATTGTGATTATTTGATTTTTCATTTGCTAAGGATATCTTAGTGTAAGGATCAACACTTTGATCTCTGTTGTAGTTTTTTTTTCCTTTTTCTTCTCTGACATCAGCAATCAGAGAAAAAAATTAAAGTGGTTTAATTTTCCATACTATGTTTATTTCACAGTATGTGTTTTCTCAATGTTACGGTTTAACTTGAGCTCGCAACTAAGTACCACACAGCCAGGCTGGACAGAACCTCAAGGATTATGGTCCAAACTTTCTTGGCAAAAGCATAGTCTAGACAAGATGGTCCAGCACCCTGACCAGCCAAATCTTAAAACTGTCCAACACTGGGGAATCCACCACATACCTGGGGAAATTATTCCAATCACTGATTGTGAAAAATTTTTCTTTTGTATCTAATCAAAATCTCACCAGTAGTAATTTGTACTCATTACCCCTCATCTTTTTCATGGGAGTCCTTGTAAAAGGAAGTCCCCATCTTCTTTGTAGTCACTTCGTAAATACAGAAACAGTATAAGGTCTCCCTTAAGCCTCCCTTTCACAAGGTTAAACAAACCCACTTAGCTGAAGTGAAATCCTTAATTCATTTGAGGGTATACAGTACAGGTCTCTTAATTAGTACATCCGGTGGAAACTCAATTTAAAAAAAGACTAGAGAAAGAGGAATGAAAGTCCTTGACTTGGACTAAGCACTGCTTGGGAACAACTAAACCATCAGTCATCAACATTATTCTCACACTAAATCCAAAACTCAGCATGTACCAACCTGACGGTGCCAACTGGTTTTAAAGATATTGTCCAACACTTGTCACATGTCAAAGGGTGAAATGTTCTCCTCCAGTACTTTTATTTGGTGCTAGCCATTTGTCTTACCCTGCTAGATATTGCTGTTTGTTCAAGGAACAAGTCACTGTTTGGAAGAAAAGCTGCTTTTGAAAATAAATTCATATGCCTGACTTTACCCACACAGAGAAATCCTAGAAAATTCCAATTCCCTCGTGAAAAAAATACTTAAGCAAAACAAGATTTACCACTTCTTTAAGAGATTCTGGAAATGACACAGTGCACAGTGAGCATGTTTTTAAAAGGAACAGGTTTACTATGTTACTTTCTTATTTCTCCTAAGGAAAAAATATTCCTGACCGGTAACATCCAGAAAAGAAAAAAAATGAAAAAATCATGATTGAGATCTGCACTACTTTGAGCACAGGCTGGTGGGAAAAAAATCTACAGAGCAAGATTTTCATGTACGGTTTTTCTTGACTGTATTTCCCAGGAGTGATGTTTATTCTCTGGCCTTTGTCACTTCACATCACTGAGTATTTCATTTCCTTCATGTACAAAAGAAAAAAAAGCAATACTGGCCTAACTCTATTTAATGAGGTAATGCAAAACTGGCCTCAGAGCAGTACCCAGAGGCCTTCCACAGCTACCCTTCAGGTACCATGACTTGCTGCTTTTCATAGGGTGGGAACAGGCACTACAAATGTCCTGGCAGCCTGTACATGTTAATTCTCAGCATCCACCAGTCAACTGACTGGGACTGGTTATATACAATTATTACAACAACACAAAACTGTAGTCTCTTTAGCATAATACTGTCACTTACTGGCTGTTATGACAAGGCCAGTTTAAGAAGTATGGGTTTGCCCTCCCCACTACCCTAATCCTGCTGGCACCACTCTCTGTGGCTGCACTGTAAGCCAGGTGTGGGTTACAACTCTGAAAGAAAGTAGGGAACAGGAATTACACTTTAAACCCCTATAAGAGAGCCAGCTTGCAATGCCTCTCCACACACAGCTGCAGCAGAAAAAATGAGGAGGTGATGAGCTGTGACAGAGTGGGAAGAGCGAGGTGCTGAAGGGTGAGAAATTGCCAGGTAATTTCACACCAAGGGCAGCATCTCGTGGATTCACTAAAAACTACTAGGGACTCACTAAATCCCCAGTTTAAAAAATATTTATATAGATCACTATGTTCACTGATGCTGTGATATTAAAAGAAGAGAGGAATTTACAAACCAGAAATGAAAATCAGCATCTGATACTACATATGATGATAAAAGAGAAAAGGAGAGAATAGAATAATGTACAACTGCTGCCAGTTTTCAGAAGAGCATATGCTGAGGTGTGTGATCATGTCTCTTTGGTCAAACATTATTCACTATTCAAAACAGCCTGTCAACTACAGGTAACAATTAATATTATTTATGCATTAAACTTGATAATTTAATGATGTTCTATTCACTAATTTTGAGCGGGCATGACAATTTCTGCTATGTATACCTTCCTTCCCTTCTATTTTAAAGTTATGTAAGTGGCCAAAAGGCTTGCTCTACTTAAAAGTACAAAAGCAACACCCTCATTTACTGACAGCGTTTATTTCACATGACCACTGAAAATGTATTCATTATGGTATGAGTATATACTTGTGTTCAGGAAACTGAATTATGAATGCAGGTTTCCTTACCTGGCCTATCATGTCACTACAGAGAGATACTGCCACAGCTTCTGAATTCTCAGCAAGTTCTGGACTCCAGGGTGGGGTTAGTTCCTTGGTGAGAAAGAAATGAATTGATACAGATAGAGTTCATGGCATCCTTGCATCTTTTATTTACGGTAGATGCAATTTAAAAGAGAGGAATTAGACAGCAAAGTCAGTGTGTGGTATGTGACTCAGAGACTAGTTCTGAAGTTCCAGGAAAGATATCCTTTTATAAAAACCCACACTGTTTCTCAGAGTAGAGGTTGGACTCTGCTTAAGCCCTTATCCCCAGACAGACAAAAACTCCATTTTATCTACCTTACTTTTTTTTTTTTTTTTTTTGGCAGCTAGTAACTTAATTTCAGAAGTCATTAAAATAACTTAAGAACATGCCACTGTTGAAAGGGTCATTCTTGCTCTCATCCTTTCATCAACACTACAACATGTGGGAGCATATAACCATTACATCAAAATATTACTCTTAGTGAAAACAAATCCTTCTCAAAGGTGCATGATTGTAACAGCTAGCACCAGTGAGGCAGTGGATAACAAGTTATCATGAAACAAGTAGTAAAGCAGAACCATCCCTCCTATTGATGAGGTTCTAGATTAGCTGAAACTACTCAAAAAACTTAGATAAGTGACATTTTCCTCAGAAGTTTCTAGAGCCTACACTATTTCCTTTAGGCTTGTGACTGTTGAAAGTCTTACAACCACTCTGAAAATTAAGTAACTTTTACTTAGAAATGTTACTCATTAGTTTTTCCAGATGCCTCAGATTTGAAAGGACACATTTGCAAGGCATGGATTTAACAACAACAACAAAAATAAAATGGAAAAAGCAAAGCATCAGTCAGACTTCAGATAGTCACAAATATTTTATTTGCATGCTATTATTGTTTGCGTATCTTTCTAGATGAGCAAATTACAACTGTATTGTAACTGTAGAATGGCGAGGATCTTTTGAACACTGATCTCTAGAAGTACTGTGTCATTCAGAAATGTACAGAAACTACAGACACATTTTAAACAGCTGCTCCCTGGAAAAATTAGTCCAACTAACCGTGTAGAGTTGTATTGGGGAAGGAGGGAAGAGCAGGAAGTGAAAAAGTATGGTTTTTTAGAATTCTAGAGGGAGAGAATATACTGAGGATAGCAAAGAAAACTCTTTGTTTCCAACAGGGTTTCATTTAAATTCATCCTTCTCTCTGACTTGACTGCCTGTTATACTTCCATGTAGCTATCTTTCACATCTACAACAGTTATAGACCAAATGTCTAGCTTCAAAGAAACAGAGACAGAAGTTAGATACGCTGAAGTTCTACAAATGTCATTAAAATTTTCTGCTGAGTAGTGGAGTGAGAGCTCCATTACTGACCCTGTTGAGGAGGAAAACCGTGGTGGGAACTGAGCTGACCGAGGGCCTGCTGAAGCATCCACCTACCCCGGACGCATTCCCTGTGCTGCCTGGCTGCTTGCCCAGCTGGCAGCCTATGCAAAAGAACAGGTACTGAAGACATCCATGGGTTTTCAAGAAAGTATTGCAAGGAAGGAAAGCTGAACTCATGGAGCATGAGAAGAAACTGGGTTTATTTGGAAGTGTTATCAAGGCACAAGCTGCTCTACTTGTAGCTTTGTTAGTCCTGTTGCCCCATATAGCCTACTTTGTAAAGCACTTGCCACTTTTCCAGACTTCAGCTTGGACTGGGGCTGGGTTATGAACACCAAGAAGGGAGCTAACCTCTGGCCACAGGAGAAGTAAAAGCAATACATATGATACTACATGCTATACATTATTACAATATTGCAACATACTACTGCAGTATCACTAACTGTAACAGGATGAGTAAAAGCATAGTACATGCCTGTAAAGGATTACAGTCAAGTACTACAGTGAATACAGCATTGCATTTTTAGAATATTTGTTGTATTATCACAAATTCACACTCATATTTGCAATATTTTTGTGTCTGCCAAATTTAGGAAAAGAGTCCAAATTAATGAGAAATATCTGAATTATTAAAATAATGCAGTTAGATCTATAGACTAGCATATTTCCTCTAAGTATTTTTAAAGAGGGTTCACAAGAACTGGTCTATCCTAAAGAGCTGTTCTTTAGCTAGTTCCTTTTAAAGAATAACGCCAAGCACTCAGCTAATTTGTCAAATCTAGGAAGGTAGACTTCCATTTGCAATGATAGTGACCCATTTTTACATTGCAGAG
This sequence comes from Lepidothrix coronata, assembly GCF_001604755.1. Taxonomy (NCBI): domain Eukaryota; kingdom Metazoa; phylum Chordata; class Aves; order Passeriformes; family Pipridae; genus Lepidothrix; species Lepidothrix coronata. The sequence goes on from NW_016690215.1 coordinate 2,168,827, forward strand.
TGGGAAAAGAGCCTTTTTCTCTCCTCTTGGAATGGTTCAGAGGACTTAGGCTGGAATTCATCAAGCTGCATAAGCACAGCTTAGGCTCCTTTGTAATTATGCAGACAATTACTCAGCATCATAAATCCATCTGAACTCCAACATTTCTACAACATGCAAAATCCAAAAAATAATCATACAAAGTAAATCAATATTCAGAGAATCAATTAATAATCAACAGATAGGAAAGAACACTGAATTTTTAAACCTACTAAAACAGCTTTCCTTCTTTAGCGTATAAACGAAATGTCACTAGTGAATAATTGTGAAGTTAACAGAAATTTGTAGTAATTAGAGGCAGAGCCAAGCACTGAAACATTCCCTCCAGGGACACTTACTCAAATACTGCCTTGTTTAAATGTTAGAGAATTCAGGCTAAAACTTAAATAATGATAATTATCCATAGCCCACAGGTGACTGACTGATTACTGATGAGTGACAGTTGGTTAAAATTAAACTAATTTATCAACTTTATATGTAAATACGACAGAGCATGCTTTAAAACCAAAATTCATTATTACAACACATATATATGCATGTGTTCATCAGTGTCAGGTCAAAAAGATCTTGTAAAAATTAAACAGTCTCTGCGTTTGTCCCATTCTGTGAATGCCCCACCCCTGCAAGTGTTCAAGACCAGGTCATATGGAGCCCTGAGCAACCTGACCTAGTGGGAGAAATCCCTGCATGTGACAGGAGTAGGAACTAGATGATCTTTAAGGTCCCTTCAAACCCAAGCCTTTTTATGATTCTATAAATCTAAGTTATTCAACCCATGCGACTGGCTCATTTTCTCCAGATCTCAGAGACTTTTTATTTTTGCTGTGTTTGTTTCGCCCCAGATCCTTCCTCTTCAGATCTTGTTCCTGACTGATCTCAACTACGATAAACTACAACCATGCATGCTGATGAGAAGTACTGCCTGAGTGTACAGGATGCTGAGATATGACTCTCAGAGAGAGATGTCAACCTCACAAATGTCATTAAAGGTCATAGTGTCAAAAATTTTAAAAACTAATTTCTTAGATGCATATTCTCTGAGGGGAAGTTTTAAAGACAGTAGTAAACATATGGGGACAAGGAAACAGTTGCTGTTGTTGAGGAAGGAAACCCACGTGGTTTAAAGAACAAAAGAAAAGTGTGGGAGCACAGAGAGGCAAATGTGTATGAGGAAACACACAGCTGGCTGAATGTATTCTAGCAAAAAATGCATGAAGACCATAGAACTTTATAAGAATGATGCTAGAAAGCTAATGGCATTAACTGAATACACTGGTCAGAAATTTCACAAGATAAGCAAAAAGTAGGCTTCAGCTTTTATGTTTCTTATTGGCCCCAAGATGACTCTTCTAAAATAGCTACACATATAAGGAACTATGTTTTCTTTCCTGAAGTGCAGAGCAATTTTCTCACCAGGTATGAATATACTAGTGTGTGAGGTCCATGTTCCTGCTGTGATTTCAATGTTTATAAATAGTTATAGATTGAGCATATATTGTATGGACCATATACTTGACCTTTGGTATCCTGTATTATGGATTTGTACAAGTTGCCTTCAATGTCAATTAGCAGCCCACCTGTGACTGAAGGATGCAGTTCCCATCATAGCCTTTTACAAAATCCCCCCTTATATGTATGTTCACTTATAGAAACAGTTGTGAACTTCCAGTAGGGAGTTCTCCCTAATCTTTGCTAAAGAATAGAAAGGTTAATCTGGTTCTCCTTTTCTTATTCTGTCTCTTTCTCCGCGGAAATTTTGTTAAAAATGGATCATTTGTGGAGAAAAAAAAAATTGTAACTACCAGCATTTAAAAAAAAACAGCACTAAAAAGTTCATTTCCAAATTTCTAGTTGCCCCTGCTTCCAGTCCCATTCACAACCTATCAACTTGATATCTAGAGATCTCTGTAATAACAGTTCTGGAAAGACAGGTAGGGTTCGCCTTTGGACTAACTCTTTTCTTTGCAGCACAGATTAGAATGTATTGATTAAGAAAAAAGAAACCAACCAAAAAACACAACTTGTCTCTATTTGAAAGTTTACACTGGAATAGAAATTGAGTCTTTGTGACCTCATCCTGTGTTTAAGTAACAGGAGATTCAGTTAGTCTGAATCATTCTGAACTACTTTGATCATTCTGAAATCATCAAAAACTGTTGAAGTGAATTGCAGCATTAAAAGTGGATCTGTGGCCAGGCATTAGACTATATTTAAAGGTTTTGTGGGTTTTTTTGTGGGTTTTTTTGCAGGCTGAAGAATGGAATATTGGACAGCAGACGATAGAAGATAATTTATTGAATATTAAGAGTAAGAATGGCAAGAGAGTATCCAATTTTATTTAATCCAGTCTTAGCTTTGTTTTAAATAGAGAAACGTAATTTAATAATGAATTCCCCATATAATATAAATAATAACTGTTTCCAATGCTTATCTCATGTTCTCTATGAAAATAAAAGAATATAAAATTACTATCATTATCTCCTGATGTTTTTGGCTCTTGATCAAAGATAGACTTAATCTGATCTGCCTGTGCCCTATACTGAGATTTTCTATTGGAAGTTGCACTGCAGCATTCATCACTTGTGAAGTTTCAGGTTGCTCTTTTTGTTCTACACAGACATAATGCTTCTAAGACTTTTAAGATATTTCTATCTAACATAATTGAAAATAAAACATTTGTTCGTCTTCTCTCTTTGGAATAAACATTCCTTTGGCATAAAATAGGTGATTCAAATCTGAAAGCTAGACAGGAACTGAAAAAAAACTTTTCAGTTACTTGAAGCAGCATAGAATATAAGCATGATACTTGTACCTAACTATTGACAGAAGAAAAAAACCCTCAGTTCCATCTCAAGACTTGGCAATGACTGTGGGTGAGATGAACACAATGCTTTCTGTTCTTGCTTTAAACTAAGAGTACGGTCACAAAAACTGTGGGAGTAGATATGGTTTTGAAGTGCTTGAAGAGGAGAGAGCACAATAGAAGTAATGAAAGAACATTTGTGGTGTTCTGCAGTGTCACATTGCTTCCATTTCACACAGTGGTTTTCTTTCAAGTTCCAACAAAGCTTTTCTGTCATGCTGCCTAAGTTCTGCTAGTACCTTAATTCAAAAGTTTAGATAAAGAATTCAGCTCAAAAAGTTCAGAAAAAAGTCAAGAGATCACGGCTATAGCTGTCATAATGTTCAAAGTAATTTTCAGTCTCCAAAATGTTAACTCAGTGACTGAAAGAGTTGAATTTTCAAGTACAATACACTAAGCAGTACAAAACCTCAATGATCTCTGTGACCTCTACTGCAACCTTTGATGGTGACTTACAGGAATAAATAACACAACTATCAGTAACAGGCTGCATTTCTGATTTTAAGATTGTTTATACATTTGGGACATGTTACACTGCTACTTGATGCAATGATGACTTACAAGACACAATAATGCTACCTGTAATGTTTTAAATGGATCCCGGTCTAGTAAATTTTTAAGACAATATTTTTTTATTTAACCCTAGGATATCAAGACATTTAAAGGATAAAAAAATAGACTCCTCTGTTTTTCTTTTTTCGAGTAAATCTGTCCTGCTCCATGCAGCCCTATATTTAAAAGAGTATGTTCTTTTTTTTCCTAACATGTCTTTAAAAGTTTCTTTCCAAATGGTACCATAAAATGTAGGATAACTCTTATTTGCAAGCAACATGCATTGAACTTCTTCCAGGTAGGGATCCCATCACAGTTATCCCACCTGGTGGAACCTGAGCACTCTGAAGGGGCAGGTTATCCATAAGGGCTGAATAAACTAAGAGTTTATTCAGTTTATTCCCATTATCCCTAGCCTAGGCAACAAATAAATGCCACAAATTATCCAATGCATGTATGTAAAAATGTTACTTTTTTTTTGAACACATAACCTTTTTTTTTTCATGATGTCTTGAATTAACTATAATCCTGATGGTTTCCACATTGTACAAGTGCAGTATAAAATGATATGTGAATTCATTATGAACCTATCAAACAAATACTGCCGGTAAACATCCATCTTTATAAGTCTCAAAGCAGACATATTCTACAATTTGTGAAAGACATGAGTGTCAGATAAGGAAATGACTCAGTCTGGTTGCTGAGGAATTGAGTTAAGGAACCCCACAAACCTTGTGAAAGTCTATTGACCTGCTTATGGAATCACTGAATCATGGAACAGTTGAAAAATACCTCTAAGATCATTGAGTCCAACTGTTAACCTGGCACTGCCAAGTCTGCCGCTTACTGATGTTCTTGAGTACTCCATCTACACGACCTTTAAATACTTCCAGAGCTGATGACTCAACTACTCCCCTTAGCAGCCTATTCCATTGTTTGAGAAACCTTCCCATGAAGAAGTTTTTCCTAATATCCAATCTACACCTTCTCTGGTGCAACTTGAGGCCATTTTCTCTTCTCCTATTGCTTATTACATGGGAGAGAAGACAAGCCCCCAGCTCACTACAGCCTTGGGACATCTTTCACTAGACCACATTGCTCAAAGCCCCATCCAACCTGGCCTTCAACATTTTCAGGAATGTGGCATCCACAATTTCTCTGGGCAACATCTTGCAGTGTCTCTCTATCCTTATGGAAGTGAATTTCCTAATATCTAAGCTAAACCTACTCTCAGCTTAAAGCCATTTCCCCTCATCCTGTCACTACACACCCTGGTAAAAAATCCCTCTCCAGCTTTCCTGTAGGTCCCGTTTAGGTACTGGAAGGCTCCTATAAGGTCTCCCCTTCTCTTCTCAACCTTCTGTTCTCCAGGCTGAACAACCTCAATGGTCTCAGCCTGTCTTCATAGGACAGGTGTACCAGCCCTTTGATCATTTTTGTTATCCTCCTTTTGACCCACTCCAACTGCTTCTGACTGGTATGAGTGTGAAACAACAGCAACAGGTAATAGTCAGTGAACTGTCTGAGGGTTGGTGGTCTCTTGGTGACACCGCTGACGCAAGGCCCTGGTAAGCCGCACACCTCCCTAGAGAGCGTGTCTGGTCAGCACATGGGGGCCTCCGTGCCTCTCAGAAGAGGGTCACCCACTGCGATCACCTGTCACCTGTTCTGAGCTGCACAGGTTGTTATACAGGGAGCAGATTACTCAGCTCCAGCATCTTGTCTGATCTGATGGATCTTTCCTCTTCACTCTCCAGAGCAGTGTGTCAGTTCTGTGAGGGCACCTCAAGCTTTAGGAGAAATCTCTTCCTCCTGCAGCCTCTTGCCACTGTGAACTTCCACTCTTCTGCATTATTGCCCCGATCCCTCTGTGTGTGCTGGTAGGGGAGATTTTGCTTGTTTGGCCTGTGGGTCCACTGCAGTCTGGGCTTGAAACCAGCTACCTAACTCCTTCTTAGACTCCCTCATGTTGTGCAGCCTTTGCACCACTTCCTGCAACTCAGCCTAACCTTGAAAGCGTAGGGTACAGAAACTGAAATGTACCACTAAAAATGGATTATAAAACTTGACTGTATTTGGTAAGAGTTTACAATCAGAATAGAAAAATCCAGGGTGGTCTTAGTTCTTATTCTCTAAACATAACCCACAGTATTTACAGAAAGATTTAATTTGGTGATTCCGGATTAATTTTTTAGGTTAAGAAAAAAAATTTGAAAGTCTCTCATTGAATGTTATATCTATATTCCCTGAGTTCTTCTGTGTATTTCAGAGTGGTGAATACATTTCACACCTAAAGATACCTTAAAGACTGAAGTATGTACTGAGCTGAGCTAGATGTCTCCTGATGTACTCTGAGGCTCAAAACAGAACAGAAAGTGCGATACTTTCAGCAAATTAACTTCAGATTTGACCTATAGAGGCAGGTTTCTATGGGGTAATGTTAAGTAATTCACTATAGGCTCACTTAATCCTGAGGTCTCCTGCAAACAAAGCTGCCAAATTGCAAAGGTGCTTTGTGTAATCACCCATTGTACATCAGACACCGAACTGAGGCTCCAGTGTTCATCCTCTGCCAAGTCTCCAGACATGAACAGCTCATGTTTAACCTCACTAAAAGTCCTTTTTTTTTTTTTTTGACAGCAGAATGAGAGCTGCAACAGACTGCAGGTTGCCATTGAAAGTAAGAGGCTTACAAAACTTGTTTTAGACATTAGTGTTAGCCTGGGGGTCTTTAGCTCTTCGGTGATGTGAAAAAAAATATAGAAAATACACAAAACCATTTTACATAATGACAGTCCCCTATCTTGTAAGCATTCTGCTAAAGGGCAAGTTCCTGCTCCCATTTAAATGAACAGCATGATTTCCACAAACAAGATTGAGGCCTTTACACAGCTTTGATTTACCTTCTCTTTTCTTACATATTTTCTATGCTGATTTTTATTCTTTCCTCTCCTTCTCTCTTTTATATTTTCATATTTTTTACAAATTAACAGAGTAAAATATAAGTCCTGAAATACTTTTAAAATACAAGGCCTTTCATCAACTAATTTATACATCATCAAAATAAGCAGCCCTTTACTTCAGTCAAAAAGCAAGTTATAATGCTCAGAGAGATCAACTACAAGACCATGAACCCTGATGTTCTCCACATAAGAAGTCAGTAAATAACTAACAGGTGTACCAAACATCTGCCTCAGAAACATCTTAAAACATACTAGAAGCAAGAATTTCTGAAACATAATAATTACCATCTTTTCACATGAAATTTGAAAGCAAAAAAATGCATTAGAATGCTCAAAAGAAATGCAGTTATATAGTTTAAAAATCAAAGTAGTTAAATAGATTTATTTTAAGTCAGAAGGAAAGAATATTGTCTCAGAAGGAAAAGAAAAATTCTTCAAGAGACACTGATTTTTGTTCTTTAAAATAGACACTAGCTTATTTTGTGTGTCTTATAACTCAGTGATCAGATATAAGTCATTCCAGAAATTCAAATTCTTTTTGAAACAGTGTTGCATGAATTGAAAACACCAGCAGAAAGATAGACTAGATTTTCCAACTATTTTCACCATAACTTTGTAGGCTGCTAGTTTTTGAATGAAATAAAAAGAAGAATGAAATAGAGAAACAAAGAATGAAATAAAGATCAAATGCACAATATCCTAATGCAAGAATTCCTTGCACCACATGCCCATATGCATGCAGGGCATTTACATAAACTTTAAATATTCACTAGAGCTATTTCCCCAACAGGGTCAGTTTTTCCAGTGAAGCAACAACACACAGTGTTGAGTGTGTCAGCAAAAGTAAAATCGACCATTTTCACTATGCAAAAAACCTCTTTGTAGTAATAAGGCTGGTGGTGGTGGTTTTGTTTCCATCTGTGCCTACCATAATGTGGATGATCCAGGGAGACAGGAGCTTGGGTTATATAGAAGAGTGCTCTGTTATTGTTAGGCAAGACTTCCTGATGGAAATTCTATAATTACTGGCTGTACATTCAATAAATCTGAGATAATGAGGGCATATAGAATTGCTGGGGCTGCAACAGCCATCTGGGCACTGTGTGACCCTTGCCAGGGACCTCCTGAAGGCTTATTATGCAGCTGAAAGTGTATAGAGTGTGTTCACTAAGGCTGGGACATCTTGACAGTGTCAGAATTCCTGTGCACAGGCAAAGAGCAGCATGCACGTGCCTGGGTAGTGACCGCTGGAAATCCCAAAGATGTAGGATTCTGGATGAAGAGCAGCCAAATTAGAATCATGTGAGCCATTACAGTTACCATCTGGAAATTCTAGGCACTCTTTTACTAGCTTTAAAATTTGCACAATCCAGGAGAGGACTCACCTCAGAAAACTTGAGTGTATGGAAGTTCTTTATTACAAACTTATCAAGGCTGACTATGAATGTGAAAAAGGTATCATAATCATGAATGCTGATGAACTTCAGTAAGCCAGAATCAGGCAACGACAGTAGGTTTCCTGAGCCCATCTCTCCCATGAAATCCACTGAAGCAGAATGGACAAGGCTAATAGAAAACATCCTTATGATCTGACTGTGTTATTAGTATACAAGCTAAATTTAGAGGAAAAGCTGGGTAAAAATTAGTACTATAGCTTGCTCATGAGTAAGAAATTCCACTTAAACTAATAAGGTTTCCAGAAATGGATAAATGCTATCCACTACTAGAGTATCAGTATCTTCGGAAAAGTGTTAACTTAAAACTGAAGATCCCTCACTGGGAATGGACGCCTGGCTCACACAAAGTGTTTTTATTAATAAAAATAAAAAATTGCCCATTCTAACTTTATTTTGTGATTGAAACTTTGCCACTGTAAATTTCTACTTAAATAAGAACTAAGCAATAGCAACTAACGTTTTGGATGGGAGTCCTTCTAGAAATTAAATTCCATTGCTTCTCAGAGGGAGAGGTTCATTATAAAAGCAGTAAGCTTAAATGAAGAGAAATCGACCAAAAATTCAAACAAATCAGAAACACAAGTTTATCATATTGCTTAATATCTGGATAATTTTAATCCCCAGGACTTCACTCCAGAGGTTGCTATTCAAACCTCTAGGCTTCTGGATTTTAGCTACAACCAATGTGAAAGCAAAGAAGAGAGAACCACTCTTTTGGCATTTAGCCTGTTCTAAAGGTATCAAAAAAAAGTGGTTGGAAATCAGCTCTTTCCCAAGGCATCACAGTACTTACTGCCATTTCTTGATTGTTCTGAAAACCTCAGCATCCAAAAATCTTCCTGTCCTTCTCTGCCATGTTGGGGAACCTGGTATTGTATTCCACAAGACTTAGCAGCATCTCTCCTGGTCCCTTCTACTGTTTAACTGCATGCTGCCCTGTGGTTTCTGAATCAGACACACATCAGGCTTCATGGTGTGCCTCCAGTGGAGAAGCCTATGAGCAATTCAAATCTTCTATAGTGTGTGGTTCACAAACCACAGAAGCCCTTCAGCGCTCTGAGGCTGAAATGATGCTTGCAGGGATGAGTTGCTAATAGAGTTTCCTAACGCCTGTAGGACAAACCAGGCAAAGGCAGCCATGTGCTTCAGTAAAGAAAACTCCCTTACGTGAACTAATCATTGCTGATGAACAATGAAATATTTCCCTCTTCCTTCTCCAGTTATTATTAATCCGTAGTGCAACACTGTAGAATTCAGTAATCAGAGCGATAACTCATGCAAACACCGAAAAAACTTATAGCACAGCACAAAGTTATTTTCTGCAAACTGTGGGAAGCTTCTTAACCTGCGATTTAACCTTGGGATTTGCAAAATTACACAAAAATTATTCCTGTTTGAGGAAGTTGGCCCACTAGTGCTGCAGCTAAATTACAGCTGGTCTGTTGATTAAAGTCAAAGGCTATACAGAAATGACTGGATTTAAGGACCACAAAAATCCAGCCACCACAGCTGAGTCAGAATAGGACAAACTTTGACCATTGCTCTTTAGTAATCAGTGTCCTGGTTAATGATCTGTGAATGTCAGCAGCTGGGACCAGATGGAACACAAGAAAAGGCAAGCTATGGACATGAGGAAGCAAAGATGGAATGTTGGAAAGATATTCCATTGATCAAAATTGGACTGACCACAAAACCCAAACCAGGCTGCAAGAACAAAAGAGCATTTTAACGGGTGGAAATTATCTGTAATGTATTATTCTCCTCACATAATAAAGAGGAAATATCTTTTTTCCCTTTTGCTGTTGTCTTATATATTGGATCGAAACACTTCCTTCTGGTCCTCCCTGCCAAATCTCAGTATCAGAGGAAATATCAGCTCACTATTGTCAGTACATAAATTAGCTGAACTTCATCTAAGACCAATATGTAGAACTACTATGCCAAAAAAACTCCCAGTATTCTCTTAACGTACTACATCTTTATTTTAAATAAACCTGCACAGAAAATGAGATTCTTTTGGAGGACATAAAGGACTATAAAGAGCTAAATAAGGTAGTACATGGAAAGCAGCCTCTGCAGGCATCTTAGCTCCACATAGACCAGACATGCCCACTGTCATCCTGAATATTACCTTACTCTGCACTGCATAGGGCTGTGACTGTAATTCATTCTCTGGGTCAGAAGCCCAACTGAAATATTGGAAGCAAAAACTGGCTCTTTCTTTGGTCCCTGCCCTGGACTGGGAGATGCACAAATTGACTCGGGGTTCCCACTTTTCTGGGAGAGAATGAACCTCTAGGCTCTAGGACAACCAAGCAAGAGAGCACACAGGACCAATGATGCCTCTCCTTTTAAAGCTGTTTCAGCAGCAGTGTGTGTGTCAAGGCCATGTGCTGCAGAGACTCTCTGAGCCAAAGCAGCCATGCCAGCAGGTTGTAAACCCCAGGGATGGTAGAGCCCATTGCCTCTAGCTGGTTGGGCCCAAGAGATGCCATGAGTGGCACGAGGTCCTAACTATGCTACTGAGTGGTTTACTGAGGAGAGGGTCAGAGGAAGAATTGCTTTCTACCCTCACAAATTGCAGAGAAGGGTGAAAAAGAAGAGCCCACTCCAAATTTCCTATCACTTCTTCCTCAGAGACACTGTCCTTTTGAAGAGGGAGGTGTGGTTTCCACAACCCTCATGATGAGATTAAAATCAAATTTCATAATCCCTGAGTGAGTGGATAAAAGAGGGATGACATGATTAGACTTTATCTCCAGGATTTTTCCTCACCTCAAACAAAGACTGCTGTTCTACTAAAAGGTGGAAACACTTTTAGCATAAAAACTCTTTTTGTGATAAATTTGCAGTCACTAAAAATGTTACCCAACTCTATTGATTAAATTGCAGGATAAGGCCAGTCCAATCCTTCCATTAAACTCAAGATTATGCCAGCATTTTCTCAGTGACTTTACAGAGCTTTACAGCAGCCAATTAACCGAATCAGACAGGCCAAAGCCAAAGTCATGAATGAGTAATGCCAAAAGAATCACAGTGAAGTTGTTGAACAACTGCAACAACATTTTTTTTGGTATGGCACAGAATAGAGGCACTTGATTGCCTTCAGCAATGATGAAGGTATTGCGTATGAAATCCAGGATAACTGTTAAGTTTATTGTGAGCTGAAACAACACGGCAAGAAATCATTCCAGCCTCTCACTAAGATTGCCAGTATTCTGTCATTTGAGAAGCCTCAGAGAAAACATGAATATTTGTTTTTCTAGATCTCAGGGAGCTTTGGGTTTGCAAAGCTACATAAACAAATGAAACACATGAAATCCCACCCTGTCTGTTTCTTTTTTAACTTCCCTTTCTGGCAGTTCAAATTCAGGAGACATCAGTTGGTTGCTAGAGTAGACTTAGGTTGCTACAACACTTACCTGAGGCCAAATTCTAGCACTAATAACTACTTTTTATTCCCATGCAAAAGAATGTTTACTGATCAATGCTGATCAACAGAAGGATACAGCAGGCTTATTTTGTCATCAAACCTCAAAATACAGTTTTTCTCCAAGTATATACATATAATAGGGATTCCCACCTAAATTTGAACTCTTTCCTCTTAGTATTTTTTAACGTTCTTTCCACATCGAAGTTGTTAAGTTGTTCTGTGAACTTTACTGTTCAACGTTTTAGTCTCTAATCTCAACATTTGATCCTTACACTTATGTTTCTTTAGCAAATGATTTATTTTAGTTTTCATCAAAACCCTGAAATTTCCCTGTTTGTCCCTCCTTCCCCCCATCTTTTTCAATTACTTCTGCTGGCACTGCAGGCAGCTGCTGCTTCTGCAAATTTCCCAGTAACTGCTATGCGCTATGGAAATAAAAAAAACCAAACCAAACCAAATAAACAAAAAAACCCCCCGAAGATAATGTGAAGGACTTTGTTTGAAGATAATGCTATGGACTTTGCTGGCTTCATCTGATCAGCTGTCCCTGAGCTGGAGTGTTAGGTGACTCCTTTGGGAACACATAGTATTAAACATTCATGGATATGCAATTCTTAAGACATAATACTGAATATTCATATCAGAAACATGATCCCAGGAGCTCTGCTTAGCATATAAAGGAACACCAACATAGTTGTTAAACTAAAGTGTGCTCTAAGGTGCAATATTTCATATATGCTTAACTGGAATGGGCATACTTGGGCATATTAAACATAAGCTTTTAAAGGCTCAGAATTGGCCCAAATGCAAATTCCTCTCCCCTGAAATTAGAATTCAATTTGGGGTCACTTTTAACACAAATTAGAAATACAACCTGCCTTCTGATGAGACAGGATGACCCCGGTTTTAGTTTAACAATTTTGTAACCAAGAAAATGATTGTATTAGTCACTTCACCTTAACTCTCACCACTTTAAATAGTTTGTTTGATCTTGAACAGCCCAAGCAAAGACAATGCTGGTGTGTTCACCACACATTCATCACAAAAGTTTTTACAGATATTTGAGCTGTAAGTTAAATCTCTGTGTGCCAGCCTGGGTCCTGACAGCTCTGGTGAATTCACCATGCAAGAGGCTAAGCTGCTCAACGTCAGTGCTTTCCCCCAGATGAAGGTCACTGCAGTTACAGTCAAACATACACACACTCCCCGACAGAAGAATGGGGAGAATGTTTTAGTAAGGGAGCTGGTAGGGAGGATGAGTCAGCTCTGGGAAAGAGGTCCCAGAGCTACCCTTGCCTGATCAGGGCTTGTGACTCCTCTGACCCTGATGGTGGCAAAGCTGTGACTTCTGCAGGCTCCTTTGGTGGACACTCTTTCCTTGTTGACCTTGACAGTGCAGAGCTTGTTGCCAAATACTTCTGAGGTAACCCACTGAAGGTTTCTCATCCTGTGCTCCCCTTGCCATCCCAACAGGCTTTCCAGCATGGCTTGGACTAGCCTGAAAGTTCTTGTGGTTTCTTGTTTCACATTTTGGTCTGACCATTTGTCATCCTGGTTCTGTTTCTCCTCTCTCTGTTCTTAGAATGACAGAACACAGGATCACCTCTCTGGATAAGATTATAAATGCTTTGCTGTTGAATTTCCAGTAATGAGTCTCTGCCAAATTTAGACTCTAAAATTCCCCAAGCAGCAATTTAATCACATTATTTTGGATACAGCACCATAGCAGCTGCATTCATTCGATGAGGATTCATTATGGTTTATGCCGAAAACAATGGCAAATTAGCTCTGATGTGTTCTGGAATTTGCTCTTTTTTTAGTTTAGAATAGCCCTGTTTTAGTGAGCATGACTCCCAAGCCTATTTGGTCCTACAGTCTGTGAGAAAGTGGAAAGGCTCTGACAAGAGTTTTTAAAAATCAGATATATCTACACCTGTTACAGCTCAGCTATTGAACTCCTGCTGGTTTGTGGTTAAAAGGGAATTGCCAGACAGATCCATTTGACTATATTTCAAAGAATATTGCAGGACTATTTCCAGTCATGCATATAAATCAAAATAAATATGGAAATAAATCCTCAGTTTTGCCCACATTTTTCATGGATGAACTTTTCCCAAAGCAGAAAAGGTTATATCCCAACCAGAAATCTAGTATGGGTTCTCAAGGAAATCTAAAACAAATTACTTCTGCAACTACCTCCAAGCTTGAAATTTAAGCCAGATTAATGAAATACATGTACAGTTTGTTTTTTTGAACTCTCTGGAGGATTTATGGTAAATTAGGGGGTGACATGAAGCCCAATCATAGGGCAAAATTCACAGCTGGGGTGTAAAAACCTCCAAAGATCAAATTTATTCTCCTACCACTATTCCAAACAAAAGCCACAGCTTCACATTAGAAGCTACATTAAAAGTTTTTGCCAGAATGCTAACACCATGTGAAGGGCATAACTCCTGCAGGGAATTTTTGTACTGGAAAAAGTCTTTGTATAGACACAGTTATAGCACCAGTTTGTATCTCTGTAGTTTATTTTGCTTTGTTCATCAATACAGGTAATTATATTGGCAAAAATACTTTTTGAGTACTTATCAACACAAGAAAAAAGAAAGCTTTCTGTTTCAGTTTTTCTCAAATTCCTAAAGGTAGGCTCAATGTCACGAGTCACATTTGTACATCTTAACCAGTGTGTGGTGATAAAGAAAACAACCTTTAGCAGAGCTGGACATAAAAAAGTTGATGTATCCCCTTTTAATACTTTTAATCCCCTTGCTTCTCCTTCCTTAGGATAATATTTAAAGTCCATTCAATCACTTTCCTTCCTGTTCTAATCTGCCAGACTCATCTTCACTTTGTGCCAGAACCAGACTGAGTTTGACCAATCACTGCTAAATTTCAACTTTCTAGACATCCAGAAAATTACTCACTTAACATGCAGAGTTGTTTTTTTACTACACAGTGTTGAGGTTTTTATTGCTCTTGAGAGATGGCATAGCTCAGGGTGGGATTGAACAGGCATGGCACAATTTCCAGGTAGGAATGCACTGCTACAGGAAGCGGAAGAAGGTGGATGCACAGAAACCAGCCATTAAATTGTTTTAGCTGTTCAGAAATTTTATTTTAGGCACCTGATTTGTGCTTCTCTTATCAGCATCTCGGGCAGCAGTCTTACTAGAGTACACTTTTGTAACCAATGGAGATAGGTGGGTAACTAAAGAGGGAGGAAATGGAGTAGACTCAGTGTTCCCACCTGAGACGTGCCTGCACCACTGTGTTGTTGGGGCTGCTCGCAGCCAGCAGAAAATGCAGGGAGTCAGTTCACCAAATGATTGCTCAGCTACCAAAGGTAGTTCAGTGGGATGACAGTAGCATGCAGAAAAGACAGGGAGAATAACAGGAAGAAGCATTTTTGATGGCAGCAGGCTTGTTAAATAGTTCAGTTATCCCATAATGTACTCTCTCAGTGCTAAGAGTATAAGTAAGAAAAATCCCAAATAGTCAACAATAAGTAACAAACAAATAAATAAATAAATAAGAATAATAAAAAAATACAATATCATTTGCTGAAGCAAATCTGGGATTTTTCTGGTCTGCCTGAGGCCAGAGTTCAGTTTATACTGTAAACATAATATAAAGCAAAAATAGTAATAGAGCAAAAAATTTAAGGCTGGACAGAAGACCTTTTGCTCACACTAGCAAACTGATACTTCCTCACAGCACTAGAAATCAATTACATGAATTCTGGATCTTAAACAAGAATGTTGAAATTACGTATATATTTTATTAGAGAACAAGCCCCAGAGCTTCCAAACACTGTTCTTCTACCTGGCATGCCCAGTTTAAAACAGCTTCCCATTACTAAAGCACTTAGCTTCTCCAGGGTTTCTGTCAGACTTTCCCTACGAATTTTTCTGTAGAAATAATAACTCAGACAGGCAGCTTCCAAGATCGGATATTTGCCTGACCTTGCAGACCTCCTCAGGAAGGAAACAAGTTCCTCCAAGGAAAACACGTAACAGCAGATTCAGAGCCTGCTCTGCAAGCAGGAATCATTCAATGAGGCACTTCTGTCTTGAACTTCAGGGTGAACTGGGGTTCCTACCATGCCTACAGTATGTCAGGAAAAACCCCAACCAAACTATGCAAAGAAACCAGGCATTGTTGCCTTTACTTTCTGTTGTTTTCTTTCTTGGACAGACAGTTTCACTAAAAACTATAATCAGAGTCATTGCAAAATAGGCTCTCCCACATCTTAATTTATAACTTGTGACAATCATTTACTCGTAACACAACAATTTACTTGTACCCCTATACTGCAAACACTCAGCTGCACACACAATAGATGTAGGAATTAGATTAAAATAGCTCCCTAATTTATTCAAAATTATTTTTGATATTGTACACATTAAAATCTAAAGCCTTCACTGTTGAAATTAAGCATTATAAGATTTAAGAGCAGAACTCCAACAAAATTGCTTTTATTTGCTGTTTTGGTTGATTTTCCCAAAGAGTTGTAGTGTCTTCTGACAGAAATTTGACAGAAAAATTGCATTGCTTTCAAGTGAGAGTATGCAAAATGATTTAGGCAGAGCAAGAACCCATTTAAAATTGCTCAAAAATCAGACTTCATTTAAATGGTTTTCAGAAAAATGTTTTATTAGCTTATCACTCCCTTTTATCCAGCCTCTTCTAACAAAAGAAATTACAAGAAAATTATTAACCTACAGTTATTCACTATGTTCAGCAGAGTAATTCACTGTATGTTCAGACAAAGGTTTTCAACTTGTATAAATATGAACAAAGCTGGAAGTAATCAAGTAAATTAAAGGGGCAAAAAAAAGTCTCTCAGATAATATACTTACCCCGAAAGAACAGTAGTAATTAATAGCATCCTGCCTGTATAAGAATTTCAGTGCCTTGAAATTTCAGGAGCATGTGTCTACCAAGTCTGAAAAGAAACCCTATTCAGCAGAAGTAAAGAAAATGTAAAAAAAACACAAAAAGGCTTCATGGTGCAGCTCTATTTGGTGGATTTGACTGGAAAGGTCACCTTTTCCTCAAGAGTGACCATAAGAAATGCTCAAAAGAGGGTGAAAACATTATTGTATGGCTAATATAATGCCTTTTCTCTCACAGGCTTCAGCACATTTTTGAAATGGAAGATTGTAATCAAATGTAGAGAAGAGAACAATGCTTGCCCATACATAAGGAACATGCAAGAAAATACTGCAGCATCATATACATTCACCCAAAGTTTGCATAACCTCGACAGGCATCTCGTGAGTCCTTTCAGCAAGTGGGCACCTTATCACCCCTTGTGCTGAAAAAGGGGCTCAAAACAGGAACTCCATCACATGGCAGATCTGACAGAGTACAAGAAGCATTTGGACAATACTGTCAGGCACATGGTGTGACTTTTGGGGCTGTCCTGAGCAGGGTGAAGAGCTGGACTCAGTGATCCTTGTGGGTGCCTTCCAACTCGGCATATTCTGTGATTTTGTGAAAACATTTTAAATACCTATTCAGGTGAACCTTCATGCATACACTGATCAGAATGTGTCCCCTTTAGTAACTTGTTATTAAGATAGATATTGCTCAAATTCAATTTGAATGAGTTATAATCTCTATATGCTGCTGGCTACATTTGGAAATAAAGTTTGCACACGCTGTCATTAGCTACAGCTTGACAAGTCTGCTTAATGCTTCTACCACGAGACACATGTTGTGAACAGTTGCCCATCTTTGCAGTCTACCTGCATCATAACAAATAACAAAACTCAGGTGTGTAGGCTCAAAATAGTCAGTACATCCCCAGAAGAGCAGAGATGAGTTTTGAGATGGAGGCTACTGTATCATAGGAACCTGTGAAACTGCCAGCTGGTCTTAGAGTAAATCCCTGAATGTCTACCAAGAGAACATTAATCTATATAACCAAGACGGCAACGTAGGTTCTTCTCTTTTACATCGTCACAAGATGTTTTCACTTCTTTAGTAGCTAATGAAAGATGATGTCTTTAATTTTTTACCTTTAATAATTTTAACTATCAGCTAGCTTTAGATGTAGAAGATTTCTCTGACATTCAAATGCATTACAAGCTTGAACTGACATTGTTATTCATAGGTATCATTACATCTCAATATAAACTGCAGGGGCTAAACAGGAGAGTTTGATGAGTCTTAAATTTTGTTGCATATGTGTGGATACTTTTGGAGAAAGAAGAGAGAAGCTGAATTATTTTGACTGGGGAAGCACTTTTTTTTCTTCTTCATTTCCGCTTCAAATTGGCTTCTCCAGCTCAGATACTTGGAGTGTGCTAAGAAATTTTCCATTACTATCTGCCATCAGAGATGTTCCAGCTTATTTGTAGTCAAACAGACTAGTATTTATTTTCTGAGGAAAAAATAGAAGTTTAATATCTCTAAAGTATGCATATCTTTAAAATATGTGTGTGAATTACTGGTAGAATTACAGTAAACAATACAGAAAAAAATGCTGCAGTGGCTTATGACTTTAGACATATACCAAAACAAGAGTTGTATTAACAATCTCAGCCTGATATTAGTCCTGGGATCCAAGAGCTCTATCCCCGTCTCACTCCCATCTCTTCACTCAGTCTAATAGCGGATTGCTGCTCCCATCTTCATCTGTCTTGATATTAACTTTGATTTATCACCCACAACTGGTGAGCCTACTGTGAGTAATGGTGTAAGAAATGATTAATGCAGTGAGGCACTAAGAAGTAATTGCATTGGAAAGGCCTGCCTGTACTTTTTTGCTTTTTAAGAAAAGATTATACATTTCATTGCTACTTATCGTAATAGCTGATGTGTATGTTACATGAAAGATCTCTTCTCACTAAGCCATGTTCTTATTTTATTTAGAATATCCTTTGGAAAAAGATTATGACCTCAAAACAATAATTTCATTAAGAAATTAAAGCTTAAACACTTACAAGATAGAACAGAATATCTCATAAAATATGAGACATTCTCTCATATTTCGGAATTTATTTTTTTCCCCAAATTTAGGGTGTGTAAATTTTCAGTCAATAAAGAGCACTGTTATAACAGTGTATTAACATCAGTTTGGACATCAGAATTAATCTGTTATTAGACTGGCACATAAGGCACATACAGAACCAGGAATTGCACTGCGGCCTCTTTTCTTAGATGAAGTGAGTCTTTGTCATAGGTAGAATTGCACTGCAAAATTTAGAAAATTCTGTGCCACCTACTAGCACCTGTGTGTTTGCACATACACGTTATCTCCCCTGAAAGAACTCACTGAAACTCTGAGCACTGAAAACTGGAAAGGGAAGAAAAAGACAAACCATATTCCATAGTCAGGAATATAGTTCTGTATAAATATTTTTCCTTGTTTATCTCAATTACAATTTTTAGGCTATTTACATTTTTTTATTTATTACACGCACAAAGTTGCATTGGTTTGACTTTGAAAGTAAATGTGTGGTGGTTTGTGTTTTTTTCCACGCTCACAAAATTTGCATTTTTGGAGAAGTGAAAATTTCCCGTCAGAATGTAATCTCAATCTTATATTTTGAAACTTCACAATTTTAGCTTCCTTACAGTATGTTTGCCATAATAATATAAAGTAGCAGTATGATTCTATAATTATATTTTACAGCATGAGAGAGATAAAATTCAGCACAGATGAGAAATGTAACTGGAGTGCCTATGGTTAGCTTTTTCTTTTGTTAATTATCTGTTTAATTAGTTGTGATATTGAGAATGATCTTCCAAACTACCTCAGACTCCTCATCCATAGCCTTTTAGTGGCCCACAAAACAGTGGCTGCAGAAACCAAATACTGAAAATTTGAAAAGGCAAGGATATTTTGGTGGAGTAATTTACAGTTTCATACCTATATGGAAGTTGAGGGTTTTTTTAAGAAAAAAGAAAAATAAAATCTCTGTGAGCATTTTTAACTTTGGAATAGACAACATTCCCCTGTACTATCATCTCTGCCAACCGCATCTGTAAAGTATAGAAATTCATTTACTTAATTTTACTATGATAATCCCCAAAAGCTCAGTTCAAAAAAGGTCCTATAACATAAAATCTTGTACAAGTACATGTAATCCCAGCTTCAAGGAATTCATTCAGCTATGCTTAGCACAAATACAAAAGGAAACATGACAGGTACGCAGACATTTTATGTGGTCATGGTAATATTCCAGTGAGCTGTTGACATCATGTAATGGTCAAGACTAAATAAGAAAGAAGTTTTAAATTAATATTGGCTAGTTTCACTAGTCAGTGGAAGCACTACTATTTGATTTCTTGTAATTATTTTGGTTTGAAAGACAATAGTCTTAGCATTATGTTGAAAAGCCCGGATTCTTCATCTAAGAAAAGAGGCTGCAGTGCAATTCCTGGTTCTGACTTTAGATAAGGGGAAAATAGATTTGCAAGAGCACATTATAAACAAGACATGAAAGCTGTGAAGGGCAGGAATGCCCTCACCCCAAGTCCTTGATGTGGGTGCTTGCTCTTGAGGGCAACAAGTCCTTCCTAGCGTAAGAAAAGGCTTCATGCATAGTGGGTCAAGGGGCGCCAGCAGAGATAGGGGTCTGGATGACTGGTCTTGGGGAGAGGTAAACACAGATGGGAGAAAAAGGGAACACACAGGCTTATCACCCATATCGGGCTTTGAATTCAAAGTGCTTTAGCAACCCAACGCGGCTTTCCAGGCCATGACCTTCTGCAGGAGTTTCCCTTGCCATAGACCATTCAGACTTTCCAAATTAGGTACTGTTTCTGTTTGGTATAAAAACCTAGCTATAGGATGACAATGCTAATGACACATACAAGTATTGACATTTTCTAGGAAGTGAACATATTGCTGAAGAAAGAGGGCTAAAAACGTAATAGATGTACACTTGTAAGGCCAAAAATTGAAAGTAGTGTACCAGGATCACTGCTAAATTTGTGTTTTGAGATCAGACAATAAAAAAAAAAAATAAAATGCAAGAGGTCGTGAAAATTCAAAAATTATTCAACATAAGGTGAAGAATTAAAATGCTTTAATCATGCTCCTATGATTGTGTGTCATTACTGGGCAGAGTTGAAGTAATTTCTCTTCATGGAGCAATCTAACATATTAAATTAAAGGTTGAAAAAAATCTGAATAATGAGTGTTCTGCAGTGCTTATTTGGGAGATATTTACATCCAGGTTTTGGGGTGGGATTTTTTTCCTATTTAAAGCCTATTACTAACCATCTTCACATTTGTCTAAAAAATATATTTGCTGTCACATTATTTTTTAATATATTTGCATTCAAATGATGTTATGCTTTAAAATGAGTTCAGAATATACATACCTAACATATGGACATATATATCTATACCCTTCCACACACCTCTGAATGCTATTGAAGATTGTAGGGTGTGGCTACTGTCCATATTAAGTAGTTTTGTCCTTACACATCCAACTTGCTTTAACATTCCCAAACACTCTGCTGACTCATTCTGTTTATCAGCTATAAGGAAATGTTCTGTTATGCTAAAACCTGCAAATATTCTGCCTTTGAAAAATGACTTGTTTGTTACTTTTCCTGTAACCAACCCAGTCTTCCTTACTCTGGTAGCGAGATACTACATTCCTACACAAAGGATCAACCTGTGTCCAGTGTTCTAAAACAGTTTGTTGTTTGCCTTTAAACTCATCTATTTGCTCAATTTCCATGTTTATCACTTTATTATTTGTGTTTAAACACAAATTCGCATTGCAAGGAAGTATCTGCCATTCATTACATTACCACCAACAACTTTCAAGCACCGTATTATCTAAAAACACATAGGCAACAAAGGGTCAATCAAGAGGCCATTACAATATGCCAGTTTGGAGCTTGAACATGGACTCTTAAAATCTGTTATCTGAACAGTTTGGACCAGAACCATGGAAAAGTACGACAGTACCCTTTACTTAATTCCTAGTCTGGCTTCCCTGGAAATCAGAGTCACAAGAACAAAGATAATAATGTTGTACTATTCACAATTTTGTTTAATTCTTTTGTTCTTCCGGAATAGATTAGGCCTTCAACACCATCATTTCCAATAAAATTGAAGGAAATAAATAGTATGTGAAAGGCTTGCCAACTGTTAAATTTGTGAAAGTAAGTTTTGAAAAACTATGGCATATATTACCTAAAGGAACTTAGGCAGATAAAATAAAACCAACCTCACAGTACCTAGAACTATTGTAAAATCATAGTTTATTATCCACAGTCATATCTATGAGTGACTTCAAAATGTTTCTAATATAAAAAACCCCACACAACTCCTGCCGTAAAAGACTAATATTGGTATTCGTTATTAACACTTTCTATTATCCTTCTAAACTCTGACAAAGAATACAAAGCAGAGGAAACAGACATTTGAGATAACACTAAACTAAAGAGACAACATTCTAAAGTTTGCCTTCATAATTATATGTCAATGTAATTAAATAATTGTAGTTGGAAAACGGTTGTAGTCAAATAGTTTATTCCTATGTCAATCTTCTTCCATGGAACAACTTAAAATTTTTGGATCTTTGTAAATACAGAAGCACAGACAGTTAGTTATATTTTTGCATCTGTTGCTGGGTTAAATAATTAAGTAATACTAGATAATATATCAAGGTGCATCTAATCTAATAATAATGGAAGTCCTTGAGTTCTACATTTTGTTAGGTTGCATATAGTGTTTTAACTACATGTTAAACTTGCATAACTGGTACTATAAAAAGTCACACTCTCAATCTGTTAAGTACAATGTAAGGGAAAGTGCCATTTATCTAAATGTTTAATAACACATATCACTATAACACTGACATACTATGTCTTTACATATCAGTTGGATTTTTTTAAAAGAGTTCCTTTAAATATAAAGTTAGTAAAGCTAAGGGTATGCAAACAAAATATAAATTTAGATGTAAATATATTCAACTACTAAAAAAGATATATGCGTGGAATACTAAAAATAGACAGGAAATAAAGTAATTATTGTGAAGTTTATATATATATATGTGATAGAATATACTTTTACTGACCTAAGCATATACATGACAGTGTACATATTTACCTAAAATATAGGCATATGTGTATTTCTTCAAATTCAAGATTCTAGATATTCATGAACTTAGACATTACTAAAAATTACCCATATTTCTATGCTAGACAAACAACTCTACTTTCACATAAATACCAACATATTGTATTATGTAACTTCCTATTTATATAAATATAAATAAATAATACTAAATATAAATAAATAAATACTAATAAATTAATATTTCCTTTATATGCTGACGCAATGTAAATATGGACATAAAAGGAATTAAATGTATATAGAAAAATATTTACATGTACAAGTATAATATATTTATATGTAAGTCTAGAAACCAACGTTCCTGGATTGTCAATCCCACTGTTTGTTGGAGTACAGATTTGTAAATGCTGGATTCTTAGAGAATCACCATATATCAATTAATGACCAAGCTGCCATTACAAAACAATGCCAAATAAAAATAGTTGGAAAGCTTCAACACGTATTTTGCCAGTATATCTGCAAAGGCATTTAAATATGAAAAGTTTTTAATTCGTGAGATATCTAGCAGGGAAGTAGACATATTTTTGCTTTCTATTGTAGTAGCTGTGGATTTGACAAAGTCTCCCACCTTTACACAGTCAAAGTAGATTTATAAGAGTTGAATGCAATCCTCCCTACGTGGAAACAATTTATGACTGCTTTCTAACAAAAAGATTATTTGCGATTAGTTGAATGGACACACCATAGAAAACAGAATCCTTGCATCTTGAATGTAGGAAAAATAGATGTCGATGGATTCTGCCACTAAAACTAGGTGAAAACCACACAAACAAGAAGCTCCCTTTTGTTTCTGGAATTGCTGAGTTCTATTCAGAGGGGTTGCCCTGACTTCATAAACATGTCCAAAACAAATGAGTGCTAATAAATTTCAAAAAAAATATGGAGAACCAAAGCTAACCTACAGAAGTTCAATTCAACAGAAGATCTTTCTTGACCTAAGAAACTATGAAAATTGTGCGAAAATTATTTTTTGGCAAGAAGATATTTGTCAGAGGCCAAATTCTCAGTAAATATGAAGACAAGTAAAAAAAATCACTTGCAGTAGTGTTGTTCTGGCTTTATACCATTTAAAAATATGCCTTACCATTTATCTTTCTCTTTTGTTACACCTCTTCATGGCTCTTTGCTAATATTAAATGAGCAATATCTTTCCATTCACACCTTATAAGTTTGTTCTCTCTCAAATATTCTCTCTTCTTCAAAATAAATCTTATTTATTGGGATTTTTTCCACTTTCATGAGTCTAAATATATCTATAGAACAATGGTAATTTTATAATTTTTCTCTGAAAAAAGAAGACTGTACTTTTAAATTGTCTTTTCATTGCGAAAAGACAAAAGTGACAGAATCAATATCAAAAGTAATTACCTATGAATATTTTTTTATAGGTGATATGGTGCAGTAAGCACAGGCATTAGTTATTCTGATGGTTAAAGTTCTCTTTAGTTGCAAAATTTTTGCAACTAAAAATTATTTTTAATTTACATCATAATTTTGACCACTACTTCATAGATCTAGTGTATCACCAGGATATTTCCTGTTCTCTATTTTAGTCATGGCTTATTGTTTTCGCCATTATTTATATGTGTATGTGTATGATCCACTTTAAAAAAAAACAAAAAACTCAAAGCACATCTATAATCACTAAACCAAAATAAGCATAAAGGTATATCCCATGATCGTGTAGCTAAGAAAGAAAGGATTGCTCCTGGAAGAACACAAGTGCCCTCAGTCTTCTCAACCCCAGCGTAAGTTGAGAAACAAAAGCACCTCTCAGAGCTGGGGATGGTTGCTACAGAAAACACTTCCTCATTTTGAGATGTCCACAATTGCTGTTACACTGACTGTTAAACACACTTCGGCATAGACGCCTCTGTTGGACAAGTGTACAGAACTCCTAATTAAGGAGTTTCATTTTTGCCACAAAAGGAGCTAGATTGTAATGGCATCTTTTGTCCTATGCTTAATGAAGGGTGAGATATTGTTTAAACAATTAGCAACACCGCTGCAAGAGAATGTGAGTAATTAGCATAGCTTAACACCCAGAGGAACACCAGTCGCTGTTGTTAGTATCAACAGCATGTCCATTTAAAAAGAAAAATCACAAGAGTCACTTGAAGTGGTTTAGCTTTTCTTTTTGAAAGATAAAATTAACCACATATTTTTTTAACTGATGCACTATACTACTGGCTACCTCATTCTCATTCTTTCAGAATTTTTTTACAAGATTTTAAAGATTTTAAAGACATATCAAACCCCATGTATATTAAAAAGCCACCGCAGATTTATAGCAAGCAACAGTTTTCTCTAGTGGAGATTTTCTGATCTATTTGAATTTTTAGTCTGCGAAAGGTGTGTGTACATTACCTGTAAGTTAACAAAGACTGTCTGCAAGCACATACCTAATGTTATGTTGGCAGAAAGACCAGTGACTAAAGAGGTCATATAACCATTTATGAAGGAAGAGGAGGTCTGAAAGTGGAAAGGGGCCTGAAATTCTTGCCTGTCATCTACCAAACACCGGTGTGATCCAGTATTGTTCTTTCACTTCTTGTAGGGCAAATGCCAATCTACAGATCTGAAAATCTCATTTTCTGAGATTGATTTATAAACCAGAACAAATTGCTGAGACAGAAATCTAATGGGGAAAGGGAAGACGTAGGTTTCAGATTATCTTCTTATGAACAGAGAATGGATGCTGGATCTGGATGGGAAACACCTAGCCTACTGTTCCTGGAGTCAGAGCATAAATGTATCATAACTGCTGGCATAATTGCCTGACTGATTTCATCACTGGCAGTAGCAACGTGAAATAGGCTGCTTCATGACAAAGACAATAGGAACAGGATTTCACATAGACTAGTAATTGTCTATGTAAACTTGTTTGATACAGTGTGGGTACAAAGATAGTCCACATCTCAAAAGAAATCATACAGATGATCATAAATGATGTTAGGAGTTGTTGGTATGAGGCAAGAGTTATTTGGCCTAGGACTATGGTAACCATTAAATTAGTACTTTAATTAATCTTCCAGAAAACTGGTGGAAAGTACTTTATTAGACTTCTGCCAGGTTAGCTACACTGGGTAACATCCAATGCAAATGTTATTTGTTTTTGTGAGATGCACCTTCTTAAAGTCTAAGCAAAGACGCTTTTTTGAACAGGCATCTTTGCACAGAAAAGCCACAGACTGTGCAAAAATACCCTCGTCTTCTTCACAACTATCTGCAAAATGGAGTCAAAGACATCAAGAGAGAAGACATGCCTTTTAAAGTCTTCTTTCAAGACTCGCATTGTCTATGTACATCAGCACTAAGAAACATTTACTATTTTTTCACATCCAAAAAATATACTTATCCAGTATTTAATGTTGAAGGTATTTCATGTTAAGTAGTCTGTTCCTACTGGTATAACATTGATAAACCATACACTGTTATCTTACTAAATAGTAGCACCTGTTAAGGATGTAAACCCACTGGATTATTAAAAAGCACTGTAAATCCATGCATCTTCGATTCATGTTTATAGTTCATGCTCAACATTATCAATGGATAAACTATTAGAATAAGAGATCAGTTTAGAAAAAGAAGAAAGCAAAAATAACAACTCCTCCTTAGTAAATAACATCTTTAAGAGATGAAAGTAAGCTCCTGGGTCCAGGCAGAGAAGTGTCTTTCATTATGTTAATATAATCATAGGATATGATCTGCATGTTTGCATATTCATAAAGGCAAAAAACCCACACAGAATGCGTATGTAGATTTCATCCGCAATCACCTGAAGTTATCACAGATCTGTGTACGGCCACACATTTTTATCTGAAAGGATTTAAGTTAGTTAAATCTATTAATTCAGTTTCTTTTCCACCTTCAAAATTCTGTGTGAGAAGCCGGGCAGATAAGCTTTGCTCTCCACTCTTGTGATTTCTTGATTGCAGTCCATTTTTGAAAAATCCCACTGCACACAGGCACACACAAACTGTCTGGAGGGAGTGGGTGGAGGTAAGTATGGGATGCCTAGTTCCTGCCTTGGCTCTGCAGCAGCACAGGAATTGGCATGAGAGAAATGTACACCCAGGTGGATGGGAGGTCACTCACCTTGGCCTCAATATTCAGCAGGAGCTCTGCCTCTGCCAGCAGCCCTGAGAGCCTTGAGAGAACCCTGAGACACGGCTGCCCACTGCTACCTCACCCAGGGCATCCTGTGCAGGGCCAGGCCGTCAGAGACTTCCAGCTACCTGGCAGGAGTTATGCCAGAAGCTTGCCAAACTGTGGGAATGCAACAAGCTCAAAAACAATTCTGGTTTTGTTTTCAGGACTGCACTGCCTGCGAGGCTGGTGGGAGGCAGCGTGGGAAGAGTGGAGCCAGCATTCGGTTTCCCTGGCTGGACAGGCAGCTGGCATCCCTAAAGCCAGCACAGATAAATGCATCTCCTGTTAGTGGTGATGTGAAGGGCTTTTCACAATGAAAGCAACTTAATGAAAAATAATCAACAGCAAAGAATGCCTGACATTTCAATCAATGCCTGTGTATGTGCAGTCAGCACTATACCTTGCCAACTGCCAGGAATAAAGCTGCAGGTACATAGGGAAATTCACTTAAAGAGTAGTATATACTACATATTCCTTATGACAGCTTTAGAGAAATCAAAGCACAACTGAGGAATTCTTCTTAAAGTGAAATCTGACACATTTTAAATGGTGATGAGCAAACACACATACAGATGTGCATTTGTATCTCGTCTGATTAGAGATCGCACATCCACCTTTCCCAACCCCTGCCCGAACAAGGAATTTAGCATGCAACTGAAGGGTACTTTCCTTCCCAACCACACACTGCTTGGCTAGGAAAGCTGAGAGGTAGCACTGACCTTTAGCTTGTCATAACGGTCACTCAAAGCTGCCACCTGATGGTCACGGTGTCGCCCGACCAGTTTACACAAGGCACAAATTAACTGGTCATCAGTCACGCAGTACATGTTAACTTTCTCATCCTCATGCTCCAAGCACATTAATCCCCTGATGTGGGAGTCCGGGATGGGCTCAATGAGACGGTGGCCAGTGAACGGCTTCTTATTGGGGTGAGTGGCTTTCAGGCACTCCTCGCAGTAGGACACCTCGCAGGTAACACAGGTTTTCACTGCCTCCTGGGCAGGGTCTTGGTCGCAGAACTGGCAGAGGACCTTCTCGCAGGACGACATGCTGTTGTTATCAAATGCCCGCTCCCGGCGGGTCTCGCTGGGGGAATTGGGCCCGCTGACCGAGGCTTTCTGAAACCTGTCGATGATGTTCTGCAGGGTGACGTTACGCTTGAGCCCGTCTAGACCGCGCTGGCTGAGGGTGATGACATAGCGGCAGGTCGGGCACTGGAAGGCGGTGATAGACTCCACTGGCTCGTTGGTGGCGCAGTGGGAGACCAGGATGCGGTGTGCGCAGTTGAAGCAGAGGCTGTGAGCGCAAGGCAGCAGCAGCGGGTCTTCAAACAGCTCCAGACAGATAGGGCAGGTCAGTTCTGACTCCAGTGTTTCCATCTTCAGGCAAAGCTTTCCTGTGGCGTCAGCGAAATCCAGGGAAGCTGATCAGCTATCTGGAAACACACGTAAAATTCGATTAGGCAAGAGAAAACATGAGGGGTCAGCCATGGGGGGTTGTCAACTTTCGCCACTGCTCCCTGGTCAACCCACCACGCCGGGCGGGAGAGCAATCAAAAGTTTTGAACCTGCACATGAACATATCAAGGTATTTAAAACTGGACTGTTTTATTTCCCACCCTCCCTTTTCACTTAAGAATGAAAAAACCCCAAGCCGCCTTCATTTTTTTTCCTTTTTCCTTTCTCTCTCATGCAATCAAGGAAAACAGTAGATGTTTCTGTGCATTATTAAAACCTAAAATGATGGTCTTCAAACAGCCTATTACAGCAAAATTAGATTTCTTCTGCAGATGCTGCTTTTGGCTTCACTCATCTATTACCAAAACTTTTTTAAATAAGCACTTCACCTTTGTTCAAGGATTAGTCCAGAGTATTATAATTGATAAATTTGTAATCTCTACTACCATTAACAAAGTTATTTTATCAGATTGAAATTTTCATTTGTTACTATAGAAATAGCATGGAATTTAGAGTACATGTCCAAGTTTACTTGTGTAAATATATATATGAATATATACACAAGGAATAATGTTTCTAGGGAAGCATGTGATAGTTTACATATAATATGTATGATATATATCATATACTAATCTATTCCTATGTATTTCAAGAACATATACAGCTGTATTTATATGTACCTGTACTTTTGTGCATATATACCTGTATACACATGCCAAAAATATATCACATACATGTTTGCAGTAAGATAAACATAGCTAGGGGAGCGCACAGTGTCATAACTGAAAAGCCTAAAGGAAGGTGAATTAAGTAGATGGCAAAAGGTAGTTTAGCCCAAATTTCTAACCTCTTGTACAAGAAGGGTCTCTAGACAGTAAGACAGTAAAGTGCAGTGAGATAGTGCATTGTGTGATTTGCTAGGAGGAGTTTGTGTGTGTGTGTAAGCATCACTTTTTTAACGAATACTCTCTACTGCTAAAACATATGAACTACTGCCTGCTTTAGTGAACTTACTAAACATCTGAAGTGGATTTTTCAATGATTTTTCAGTGGAGGACATGGGATTTTCCAGAGAAGGTAGCAGTACACCCCCATCAGAGATCAACTAAAACTTCATTTTGCTTCCCTTCCTGTGCTCAGTGTTACAGAGTGTGGTTTTGAAAGAGTCGCCCTACGCAGCTCTCCCTGCCTAAGCTCCTGTCAAGAGCCTGTCGCTGCCGCAAGCAGACAGGTCAGTGAAGCAGAAGCAAAAGCTATGCTTCACACTCACAGAGCTGTACCTCTTCACAGTACAATGTATTTAAGCTTTGTTGCTCATAACTGAGGACAGCTTCAGATGGCACAGCTGCATCGTCTTTACACTGTAAAGTCATTGTTTAGTTGTGTGAACTCTTGACTCCTCCCCTGACCAGGGAAAAGGACAGAAGGACCAGAATCCCCCACAAACAAACCTTGATTCATTAAGGGTGAGAAGAGCTCAGGGCTCATTAGCAGCCTTGGGAACCAAGCATGCTTGAACCTTCTGTACTTCATGACAATTAGTGTGGGGAGCATGGTGGCAGTGACAGGAATGCTACCTATAACCTCAATACGAAACACAGCAAAAAGGAAAGTTCAGCAAACAGAGGCAAGGTTCAGACTGTCCATCAGTATTCAGTCCTCCTTGCTGTGTGGGAAGAGCAGCAAGGCGTCTGTTCCAGAGGTATGCTTAGAAATTAGGATACTTTGCCTCTTTGCACTAATGTGTCCTTTTATTCTGCCAAGAAATTTGAGCATTTAAAAAACGCGCTGACCCTGTCATAAAATTTGTTTTTCTATATCTTCTGTGATGCTGATCTTTCTTGAAATAAAGTTGTTTGCCAAAGACTAATTCATTTATAACTATCCATCAGCTGCCATTATTGCACGGTGCATCTGGTCAAAATTAAACGTCTGGCAATTTAATACAAGCAGGAAGACAACTCCCCTCTCAGCCATAGCCACACAGCACAGAAGAGATGAAAGCCTTTTCTGCAAATGAAGACCAGTTTGTCTTTCCTCCTCTTCACTCTCTGTCTCACAGGAGTCCCAGAAGATCAAAATCTCATTCACATTGTTTGAATCCCTTCCACACCACAACTGTCTACCTCATCATCCACTTATCCTGCAGGCTGAATGTTGCACTGGAGAAAGGGATTCAGAGTTGGCAAGAGACAATGTTCAAAAAGACAAACTAATAATTGCTCATCTATTAGCATGCCTGTGAAAACCTCTGAGCCTTTTAGGTTGGTTTCTTAGGACCATGTTCAGTGTACAGGCTTTCTTGCATGCTAATCTTTCTGTACAAAATTCCTCCAGCTTCTTTGTGTGCCAAACAGTTTCATTCATTCAGTTTCCTTCTTAAAGTACTTTTTTTAACCAAAGGTATTTTTATGGTACTCATATAAAAGAGAGGTACAGATAAACAGCTAGAAGCAGCAAAAAACATTTGCATCATTGCCTCATGGAGAGATGTTTGAATCACCATCAGGGCTCTACACAAATACCACCATCTCAACTGATGACTAATTCTGATCTATCTGACCTGAATGAGCAGCAGCTCAGGCCTAACTAATGCTATTCAGCATGAGAAAGGGTGCCAAAATCTGATCTCAGACTGTAAATGTCTTGGAATAAGAGCCTATCTTCCAGGGTAATCAAAGCTGAGCACACTAATAGAAACCAAAAAATTACATTTCCCCTGTTTTCTTTTGCAGTTGCAAATAAGTCAAAACATACTACATCTGGGATTGTATAATGAATCCTTTGAGAGTCACTGAAGAGGGGTTGCATTTTCTGGGCAATCCAATGAGTACTCTTTAAAGCCACTGCAATTCCGCTTTCACTTTTAGATTGGTGTCTGAAGTACAGATCAGTGTGTTGATGATCCAGCTTTAAAATCTTTCAAACTCACTGGCCCTTGCCTTAAGGTTTCATGTTGAGGTTATTTTTTTTTTCTTTGAGAATTGTAAAGAATCTGTAGCCACAGAAAACTGAAAGACTAGGCAGAAGCATAATAGGCATGGTTTATATATGCACATGGTTGTATTCCATATTCAGCATAGCTCAAAAATTGAAAGCCACATAGACAGCCTCCAGACACAGAAAGGAAAGAAGGAATTTCAAGTACATAATTTCCTATTTGCAAAAATGTGGCATTACTGGCAGAAAATTATACTATTACCAAAATGTCACTGAAATTACAAATACTATTTTTCTACTCACAGGAGGTATTTTTAAAAACATATATCAAAATAAAAGATTGTCAAACAAGTGTTATTTAACAATCAAAAATATACTTAAGTAACTTTGAATTTGTGACATCTCACCAGGCACATAATGATTAGTTATGTAGTATGTTGTAAACATGCAGTAATTGAAATCCTACTATTAATGTAGTTCATGGCAAGACTTCTGCTAACGCTAGTGGAATTAGCATCTCTGTACCTCTGGTTATAAGCACGACATATTTTGCAGGTGGTATTAATGCCTTCATTTGCACAGAAGCGCACACAAAAGTTTTCAGAAGTAAAGAAATGGGCGAGGAATTAAAACAAAAGCCGAATTACAGAAATTTCAGTATGCTAAATACCAGTAGAGCTGAATAGATGAAAAAACTGTTTCATAACTAGAAGAAATGCTATGCTGAAAAAAGGTTGTATTACACTCTCCATTTACTTTATACTTAAAAAATTGTGGATCAGAGATATTGCCAAAAGTCCAGAAGACTGTTAGCATGGAACTTAATGACATCCTAGTAATCAAAGATCAAAACCACATTTCCTGAGGAGGACATCATGCCAGGGTTCATCATTCTTTGAAACATTTCTATCTGTAGCAAAATTTGGCAATTTGGTGGCACTGAAATCAGCCCATGAAGGCTGACTCCTGATTTTTCATTGCTGGGAGTGCCAGTGCTGTGGATGGTTCCTATGTCGTAAGTACAGAAAGCAGTACATAGAAGCAGTAGGATAAACATGCCAGGAAGTGCTGGTGAGGGGAGACTTCCATGAACCAGAGTTGTAAGCACTTCCTTGCAGGGAGCAACACAGCCCTATATTCTGAAGAAATCACCTGACCTTGGAAAGATGCTGCAAAGCACACACTGCTACACAGAGCTGTTCTCACAGCCAGTACCTGTACATGTCTCCTGTACACTGGCTAGCACTCTTTCTCCACCCAAATGCCAACCAGAAAATTGCAATTTATGTCCAAAACAATTATTCTGCTAACCTCCTAAGGAAAAAGCCAAACATCCACTAGGAATACAATATGACCTGGTAATGTCATAGTAATAAAATACTTTAAGAAGATTAACACAATTCTTTAAAGTTGGATCTGACACTTCAACCTAACTAGTAATGGACACTTCAACCTAACTAGTAATGCTCACCAGAGAAGTGACTGGTGACCTGACAAGGTCTTTACATTTATCTGTTTTTCATTGGCATTAATTAGATGATCAATGTTGACAGTTCTTTAAATTTCTTGTATTAACAAAGTAATTGCAGTGTGATATTGTCAAAGAACATTTTTCACCCTAACCTAGCACAGTTAACCTGGAACATGGTATTTGTATTGGGTTTGTGTGGAAGGGTTTTGGTAGCTGGGGGGCTACAGAGGTGTCTTCTGTGAGAAGCTTCCCTAACATCTGTCAGAGCCAATGCCAGCCATCTACAAGAACAACCCACTGCTGGCCAAGGCAAAGCCCAGCAGCAACAGTGGTAGCATTTCTGGGATAACGGATTCAGGAAGGGGAAAAAATGTTACTGCACAGAAGCAATTGCAGCTAGAGAAGAGGGGACTGAGAATATGTGAGAGAAACAGCTCTGCAGACAAAGACAGTGAATAAGGAGAGGAAGGAGGTGCTCCAGGTGCAGATTTCCCTGCAACCCATGATGAAGATCATGGTGAGGCAGGCTGTCTCCCTGCAGTCTGCAGAGATTCATAGCAAAGCAGATATCTACCTGCAGCCCTTGTGGCCATGCCAGAGCATGTGAATGCCCAAAGGAGGCTGTGACCCTTCAGGAAACCCACACTGGAACAGGTTTGTGGCAGGACTTGTGACCCTGTGGGGGACCCATGCTGGAGGAGCCTTGCTCTTGAAGGGACTGTACTCTCTGGAAGAGACCCATACTAGAGCAGTTTGTGAAGAACTGCACCCCATGGGAAGGACTCATTGCAGAAGTTCAGAGAGAACTGTTTCCCATGAGAAGGACCCCATGCCAGAGCAGGAGAAGAGTGTGAAGAGTCCTCCCCACGAGGAGGAAAGAGTGGCAGAAAAAATGCATGATGAACTCACTGCAACCTCCATTCCCCATTCTCCAGCACTGCTGAGGGGGAGAAGGCAGAAAAATCAGGAGTGAAATTAAGCCTGGGAAGAAGGGGGGGGAGGGGAGACAAAGTATTATATTTGTCATTACCCCATTCTGATTTGATGGGGAAATTAATTTAATTTTTTACCAAAGTCAAGTCTCTTTTGCCATAATGGTAACTGGTGAGTGATCTCTCTCTGTCCTTATCTTGATCCATGAACCTTTTGTTATATTTTCTCTCTCCTGCCCAGCTGACTAGGGATGTGACAGAGGTGCTTTGGTGGCACTTGATGTCCATCCAGGATCAACTTACCAAAAATATAAAACAACACTTAAAAATATATGTGCCATAAATTCTACTATATTAAGATTTTTGTCAGTAAAACACTACAGAATTCTCCCCACACTGAATAAATCCCCCACTATTACAATAAAACTAGCAGGCAATGTTTTAACATGCCACACATTGCCTCCTGATCCTTTTCTATTACAGCTGATCCTGCAATTTTCAGAGCATGTGAGAACACAGCCTACCAGAAGTGGAAAACAAATGAAAGAAAATGTCCTACAAAACTTCATTTTCCACTCTTGTAAAGGTGGAGCTCATGGCATGAATTACAGCTGTTTCAGTTAATTTTTAAATTGTAGTGAACTATCTGTCATTGTAGAAAGAAACAGAGCTGTAGGCCATTCTGGAAACTGTAAGCATCTTACTAAAGAAAGAGCACTGAGCAAAAGAGTTGGACATGTGATATGTTCCAAAATTCCTTGAAAAATCTCCGGTAAAATCAGAGTTTGTCATGGTTTGATGAATTATGATCAAAATCTGCCCAAGCAGGTTGGAATAGCATTTTTCCTGTTAATGTTTTCTAACAATTTACTGTGTTAAGGCTACTATGGAATGCCTGCTACAGCAAGGCCATTTCAGCCCTGGTCCTCCAAATTCATACACAGGAACATTAATTAATGGACACAAGACCACAGGCTGAGCTAAACATCAAACACTTGAAGATTAAGTATATTTGTGGAAAACACTAGCCAACTTTTTTGGATAGAAAATCAAATTTATTGAACTGCCCTTATACGAATATGAAAAGAAATTT
Source organism: Lepidothrix coronata (assembly GCF_001604755.1). NCBI lineage: Eukaryota > Metazoa > Chordata > Aves > Passeriformes > Pipridae > Lepidothrix > Lepidothrix coronata. The sequence continues at coordinate 2,203,289 of NW_016690215.1, forward strand.
AATACAAAATATAAACATGTACATATGAAATGCAATAAAATGTGTTGTGTGTGCATGTGTATGTCCATGTATGTATCCTAAGTTTATAGTACAAGGGGAATTACAGTCAACACACACACACACTACTCCTCAATAAACTATGGAGTGCTTAGGCAGGTTACTAACATTTGTACATAGCTGCAGTTTTTGAAATGTTTATTAACATTTAACATAAATGTTTATTAACATTCAACATAAATGTTTACTAACATTCATACATAGCTGCAGTTTTTGAAATGGTAACATTTTTCTGTTAAGTGCACCACTAAAGGAAAATTTTAATTTACTTTCTTGTCATAAAGCCTGCAATGGGCTATTAAAAAAAAAACAAATAAGCTTTCAATTTCTTCTGTTAACTCCGAAAAAAAAAAATAAAAGAAGAAGAAGAAAATATTATTCTTGCCATTTTCTATGCTGCTCAAGGATACACAAAAAATTGTCTTGGGAACAACTTTTCCTTCCAACGAGTGAATGTGATTGTTCAATATTCCATTTAATGAACATTTCAAATGTGATTAATCCAATGAACTGCTTCATACCTCAGGTTGTCCCAAGTCCATTACAGATTCTACCTTTTGCAGCACAGACATTGAAGTCTGTGAGTAGTTATGATGCTAGTAATCACCAGCAGCACAGTGATATATTTATGTAAATAGTGTAGTTTGTGTTAGTAGAGTAAAAAAACTAATAACCAAACCTCTGATTTTTTTCTTTCGAAATGTTTGATGAAAACTTTCTATAAGAAAGCAAGCTGCATACAACCTGAAGCAAGGAATTACATATTTTCCCACAGTTTTTTCTCAAAGCAGTGCAAATTAATAAATATTCAAAGGATAGTGTCTGTTCAACAGCTCCTGATATACGAAAACAAATGTTCAGCATGAAAGAAAATTACTAGTTCATCCTATTCATACATTTCTATTGACAGAAGAATGATGCCTTGTCCAGAAGTTACATGCAGTGTTTCCATGATGTTGAAATAGTTGTTTGTAATATTTAAACAATATCAATACAGCAAAAGCGCATCTGCCATGCTGTTTGCAGTGATATAAAGCCTCAACAGCATCCCTCTCTGCTTGAAACATATGGTAGTAGGAGAATATATTTTCAAAAAGCTGAATCCTGTTATGTTATTCACTGAGACAAGAACACCTCACAGAATTAAGGTCTTTGGCACAACATCACATATTCCTTCTCATGGGAGCTAAAACAATAACTAAGGCTCAAAAGCTAACAGACTAGGAAAAAAAAGATCATGTCCTGTAAATCCCAAAGTAATCAAGAAATTGCTGATTTAATATTATCTACAGTAATATATTAAGTACAATATTACACATGTGCACATAAACCTATACTACTATACACTTGGAATGCATTTTGACCTTCAATTTTTTATATTCTTGCAACTCCTGTAGCTTTACATTCTTTAGATACAAGATTTAATATTTCCTCAAAATTCTTTAGGGGAAGGAAAGCAATGGATTGTTTAATCTTTAACACATGTGAATCAGCACAGGTCTACTGGCGTCATTAGTGACCTCCTATTAAATTTATGGCTAAAAGTCTGTTCTAAAAACCTCTTCAACTAAATTCACACTCTTCGTTTGAGAAATCGGTATTTATTCTGGGGTATATCATAGCTATATACGAAAAGGTGTGGAGGCATCGGGTTCACATGTTGGTCTAATGGGAAACAACAACTGGAGCAACCTCAAAAGGTTACCAAAAGGGACAAATTGCTATATACCACACCATTTTTTTCTCACTCATTTCAAGCTAAGAGATTCCTAGATGATAGATGCTACTCTGCAGCAAAATGAAGGTAAAATAATTTTACTCACTCAAACCCACCAATTTTCATAGGGCTTTGGTTGCACAGTAGAGGTGGAAATCTCTCACACTTCTCCAGCTGAGAATTTTACTTGTTAAATGCCTTAGATGACATGGTACGCTCTGATCTTTAGCACAGATGATACAGCAACAGAAATACTCTATGTGTTCCAGCACATTCCTTCCAGCCACATGTGTTCACACACACGGATACGTAATGTAATGCAGGTTGGAAACACTGGAGCCATTAAACTACAGAAAATTTTCAGGAGATCTTAGGGTGGCTGAAAGAAATTACTGCATTTTCTTTCCACCAAGTTGTTCTATGAATTCCTTCCCCACAGTTAAGTAAAAGGAATTGTTAATACTACTTAAATTCATAATCATTGCCTCCACCTAGATAAAGACATTTTAAGTTCACAAGGAAGAACACCAGGGTCTGCTTTCTTATCAAAAAGAGCAGCAAAAATAACAGCAAGAAATGTCCCAGGAACTGCTACAGGTATGAGAGTGTGACTTCGCCCACCACGCAGGACTTTTAAACTACCTGCAAGATGTATTTTTTATGAACTAAAGCTCCTTGTATTTACAGTCACATTACAAAACATATAGCATTAACCTCTCGCTGTCCTGTTCTCTCGTCCTCATGTGTGAACATTAAAAAAGTCTATTAAAGATTTTTTACTTCTTTAAAAGAACAAACACATTTTCTCAGAGTTATATTCTTCAGATTTGCAGAAAATATCAAGAGATTCTAGCGACTGCAAAAACCCCATACTGTTTAACACTGAAGAGCTCCTTCTAATTTATGCCTGCTATACTCTCAGTACACTGAACTCCCTAAGACCAATAGTGTATTTAAAAATCAAGATTTTAATCAGGTCATTAGAAGGGGAAATTAGCTGTGAACTCCCGGAAGGTGGAGGATAAGGAACAAATTATACCTGTGCTCTGAAGGTTATCTGTTTTAGACCTCTGACAAAAACCTCTATCACTGGTGGAAACACTCAGCTCAGGCTTCCTGGGCCCAGGAATAATAAAATGGAAACCAGCAGGACTAGTCCTCCATTTGGAAGAAGAATCCCCACATGGGCCCTCACCAGACCTTGAGGCCTGCCCTGAGAGGACTGGGACATTTCCCGCCCTACTGGTGTCACTGAGGAGACACAGAAAAGTGAATTGAGTCACAGGAGAATGATCCCAGAGCAACCTGTTTCCAGCTGACACCACTGAATGGGAATTTTTCTGCATTTGGATAGGTCTGGTCCCTACTGCATGTGAAGGGCACATGGACAGTTCCTGAGAACCAGACACAATAGGGTCTGCAGCAAGTCTCAAGACCAGCCTGCTTGACACAGCACCCCTAACTTCAACTTCTGTATTTTATTCATACTTTTTTTTTACAAAATAGTAGTTTGCCTTCCTGCTTCCTCCATGCAGATCATGAACTGGCTACAAGACCCTTGTCCTTCCAACTGTTCATCCTTGTCCGTCCTGCTATCCTACTGCAACTCTCTAACAGGCTTCAAAGGTCTAAGTTTCTCCCACTCACAGTACTAAGCAGTGTAGTAACTACTTTACTAGTCCTCTCCTCTGCTTGATTACCAAATGGCAGCATTAACCCAAATAACCCACAATGGTTAGGGCATGCGTAAAATAGTGCATGATTAAAAATTCTGATTCTGACACAAGAGAACACAAAATCTAAATTGCAAAATCAACTGAGAAGTTAAAGATGTACAGAATTGCATGTAGTGCTAGACAAGCTGTGGTTGTTCTGCCCCTAAGATGCTCAAAGGTTTGGTATCCCAAGCCAGCCTGTGCAGTAACTTACCATCCCTACCTTAGTCACAATGAGATGCAAAGTCTTATTCTTTATTCTTTGGAAATAAAGCCAAATACTAATAAAATGACAAGTTTTCACTTAACCTCTTTTGAGGACTTTCTAAGTCATATCAGCTGGTGCTTTTTGCAAAGAGACAGTAATGCTTTACTGCTTACCAGGGGCATGCCCACATGTATTTTATTCCTTGAGAAAGTGTTACTTAGAAACATACCACAATAAACCCTAGTGATCTCAAATATTTTTTCTATGCATTTACATCCTTTAAGAATGTTATCCTTTAAAGGCTTTTTAAAGACCTGAGACAAAACTAATCATTATCCACAGCCATGTAATCTTGCCTCACATGTTTTTAATATGTGGCAAGACTTCATTACTTCAAGGTAAGAAATTAAGAGCAGAAAAGGGCCGCGTTGGATCAGCAATGTAATTTGCAGCCTGCATTGTTGCTGTACAACAGCCAGAAGATCCAGTACCAAATTTAAGCTCACTATGCTGAGTGAAATGTCTTTCTGAGCTGTCACTATAGAGTGTCTTTGTTCCTTAGAGTCCCAGTTCCCTCCAGCCCTGAGATATGGGTGATGTTTGATTTGTACACCTCTTCTGTATTCAAGGAGATCCTGATCCTGGGAAAGGCCATGCTGAGTAGCCTCATGAAACGAATGGAAAATGCTTTTTTACTACCCAGCTATGCCTGTGCTCTGGCAACACATACACACATATATGCACTCACACACGTGCACAGGAAAAGGATCCAGGACTACTTACTAGATTGGTTGGACTACTTACTAGTTTAATTGACATATTCAAAGTAATGATTCTGCAGATAATCTTCAGAACATCCCAAAAGGGAATAGGAAAAAAACCTAAAATGAGCAATTGTTTCTGAATAACTGTATCAGTACCCCAGAAAGGCCTCTCAAGTAAAAGGTTCTCAATGTCACTCAAAAAATAGCTTAGTAGCTTTTAAGATAGCCTGGAAAGAGAAAACAATAGCTTAATTACATCCCTTTGAGACGTTCTTCATCAATGACATAAAAAGTCTCACGGTTTATCTAAAAAAAGATAGAATAAATTGTACATTTCTTGTCAGCTGGCAAGCAGGTCAATTTTACTGTAATAACTAGAGCAGCACTTTTTGAAAGAGTTACTGGTATGCATCTGCACAGTCTCCACCTTTTTCTTCCAGCAGCTTCTTAAATATCTACTTTAAAACTTCACTGAATATCAGCTTGTCCTATTCTCACAAAATTGCTCATCTTGAAATATTTTACTGGGAAATTCACATTATAAATTCTGTACTATTGTGGACTACACATGCTGATTATCCTAAATGTATGCAGTGTTTTGAGGGCTTTTGTGGATATAGAACTTGCATATAAAATAACTGTAGTGACCAGGCCATCACTCTGACCATATTGCTGCCAAAAGTACATCCTTTGAAAAAACGTCATCTCTCAGTCATCACGTTTGAAGCACGTCACCACCTTAGGTTATGTAACTTCATCAGTTACAAATAAATAAATAGGATTTAAAAGATTTTGCACAAGGAGTGTAGCAAGCTTCAGGAATTTACCGTATTTTTTTCATTTTTCTCATGTAAACATGTATTTCAGCCTTCATCTGTTATTTTAAAAAGAGAATTACAGTGTTCCAGATGTTGTTAACAGTATGCAGATGCTAATGCCCCTTTATCTCTCTTGCTGGTTTTATGACAACTAACAAGACAATAAGCCCTTCTTTGAAAACAAGATGAAAAATACTCTTTGTTAAAAATATTCCATTTTTTCCAGAGTTTTCAGTACCAAAAAGATAATTCATCACAGCAATAGAGCAAACCTCAACTCCTCCCTGTGACTGCTAAACACATTATAAAATACTTCCTAAATTACTTGCAATGGCAAACCTACACATATGCATCCACTCCAGTCTCACAAAGCCACCCAGCCCCATACCCACCACTGGATCCCGCCCTCTATCTTCTGGGTGACACATTGCTGCGGAGACAGGGACCACGCTGACCCTCTCAGAAATCACCAGCAGTCCAGCTGGGACAGGCAGTAGGAGATACCACCTTCCCAGCAATCCTGTGGCAGCACTGACTGCGTCTGCAACTGCGAGACAGTCACAAAGAAACACAACAGGAAAATCTCCCCTACAATTGCAGGAAAACCCGCTCCACCTAACTGCCTCCGCCAGGATCCCTGCTCCCAAAGCCAGCCCTTCGTGCTGCGCCCACAGCAAAACACCTCCTCTGCCTCCCAAGGGCCAGCACTGGTAGGGTAAGAAGGCAGGAAGAAACGGATCCTCTTGCAGGAACCCAGGAACCCACCCAATGGCTATGGTGGGATGTGCTGACTCGTAGTCTGGGTGAGGGTGAGCTCGGCCCTGGGGGCAGTTACCCAGCACTGAGTAAGGGCTGGCAGCACCCAGCACTGTAACAGGAGGCTGACTTGGACTGGCCAGAAGGAAGCTGACTCCAGAATGACAGAACTCTTCATGATAGACTTGTGGAAAATAATTACTTCACTTATTTTTTGCTATTTTCTCCAAATATTACTCAAAAGTGTATCAGCACAAAGTCCAGCAGGAGTTTGCCAAAAGCGTGAGAGAGTATAGCACTTGAGGGTAGGACTTCTATTTCTGCAAACAGCATAGAGACCCCATTTTCTGCAATTCATCAGATGAAATACAAGAGGAAATACAAGATGATAGCAGTTGCTTAATTTTTTTTATTTTTTTGTTTTAGCTAAACTTGCATGCAAGCAGCAAACAGCAACAGAACATGGCAAATGCTTTAGCAAAGTGTTCGAGAGGAATCCTGACTGAAGTCGCACCAGACATTTGGTCTTCAACAAAGGTGTCAGAAAAATCACTCGAAGTGGAAACAGCAGGAAAGAATTGCTTCCTTGTGTTCTCTGTTTTTCATGTTGCAATGCCCTCTTTTATACAATGGTAACACAACAAAGTGAAACAAAACGTACCTCAGATGTTTGAGCATAAGGTTGCAAATCTACACTTGTCTTTGGATTTTCTTCCATGGAAGAACCTGTACTTTGTTCTTTTCAAAGCAATAAACAACTATTGTGATTATTTAATTTCCTATACATTTCATTTCTTTGAAACAATACACCAAAGCCCTCAAGCTCATTTTTCATAAGGTTTTTAAAGGTTTATGCTGACAATGTCTGTTATCTAGTATATGGAAGAGCAGCTTCTAACAGGTGAACTGAGCATGCAGAAAGCAAAACAGATGTACAGTGGGATTACAATTATTGGAACCTTTTTCTATGATATTAAATGTCCATAGATGATCTAAAGACAAGTCAAGTTATAAGCAGCCCAGTAGAGGCCGTAGCACAAGTCCTAGCTGGAAGAATTTTAGATTCCTCAGCTCATATCCTGCCCTTGATCTTTCATTTAACAGTATCATGCAGTTTCTTTGCACTGTCCCTCCAGCCATGCTGGCTTGTACTCATCCAGACACATTTGGGATCAACCAGTCCAAATGATTCTCTCATTCTGTGATTAGCCAAGGCTAATGTTTGTCCACATTATAGTTAGCCTGAGTTTTTTATGCCATTTACCTGCAGACAACCAGCCACAGTCTGAAACAGTTTCAATGAACAAATATTTTTTTATATTTAAATATTCTTTTTAATCAATCACAAAAATGATGCAAAAGAATTCCAATAATCTTAATTCTACTGATATATCTGCCTTGATTTTTGCATGTGCTTCTTCAATTTGCAGGTAATATTGCATGTGTTTCAATAGACAACACCGGAAGGACCTTTCAGAACTTAGAACTGAGTATGCCTTATGTGATGGTTTGTCAGCAAAGGCTTCAGTGTACTTTTCACTGCTTACACACATGTATACACATATACACATGTATGCACATATACAACTTGTGCAGTAATTACAAATTCAAACCCATAGCCTCAAAATCTTATATTTGTGCCAGCTTGTTTGAGTTATCATCCAAGAATCTCAGCTGAAGAATGCATCTGACAAATACCCTTTACCTCACCAAACTCCTTTCTTCCACTTTCTGAACTCATGAGTGAAGTATGAAATAGATGCATTCTAGCCTTCCTCCTCTGCAATACCTACTGAAATTCATGAAAGCTCCAATAGAGAGGTCTTTGGACATGGAGTTAGGATTCTCATATAGCAGAAGGACTGAGATATGACTGAATATAATCAAATTATTACAGTTTAATGAACTCGGAGCCAAATCAGCTGTGCACTTGCATACTTCTGATACCCACCAAGAGTTTTGGTAAACCTCATGAAGGAAACAAAAGGTATTTCGGCCACCAATAGCTACTTTCTGCTGAAAGTTACCACCATCAGCATAGAACCAGTAGATTAAGTGCTGAACCACGGCTCAGATGTTTCTTTGCATGGTACAAACTACAAGAAATGGTTGCTTAAGGTCTATATGGCTGCAGTAAGTTACTAGCTATCCACTTCTTTTCCCTGCTGTAAGAATAATTTCTTAAACTGTGTCCAAAAGATTCAGTTGATTTTAATTGGCAATGTCTCTATCTCAAACAGGCTGTGAAGAAATTCAGTCTAAGACTGTGAGCTAACATATTACTAGAGAAATAAGTTACTGTATCTAAATTTAATATAGTTTAAGGCTCAGATATTTAATGAATATCCATCTGTTGAACCACTGCAATTCTTTAATTATGTGTGAGTTCTAAAATGATGTATTTCTGATGTCAATCTCCAGAATGTATTTATTTGCTATGTAGCCACTATTTCTGCTGAATTCAGGGTCAGCTCTGCATAATAAGAGTTTGGTCAGTGCAATTCTGTTGTTTGAGGGAGCGTCAAGTATCATTCTTCTTATTCTGCATGCCTCATAGCTGTGCTGTATAGTAACAAAATGTTATTCTGCTTACAATGTTACTTGAAATCAAGAAACAGAGCACCTTAGTAGCTGAAGCAAATCAACAATAGGAGAGAAACAAGCGGGTGCCCAATTAGGTTACAAGAAATCCTATTTTCACAAAACTTTCAAAGTCCTAGAAAAAGATAATACCAGGACTGAGTGAGAGAAGCAACTTAAATGGGGCACAAAATCACAGTTCAATGTCACTCCTGAAATTCACTGACCCACAAGCATCCAGTACAGCTTTTTGTTGGGTTCAGTTCTGTCGCTAATTATTCAGGCATAAATATCTTGGTAAAAACAGCTGGACTTGAAAATTGGTCCAGGTGTTATTTAAGAAAGCTAGAAAATAAGACTTTTTTTCTTGCTGGTTTGGAACTCCTAATGCAGTTTCCAAAATCTCATTTTACTGCTTTGCCATCTGCCCACAAAATAGAATTCTCTATGCCACTCATTCAATGTGCAGAGCAGAAATACAGAAATACAACATTTCTTTTAAAGTTCATTGCTTGTGGAATTTTATTTTATCATATTTTGATGGACAGAGGCCATACATTTTTAGATAGATAGGTGCTGCTGCCAGGCACATACTCTAAAACAATCAGTCCACTGTCTATGGAGAGCAGATGCCATAGTGTAGTATAATGAGATCATAATTACAAGGACTGTAATATTAACGAATGGAGCATATCTGCTAATATGTCTGCAGTTTGTAGGTTTCTCACAGGCAAGCACAATCACATAAATTATTTATTCTAGAGGGCCAATCATAGGATTTTGTGATGATGAAAACTAACAGTGGATTTGGTTAAAAATAGTATCTCTCCACTCTTCTCTTGCCATATGGTCAGTCAGCACAGAGAGGCTGATCCAAACGACATTTGTGACACATTTTTGCTGAACATGGCCAAAGTTAGAGCAACCTCATTGCTGTCTGAGCAGCATGTCAGAGATGCAGAGTTTTCCTGCTCTGGGAAAATACCTTCAGTACATTCCTGATTAGTCACATCCTCTGCTCAATCCAAGTAAAACAAGTGGAGAAAATACAGATGGTCCTGCCTTTTAGTCAGCATGTACACCTTGCAACTCTCTTTGAACACTAAGGACACAAACGGAAGGAAAAGGTAGTCTGGCTTTTTGGAAAAATTAGGAAACATCACATCAGCAAGAGCAACACGTGATACAATATGAGCAGCTTCTTAATATGAAATTCTTTCATATGAATATTGAGTACTAATTCTCCTTCAAATAGTTGTTTAATATTAATTGTTCTTTGATCTATAACCCCCCTCTCTTGTCTCACTGATGGAACTCCTAAGACAATGATGGGTGACTGTATGCAGGTATGCCATTTCCCCTCTAATGCTTCATTTGCATTTTACAACATTATTTATCATTTGAATTTGGCCCAATAAGCCATACTATAAATGACCCACCATTAAGGCTCTTTGGAGAAAGGCAAACTGTAATTTCAACAGCAGCATGCGATTCTAAAATACTTTATACCTTGCTGGAGGAGAAACGTGTACTTCTTGATTCATATCTGATGAATAGATTATGAGCTGCTCTATCATATGTTTCTCCAATTCAGAAAAAGAGTATCTTTCTAAACCTCAAAATAAGCCACTAACAAAAAATCCCCTTGTTTACAATGTACAGCAACTGCTTGTAAACTTGGGGGTTGGTGAGGCGAGGAAAGGGAAAAAGAAAAGTTACTCTCAGACCACTTCACTACTATACAGAACTTTTAACAATTCCCTGCCATCAATGAAGTCTTTGCTCAGTGCTGCATTTGGGGTTTTGGATAGAGGAAGAGAAGATTAACTGCTCTGTTCTAAATTGTTAGATTTACAATACAGCACCAAATTCTAATCTGAAGGGCACTGAGGGAATGGTCAGAGCAGGAGTAAGAAAACATCAATAGGACCTAATTATTAAAATAAAGTTTGAAGAATATCAATGTGTAAGGATATGCTTAAAAACAGGGGGAAAAAAAAAACTAACCCAGTCAGAAGCACAGGAACTTGATCCTTTTTATGTCTTCTCCTGATGTATTCTAAAGGATTGTTTACCCTTTCAAACTCATCACATGGAAAAGGTTTTGAACTGAAAAGATAAGAAAATTGTTTTCTTTTCCTTTGTTGTTAACTGCTCTTTACCAGTATGATGCCAAAACAAACTTGAGCTGACTCTCAGTAAACATGAAGCCTGAAGTTTTTAAAGATATCTTCTGAAGATACAGTCTCTGCTATATGAAAAAGCTATTAATCCTAAATGATGAAGAGGACATTAAGATTTAAAATCTAGGAAGCCTCAAAACTTTGGAAGGTTTAGAGATAATTCTTAAGTTTGAGGATCCTGGCTATATCTAAATCCCCCACTGATTTATATTTTAAAAAATATATTTTTTTACCATAAAAGGCAGATTAGTCTCTTTGGTGGAGATGCTTTACAAAGAGGATGTCTGATTATGCTTTACCTCCACGTGGTCTGATTCAGAAAACTGGGATGCAAATATTACTTTAACAAACTTGAGAAACACTGCCTGAATCTTGTCACGTTTTTATACAATGGCCACAAGGAACTGCATTAGATAAGGTGTTTAAATTTAATTTAATAAATGTAATTTAAATTTATTTTCTTAAGCATTGAAATATAACCCTTCATCTCAAAGGAAGATTATGTGGTATTCATGAGTAATAGTATGAATCTACACTTCCGGTAATTCAAAGTGTATTTTAGCCTCATACCCAGCTCTCAATTTTGCTGAAGGCAACAGTGATGTTTCAGTGCTAAAAATTGAAAACCAAGTTTCCCAAGGAGCTCTGTAAGCACTGTTCAGTGGTCAATCAGGAATACTGAGATGTCCAAATGTCTTGCTAAGTACCAAATTGTCTTTAGTCTTTGCTTTTAAGCCACCACCCTTGCTGAAAATTATGTAAGTTTGAGTCACAAAGAATACAGTATTAGGATAAGGTTTCTTTTAAAAAATTACATTTTACTAAAATTCCTGAAAAGATACAGAAAAATGATCGAGATCAGTAGATATGAAACATCCTTACTAAACTTGATATTAAGACATAATATGTTATCTTTACTGACTCAGACACTGTGTGTACAAGTACAACTACATTTCTTTTTGCCATATATACTTCCTGCAGGTTATGCTCTGTCTTATAGAAACTAACATATTCCCAAGCAACTACACGATAATTTGGAAGTACATAGCTTGCTCTATTACCAGCCTATCACTGTAATTACAAACTTAGGACTGCATATCAGAATCTAGCATTTGCATATAATTAAAATATTACAAATGATTCGCATAATCGTACAATAAATTTCTGTCCTTCTCATTTGCATATACAAGTGTGAATTGCAGCTGAAACTTCAGCTCTGTTTCCAACTAAAGCCATAGTTCACAAACTTTCTTATAAAGGGAGTCTCTTCCTACTGCAAACAGTAATGGCAATTCCTCTGCAAACACTAAGAAATAGCATCAGATACATGAATTTCTTGGGAATGCTAAATAAAGCTAAGTACATAGACAAATACTTAGAGGATTAGGACCAAAGCAAGTGTATGCTAATGAAATAATCTTCAGTCCTGAGGGTATGTCTTTTGTCTTCCAGTGATATTCCTATGTTCATTGTGCCAGTATATTTTAAAAGGAATGAGGACCATTAGCAAATTGAAACTAACAGTCTTGAAATGTATTAGTAAAAGAAAGCTGTGCCTTTTAATAAAGAACATTAACTCATGAAAAACAAAGCAAAGCCTCCAGAACACAAATCCTTATTTATCAACACAGGGCTTGTTAAGTGAATTAAGTGCCTTTTACATATGCAAAGACTGCAGGATAAAGACCTTCAATGTGCATGGAAACATATGTTATTTTTCTAAGAGTTTGGCAAGTGAAGAGATGTAACTGTATACAAATGTAACTGTGGAAAAAAAGGATTATGGGTATTCAGTGCCCTCAATGGAAAGAAAATTGCTTAAACATAAAAATTATATACTTAGTCTACAGTTATTTCAAAGACTGATTCCTGTAACCTCATGTAAGATGAATTTAAACACAGACCTCCAGAGACTGCTAAAGAAAACATCTCCACAAAGGCAGGCCTTGCTGATTACGATTGATTGATGTGTTGATTCATGTTTTTTTGATACTGCAAATAAATATAAATCACTGTAATGCACTACATATTATTTTGTATGCACTACTGACCTGTTCATCTGATTTCTCCTCCATTCAAAAACAAAAGAGAATTCATAAACCAATATGGATTGCAAAGAGCTTTCTTACAAAGTTCAAGTTTTAATTAATGAGTCACTAGAGCTAGGAGCACTTGTTAAATATATAGCTCTAATTAATCTCATCAATCACTCTCACTCTCTAAGTACTCATTATTTGCAAGAAATTAAATAAGCACTGATCTTGGACAACAGAGTAACCTTTTTTTTCTATTTATTATTAAATCTCTAATTATCTGGCAACTTTCCTCTTGCGTCATACTATACTCTTTATTTTCTTGTCAGTGTCTTCATCAGGGTGGTGCACCTGCATCTGGGCAGAAAAAACACATCTCATTGCCAAATTTCAGATTAAGGACTCATGCAAGTATTCTCTCCCATTAGCCTGAAAGAAGAGTCTGTCACTCAAGTTGTAGGTTCTTCAGAGCCCCCACAGTTCTCAGTATCACTGTCACTGCAGTCTATGTAAAGGAGTTTTCCCTAAAAGTAATGTTGGCAAATAGACAAAGAAAGGAACACAATACAGTTTCCTTTCTGTTCTTCTTCAAAAGAATCTCCTGCTACTGTAACCTCCCATAAAATACAACACAAATTACAACTAAAAGTATGATAGGAAACAGTGCATTTGTTCTCAAGCAAGAGCAAAGGAAAAAGTTTAAATAACAACAAAGTCCAGCAGGTAAACCAAAGAACAAAGGCTCTAGTAGTGACTCAAGGTAAAAAACCCCAGATGGTTACTAAGCAGTAGCAATATTTTCAGGGAGGAATTTTTATGAAACTTCCAGGTCTTCAGCATGAAATTTTTCAGCTTGAAAGGAATGACAAAGACCTTTAACTAGTAGGGGTGTTAAACTTCAAGTTTCTGTTGATGAAAAGGCCATCACACAGTCAATTATATGTTTCAAAACCTAAAGATCATACAAGACTGACATTAACATACCCCAGAGAATACCAGCTGAGAGTAACACTTTTTGCAGCTATTAATTTTAATCTCCTTGAACCTCAGATTTTTAGTACAGACATACTGTTTCATAGGAAACAGAGACACTAGATTAACCAAATGTTCCTCTTCACAGTTGCCATGGAAAGACTATGTCCTATAGAAAACGGGTGAGTTAAAAGAAAACTGAGGAACAAACTACTTACTGACTGAACCCTTCCCAGGAATATCCACTCTATTGCTCGCAATAGGCAGCCATCCATGTGTCCATCTCACATCAGTTACTCCTTTGAGAGCCTTTTTATACTTTGGTCTTTCATAACATACCATTGCAATGAGATCGATTGTTAATTTTAAGCTTTGGACCCGCTGAACAATAATTTCATAAAAAAATAAAATTCAATGCTTAGTAATGTTTTACCTAGGGATGATTCACAGAATCAGGATTTTGGTTCTATGATTTTGATATTAATTGCAAAATCAGTTCTCCATTCCAGGTAACACTTATTTGCCACAGCTATCATCAATTTATGCTACCTAGCTCTCTTTAGATCAAATAGACAAAGCAACAAGTCCCTTGAAAACATAAAGTTACTAGGCTGCAAAGAATGGGTTGCAAAGGTCGGGTTATTCTTTAGCCACATTTGTTGATTTAGCTCAATTTTCAGTTGCTAGTAGAGACAGCCGCTACGCTCTGCAATTTTCCTCTCTGCTTGTCAGTCCTGTATATATTGTCAGCTCAGGAATGCAATAACTTCTTTTCTTCTCCTTTTTTTCCCTACCTTCTTAATCTAATTAATGCCAACCAGAATAAATGCGTCTTTGTGAACTAATCAGACATAGTAGTGGCTGCTCTGGGTAGCTGATCCAGGTGGTAGTTTGTGCCCCTCCATATTTCACAAAGCAACCAAACAGGTTCAGCAACATCTGACATCTGAGCATGACCTGGGCGGGGAGGGGGGGGGGAGAAAAAGACAGACAAGGCAGGCTAAAGAACCCACCTTTGGACTGTTTTGCACTAAGTTCTATGAATTTTTTATAAATTCAATATCATGATGATTTTTGTTTGACACAGAGAGAATAATTCATATTTCTCCATAACAAACAAAAGGAATCTGCTCAAAACTTGAATAATGGCCGTGGTGCACTTACTAAACAGTAGCCAGCCTACAGGGACTTCTTTTCTGGGAAGCCAATCTGGCTGGCAGAAAACTCACCCTGACAGGAGACTTACTGTATTAGTCTTAAAACCACAGACTCTTATAGGTGGATGTAAGGATATAATGTCACATTTTCTCACTACCTTTGTTTTCTGCTGGATCAATCTAATATTATCTGCTGCTTGCATTTGTCCTAGATGAGAAAATCCCCCTAGCAGAACGTGAACACTCATCATCTCCCTTCCAGGCACAAGAAATGATGAAAAGGTATTGTATTAACCTGAGATGCTGGAGAAAAGAAGTAGCTACAATATGCCAGAAAGAACACTTTGCTACTACTGGAAGTTACAGTAAATGAGTTATGTCCTGTGAGACTGATGTGTTGACAGCTCTGCTTCTGCACTGTGCTTTGCAGTTGTTTCCTACTTCTTCTAAGTTTCTCGTCAGCACAGGAGATCCACACCCACAATAGTGTCAGCATCTGCCATGGAGTCACACCTGGAATATAAATCCATGCTTTGATCCATTCACTCCATGATTATTAGATTTCTTGCAGCTTCTTTTCCCATTTTCAGTTAGGAAAAGACAACTTCAGTCATCTCTAATGCCATAGATGGTGTGAGCCAGATAGCATGGACTATATTGTCAATAAATCAGTCTGAGAAGGGGCAAATGGGGCAAGGGGCTGGCTAAATGTGGCAGGCAGATTTCCTGTGTCAAAGAACTGACAGATAAGTTCCTCTAGACATGACCAAGAGCAAAACTTTATTTTTAGGTATTAAAAAGCTAGACAAAATTTTAGCCAGCTGATTAAGGTTCTGTCTAGAAAACAAAGTGGAACAGGCACCCCAGAATGGAATAAATCTTCCTCTGGAGATAGATGTCCAAAATAGGTAGCACGAATGTCTCTTTGTAGGTAACCATCCCCTCCACTACTAACTCAGAGAAAACCAGTACAACCAGGATGTTCTGGGTTGCTGACCTTCAGACAGCTAACTGCAGTGAACAGGAAGTTCATATTCAGTTCATATCACTTCCTTCAAAGCCTGCTCAGGTTTCTGGATTGCCATCAGGAAAGGATAACAAAGCATTTCTTCAAGACTTTCACAAAGGCCAGAATTCTTCAAGCCAAGCAGAAATAGGAAGAGCTTGTTTCAGTGTGCATTTCTGCTTTCCACTAACCTTGTAAACACACTCGAGAGATTTCCAGATGCAGTGAGGAGGGGAGGCTATCTTAATGACATAAAAATACCACATAAGTCAGGGAAATAAAACCTAAGTCTGTTTTCAGTAGCTTACTTTACCCAACTTTGAATGGCATCTAAAATACCAATTCAAACTGCTCTCATTTCCAGTTCATAAGAACCAAGCGTTGAAAAACTCCTCATAGAAGCTATTACTATTTTTTTTCTTGCCTTCCAACTCATTCAGCAACAGTGCATATGTGAAAGGGCCACATATAGACACCTTATTTGTTAAGATACTGCTTTTATGATATTTTCTGAGGTGTTTTTCTTTCCAAAACTATGTGCAACTCTAGAAAATAAAGACTAGTGTAAATCCCTCACAAGAAGCATGGCAGAGCTCCTGTTCAGAAGACATAAGCAAGATATGGAAAATGAGGTGGTAACAGCAGAGCTTGTCAGAGCTTCCAGCTTATCTTGAAGAGTCTATAATTCAGCAATGAAACAGCAAAATTCCTAAATCAGGGGAAGACTAGATTCAGAAGTATTATTCTGAGAAAGACCCTGTGTAAAAAAGTTTTACGGTCCTAAATTTGTAGGATACCCTGCAGCTGTTTTGCAGCCCATTTCTCAAGTAGTAACACCAAATGAAAAATAAAATAAATTTAAAAAATCAATAAAAAGAAAAAAAAAAGTGAATCTGTTGGGAACAAAGCTAATAGGATTCATTTTTCTCGTCTGTATTCCTGAATATAACCGTATACCATATTCGAATGACCTTCTTTTTTACCAGTTTAGGCCTTCTACTTCACAAGACTAGAACTTTTCTCCTTTCCTTCAAAGGAAATGAATCTGAGCGATAAAAGAAAGCAATTTATGACATGCTGCTTTGTAATACTAAAAATGTATAGTTCTTAAGGACTCCATCTTTAGTCTTGGACTAAAACCGTCAGTAATATATTATAGAATCACAGAATTGTGCAGATTGGAAAAGACGTCTAAAATCATCAACCATTAACCCAGCTCTGCCAAGTCTGCCAATAAACCATGTCCCTAAGTGCTACATGTCTTTCAAATACCTCCATGGAATCAACTACTTCCATGGGCAGCCTGTTCCAGCGCTTGGCAACCCTTTCCATGAAGAAATTTTTATCTAATATCCAGTCTAAACCTCTCCTGGTGTAACTTGAAGCCATTTTCTCTTGTCCTATTGCTTGTTACTTGGGAAAAGAGATCAACCCCCAACTCACTACAAACCTCTTTCAGGTAGTTGTAGAGTAATAAGGTCTTCCCTCAGCCTCCTTTCCTCCAAGCTAAACACTCCCAGCTCCCTCAATTGCTCCTCCTAAGATTTGAGCACTAAACTAGTCATTACCTTCATTGCCAGAATGCCATTGGCTTTCTTGGCCACCTGGGCCCACCACTAGCTCATGTTCAGTGGCTGTCGACCAGCATACCCCAGGTCCCTTTCTGCCAGGCAGCTTTCCAGCCACTCTTCCCCAATCCTGTAGCGATACATGGGGTTGTTGTGGCCAAAGTGCAGGACTTGGTATTTTGTCTTGTTTAACCTCATGCAATTGGTGTCAGCCCATTCATCCAGATGGGTTCTCCAGAGCCCTCTGTAGAACCTTCCTACCTTCCAGCAGTTCAACACTTCTGTCCAACTTGGTATTGGTGTCATCTGCAAACTGACCGAGGGTGCTCCCAATGCCCTTGTCCAGATCATTGATAAAGATATCACAACTGTCCCCAATACCGAGCCCTGGGAAACACCACTGGTGATTAACCTTCAGCTGGATGTAACTCCATTCATCACCACTCCTTGGCCCAGCCACCCAGAAACTTTTTCCACCCAGAGAAGAGTCCATGCCATGGGCAGCCAGATTCTCCAGTAGAATGCTGTGGGAAACAGTGTCAAAGGCTTTATTAAAGTCCAGGTAGACAACATCCACAGCCTGTCCCTCATCCACTAGACAGGTCACCTTGCCATAGAAGGAGATCAGATTAATAAAGCAGGACCGGCCTTTCCTAAACCCAGACTGGCTGGGCCAGATACCCTGGTTGTCCTGTATGTGCCACGTGATGGCACTAGAGATCATCTGCTCCACTTGGTGCCTCACTAGTACCAAGGTCACACTGACATTATCCTCTCTGCTCAAGGAGCTGCGTGTACCAGCCACTCAATGAGATACTCTCTGAAAAAGAGGAGAAATCAAAATATTTTCCTCACATTAGCATGGATGAGATGTGTAAGAAAGCCTGAGAGATTAAATATTTTAGCAACCATGCATGAACTCAAAAGGCAGCAGCACAGCCATCAGTTACTTAAATGTGTAATGTTGAAATAAGATTTAGTGCTGTCCTCAGTGAATCTTTTTTTTAGTTAGAAAGAGAACAAATGTTTTTTCTCCACATTGATTTTTTAAAGTCATCTGAGAGTAATTGATTACAAAGAAATCTATAAAATAAACAAGCAAACAATATAGCAATATATATCAGAATTAGCAAAATATATCAGAATTACCAACAGGGGAGAAGGGAAAAATTATTTTTTCCTCCATATTCACGTTCAAGAATATGTTGTTCTGTCACCAATGCTAATCTCCTTTGACATAAAGAACCTGCTTTAGAAACGACACTCAGCATCTGATATGACAGATTAAAAAGTCCACCAAGTGGTTCACCAGGAGCCCTGCTATCACTGCTAAGGTTATTACTTCAGGACAAACCCTGTTTCATTTACAAGCTCACTTTTTTTCTCCCAGTGCTGACTTTTGATTTAACAATCTTGTTTTCTCTTTTGTGATAGTGGGGTAATTCTCCTGTGAGGAACCCAAAAATCATGATCATGAGACTGGCTGAGTTTACTGAAGGAAGCTTTGTTCTCTCTCTTCCCTCCTGGGACAACCCAGGTTTTTCCCTCTCTTCCCCTCCTTCTTTCTGAAATTCAGCTGCTCAAACATCAGTCATACATTCATAAACCACCCTCTTCTCCACCCCCTTAGCTCCAGTCCCACAACTTGGCACATCAATATCCAGAAGCAATTGTCTGAGTGGTTGATATTTAATCACTATCATGACTAGTAGCACAGGGATTAAGCTATGGTCCATTCGAGAATTAGCTTTAAGGCACGCTAGCCCCCTGAAGTGCTAAACTCTAAACCTTTTTCTTCTGCTGTGTCTAGTCTGTATCTTGCAAAAATCTTTACTGATGGGTGCATTGCATAATTTTCAATCCATACTTGGTTACAGAAATGGAATTAACTGGCATGGTCTTTTAAAAAAATTACAACTGAACTTTCTTTTCAGAATGTAATAATGCAGGATGACAAGCTTCCTTTTAATAAAGAAACTCTTTTCTGCTGCCTTTATGAGTTAAGGCAACATTTTCGCTTATTCGTAGATCAACTTGTTGTAATTAATCAATTTATTATTGCAGATTTTTGTACTACCCTATTATCTGCATTACAACTTTGGGATGAACCAGATGAAAATAGATGATTGAACATGTTGATCGAAATCAGCAGTCAGCATCTTCTTAATCTAGCATAGTTTCTGACTTGGTGGCCACACCTAATAATATACCATCTGGCCAGATTCTGCTACACTCATATCTTTAATAAGCCAGTGCAAATCACTTTTACCATAGTGCAGTTCCTCCTGCTAAGGATTTCTTTTCCAGCAGTACCAAATGCTTTGTCATTTGTAATGCAGAATAGTCTATCATCTCTGAGAATAAAGGCATCCCATCCAGTGGGGAGGGTTCAACTTTGAAAAATTATAGTAAACGTTTGTGTTGTTTAATAGGAAGGAATTTGCTAGATATTTTTTAAAGCCAAGTTTATACTCCATGCCTCTCTTACTCCAGTTTTGCCTGTGTGTTGCAAAATGAGCCCGTTATTGCCATGCTCAGTACTGTGTTAGGGGTCTGATGGTGATTTCATAAATAAGGAACTAAAATGTGACCATTGAGCTCTTTCAATTGTCACTTAAATCAGATTACGACCTAGGCTTTTCAAAGGTGAATAGGAGACTGTAGACTAAACATTCAGCATCACTTACATTAAATCCCACAGAAGCAAAATGTTTTGAACTCTTTAGGAAGCAAAGAAAGTTAATACTTCATTTTGCTGTGCATTCATACTGGGATTTTATCACACATCCAGACCATAAAGTGTCTTTAGCAGAGAAACTCTGCTCCCTTCACCACTTATATTATTGTAAATTATTTTGAAATGTTAAAGTGCTACTACTCAAATAAAAACATCTATTATTGAGATCTATGGATTTGTATTATATTAGTACTTGGGTCATGAAGTCGTAAGAATTAACATTTCCTTGAAATGAAAGCATGAAAACATGATTCTGTGAGACACAGTCCTTGTTTTCCTGAGTGCTTCATTGTAAGTCAAACTGAGCTTTGTAATTGTCTCTGGGTGGAAGGTGGGCTGGAACCTTTGTACACAATCAAAACGCGGTCAAAGTGGTTTATGACTATGAACCACGTAAATAAATACAAGGTATTATCAGCCTTTCTTTAGATGTTACCTCTTTCATTTGTGTGGAAAACTCAATATATTATGTGCATACAAGAAAAAAGCAACAAAAAACCAAAATACTTGCTGTGTGAAAGATCCTTGAAATGACTCAACTATACAGTGAAAAAATTCAAAATCAAGTGACTGACCACAATGCCTAGAATAATTTTCACTTCCTGAAGTCAATATAGTAAATTATATTATTTAGGTCTTATACCCAAGGAACAGGGAAAAGTATCCGAAAATATTATGAACAGAATTATTCGTGTCTATGCCACTGCTAATGATCTGAACAGTAAAAATCAGACATTCGAAATCTGAACCCTCAATCAGCGAGTGATGTAAATTTTTCAGCCACATTCACTTAACACCCCTCCCCTAAAACAGTGAGACAGAAAAGCTCCATGTCACATCCCTTTATGCTGCATTGGGAACATAGATATCCTATCATCATATTTCAGACGCAGAGCAAAATGGAGTTTAAAATAATATATAGGAGAGAGAGGAGAATATAAACAATTCAAAGCATAATACTTCACCATACACTTGAGATTCTCTGATAATTATCTTTCTTTACTTTGAGTCAGACCAGTACTCAAAAGGCCATAAGGGTTTAAAAAGATTTCTTCTGTCTAGTTTGAAGATAAATATAACCCTATTGTACCAGATGAAGTATACCAGATGAAGTTCTTGGGATGGATTGCTTGTTTGGTGAAGACCCCTAATACATTGAGTAGTGCTTGTTCTTATGACAAAACATTTTGAACACACAAACTTTTAAAGCATTCTCGCATATATATTTTTATTCTGCTGCTTCATATACTAAAGAATAAGGGCCATAGGCCTGCTTTCAACTTAAATATTTCAGAAGCAGGTGTTTGCTTATATTGGAAAAATGACATTAAAAAAATATGTATTTTAGATATAGGGGGAAAGGATGTCTTTTTACGGTCACTGTTATCAAGTCTCCCTTCAGCTTCCCATCTGCCTTTCTCAGATGCCTGGGTAGTGGAAAGGAATTCTGTGACGATAGAGAGCATCTGGAACAGGCTGACTTTTCTGGGATAACTGGTTTGTGAATTGGTTAGCACAGTGCTATTAGGGAGAATGGATCCAACTTCTTCCCATCACAGTCCCTGACAGCACAAGCACGATAGACAAGCAAGGACCTCATCATTACTACCCCTCACAGGCACAGAAGTCAGGAACACCATTTGAAAAAATTACTTAAAAGCTTTTACTTTATTACATTTTACATTAAATTGAGAAATCTTTCAGTGTGCTCCCTGGACTTAAACTCATTCAAGATTTTGCGCTGCCACAAGAGCTCAACTCTTCTGTGTTAAAGCTGAGCTTGTGAAAGCCACCTACTGAGTGACATGAGTGAGCATTAGCCCCACTGAGGGTGGAAGTCATCAAGCCTACACCTTTAGCAGGTTGAAAACTACATGTCCTGAGGGCAAATTCACATTAAGTCTCTCCAATCTACAGCCTGGGGCTACTGCACAGCCTATGTTGTTCAGCACTCTGTCGTCCAAGCTACTGTTCCTTTGGCTAAGGAAAGATAGGAAAAGAAACCTGGAAGGAGACAAAGGGGAGAACTCCCTCACATTTTGCCAATCTGGTGTTTGACCACACTATTCTCTCACCACCCTCTTTGAATATACTTCTGTGTCTGTCAAGCTGGACACACCACTACAGACAGAAGTCTGAACCAAGGTTTATTGGTGGGTTTTACCTGATGTATTTTAAGTTAGAAGCATGTCTGACAGTTAAAGCAAGGTTGGATTCCGAAGTGGGGAGTGGTGGATAAGTTGACACAAGTCACAGCCTTCCTTATAGAAGAAAATATGGACACAGAGATCTATCTGAGCTCTCAAATTGGGATCTTTGCTTTTCTGACAAAGTAGCCTGAACGTATCTTTGGATGGTTTTGGTTATGATATTGGTTTATAATACAGATGGGAAAATTGATGGCAAATTTAATTTTTTCCATTTTTTATTGTTATGTCTTATATTTTCAAAAAAGCATATGACAGTACATTTTTTATATATCCAGTTTGTGTCCAATTTTTTTGAGTACTCTTTAAAAAACAAATCCATTTAATACCTTTCTAGTGATCCTTGAAAATATAGGATATACTTTCTGCCCATCATCTTGAGTATGCAAAAAGGAAGCTGCAGTCACACAGCAAAAAAAAATGCATTCACAAATGCCCACGTGCCTTGGCATTTCCAGTGCTCAGTATGCTATCATCTCCTTCCTTAATCAAACTTCTCTCCCTTTCATCTCCAAAATACTCAGTTAAAAATCAGAATTTGATGGATACAATTCTTCTAAATGATAGCCCAAGTCTTTGAAGTTTGATTTTCTTCCTTACCAGAGATGCACAACAGGCTCCATGTTTTCTTGCAGCATAAATTTGTTTAAATTCTAAAATAACAAGACCTTAATGGAACATAAAATGATTACATCACTGTAGATAGTTCTTTGCTGCCAGCCACTCCCTGGAGTCTTTGCCATGCATGGCTCATTACACAGGAAACGGTTCCAGTTGCCTTGTGCCCCAGTCTTAGCTTCTAAGTGCTATTCCTTCATGGATCATAACATCTGCCTTTTTATTCCCAGACTTTAAAACATCAGACTGCTAAACACATTTTAGTATTTCTTGGAATTATGGGCATTTAATCACTACATTCAAACAGTCAAGCAGACCAGATAATATATGACAGTTGGTTGAACAGGGAACACTTGTTCGTCTTCTCAGTGCTATGAATAAAGGAAAAACATAAGGTGCCATTTTGGAGGCTATAAAGAAAACAGCATTGGAGCATAACTTCAAAAAGAGTTTTAGTCATTGAAACCCAACAGCTGAGGGCAACAAAAATTTCCCATGGAATTAAAATTCATAGCTCTGGCAAACCTTTTGTAGAGACAAGGGCTAAAGTTCATGTATTTCATAGCTTCACTAACTCTAAGAAACAACAGTGCCTTTATGTACTTCTGAGCTTTTCTAAAGAAGAGATCCTTCCATGGTTAGACGAGATAAGAAATAATGCAACACAGATACAATACTCCCATACTTCTGAGCATATGCTTGGTTAGCAGCTATTCTGCAACTTTGGTTGAATTACAGTGTTTTAACAGTAAAGAGCTGTCTCCCACCTTGAAGAAACACTAACTGCCTTTTGCAGTTTGGCTTCCTGTTAATTACGGAAAGAAGAAGCTCTGCTCGAAACCGATGCCTGGGAAGACAGAGAGAAGTCTGAATAATCAGGCCCCAATAGGGGTCTGGCAACAAAGCCTAGAGAGGAAGTTAAAAGGATTAGCACTATAACACTGTTTAGCATTAGTACTCCTCTCTCCCAATCTGACCCAAAACCATCTTCCTCCTACTAAGCCTGCCCTTCATCATTTTTACTGCGCTCAGACTGTCACTTGAGGGACAGTCACACCACTGTCCCTTATGAGCCTCTGATACAGCTTGCTCATTAGCTGTATCTGCATTTTTAACACCCTCACTCAAGATGAGCCTGGCTAGGAAAGCAGTATTAGGGAAATGAGCAGTACAAATGCTAATTCAAGGGTATCTGTGCCCTTGCAAAGCAGAAGCCACTGCACTTGCTGTATGTCTTCCTGGTAGTGTTTTAGTTCAGGTCATGAGTACATTTTTAAACGACTTCCCAATCCTCTCCACTAATCAATCTTGGATTCATATCTCTGACTAATGGTGGAGCATGTGAAGTTTCATCCTCTCAGATGAAATAGCACAGATGGATAAGCTCTAGATGAGCACTTAAAGTTGCTAATGAATATCCAGTCCTCAGGCCCTGATTATAAGGAATAAAGTATGGGAGCAAAATGTGTATCATCTGGATACTGGATTCTCTGCATTGATTGTTTCATTCTACTGATCTGCTATAAACTGGTCCAGAATGACTTGTTCATTTGGACACAGTCACTGAGTATGTTAAAAGCTTGTCACCTTCAGAAAAATCTCACCAAGAACTAAAGTCTAGGCAAGTTTGGAAAGCAAGGAACATAGAATTTCACAAATAGAATATACAGGAAAATGTTATGGAAATGAGTGGGAAAATAAAGAAGATACTCATGACTGGAGTCCTGGTTTATGAAGATAAAAATGTGTGGTATGAAGTTGGGAACATTTCTTGCCACAGGTAAGATTCCCATTAAGATTCCTCCAGGGTGTAATACAGGTCTCAACCCTAATTACATTTTGAATGGGAGAAATAGTTTTGAAGTTAGCATTTTTGAAATTCCATTTGTCAGTTTGTGTTCTCATTCAGTTTACTGTGACTAAGTATCATTAAGTAGCACTTAAAATATACTGTCATGTGAATTTTGGTGAAGAAATCATCCCTGGCTGCTAGGAGACTGTAGTACCACTCTGCTAACCTTAGTCAATCACATCCTCTATAAAGGTTGAAATTCATCTCAGCTGACTTCAGATCAGAAAAACAACGTAAAGCAAGACTTTTCTGCATATTTTATACAGCCATCTTTGAATGGCTATAGCAGATGTCAGGAAAAACAAAGTCCACTCAAAATGATACTAATTTTAGTTCATCTGATGAAGTAGAGGTGTCCAAAATACAGAAGCCTACAGATGACAAAATTCTACTAATCCTGAGATCCATTTCTACGCAATAGGCATTTCAAGAAACAATTGATCTGATCAGTTTTGGACGGTTTTAGGGCAAAAGAGAATTTTATTCTGGAAGTACCTATATCCATGGACTATAAAAGAAGCCTGAAGCAAATGGGCTAAGACATAGGCATCCCATTGTCAGTGACTATGTAGTCAGAAGACTGCCATCACAAAAGTCTAGTATATCCAGAATATTTTCAGTTAAATCAGTACACTTCCTGGAATGCAATCATGCATGGTTTAATCAAGATTAGAATAGCTTATTAAAAGAGAGCATCTCATAATATTGCCTAAAACATCACCAAAAAAAATAATAAATACAGTCAGAATCATAGAACGGGTTGGGTTGAAAAGACCTTCAAAGATCATCTAGTCCAACATCTCTGGTATGAACAGGCACATCACTACATGAGGTTGCTCAGAGCCCCACCCAGTTTGACACTGAACACTTCTAATGATCCACAGCTTCTCTAGACAACCTGAGTATCTCATTACCCTTATAATAAAAAAGTTCTTCCTTATATCCTAAATTTACTATCTTACAGTTTAAAACCTATTGTCCCTTGTTGTCCTTTGTCCTATCACTACACACCCTTGTAAAAAGTCCCTCTTCAGCTTTCTTGTAGGCCCCCTTTAAGTACTGAAAAGCCACAATAAAATCTTCTCTGAGCCTTCTCTTCTCCAGGCTGAACAACCCCAACTCTATCACCCTGTCCTCATAGGAGAGATGCTCCGGCCCTCTGAACATTTTTGTGACCCTCCTCTAGACCTGATTCAACAGGTCGAAGTTTTCCTTGTGCTAAGGACCCCAGAGCTGGATCAGCACTCCAGGTGGGGTCTCACCAGAGCAGTGTAGAGAGGCAGAATCACCTTCATCAACCTGCTGGCCACTCTGCTTTTGATGCAGCCCAGGATACAGCCGGCTTTCTGAGCTGAAAGGACGACATTGTCAGTTCAAGTTCAGCTTCTCATCCATCACTGTCCTTAGGTCCTTCTCCTCAGGGCTGCTCTCAATCCACTCATCACTCAATTTATATTGATGTTGGGCATTGGCTTGGCCTTATTAAGTTCACCTTGATCCACTCCTCAAGCCTGTCAAGGTCTCTCTGGATGGGATCCCTTCCCTCAGGCATATCAAATGGGTCAGTGAATTTCTTGCAAATGTTTAATTATATGCAAATGCCTATAAATGGCTTCTTTTAAATCTATGGAATGTCATATTTGGATTTCCTGTTAAAGTTTGTTTTAAAAGGTGTGGCTCTTATAGGCAATATACTCTCTTGCTGTCTCACTTTGTAAATACTATTTCTGTTTTAGAAAACAAACACTTTCATTTTAACCTTTTTAAATAAGGATCAGAGGAGTACAAAGCAAACTACAAGTTACTGGATTTAAGGCTAGCATGAGTTTTAATTGTTTTCTTTAAAATCCTGAAACTACTGCAGATGCCTTTCCTCTACATCCTGTTTCATCATGCTGTATTAGACCTTGCTAAAACACTAACACAGCACCCCTTCACTTACCCTGACCTCTCAGACAACAGCAGTGCTCAATATTATTTCCATTATTCTGTATTGTTCTGCCTAGATCAAACCTAGGTTACAAAATATCTTTCACCACAACCTATTTAAAGCTTTTCTACCCCTTTTCTTCCTTAAGTTAAAGTGAACATACCACATAACATCAGGAGGCTTCAGCTCTGTATGTCAATCCTTGCATAGTTTGAAGATATATTACACAGATGATAAAGATTAGTTATGTAAGGGGTTTTTTTTGCAAAGGCCTGATTGTGCAGGTCCTCCTTTATACATCTCCTCCCTTCCTTGATATAAGTAATAAGCCACAGATTTAGACCCAGACATCTAAAATCCAGTTAGTAAGGCAGATAAACTTGTGTTCACTCAAGTATTTACAATTTTTACTCAATTTTTTTTCAAACCATTTTTCAGACTGAAGTTTCTGTGTTTGTTACTAAGATTTGTTGGGGCAATTCTTGTGGTTCCTGCAGTTGAGTGAATCAGACTTCACTGAACTTCTGGGCACTTTGGAGATAAAATAAACGGATACTAGAGAACTAGAAGCATAAATTGATTTAGCCTGTGTCCTCTCCCTGAGGTAAATAAGGGATGTAGAGTGGCTGACATGAAAGTAGAGCTGGGGGCCTATTTCATATTATGCCTCTGTTGTTATATTGGGAGACTTGGAGGTTACCACTTAAGATGAATAATAAACTCCTCAGCTGCAGCATGGACATATGGAGACATGAAATTGTAACAGAGCCACAGACTGACCCGAGTCCAGGATTCCTGCCTCAGCATATTTGCATTTAAAAGATAAACCTGCAAAATATTAAAAATACAGCCTTGTACCAAACCTTTGAAATGATGCTTTAAACCACAGCCAAATTTTGGCATGGTAAACATCTGTGAATTATTTCACCCACTGAAGCAAAATGCTCTGAGTCTTTGAAAAATGTGGTCAATGTATCTTACATACTCAAAGCTAAACTGATAATGTATCTAGAATCTGGATAGGAATGCTCTGGGTCAGATTTGGGGATTTAGATTTGTTTTATGGAGCAGCCTTTCTTAGTATGAGCATACTCCACTTCTTATTATCATTTGCAATTTCCCCCTAAATAAATAATTTCTTGCTAGTGCAAGAACACTAGCCATTTTTCTTCCTTATTCTGAGTTACTCTGGAGGCTTTTATCGCTTTTTATCTTTTATACCATCTCAAAAATTTTATGAGATACTGTGACTCATTTTATAACTTGTACAGTTAGGATTTGGAAAGTGGGTGTTCCTCGTACACTTCTGAGCTACTGGAATTTGTTCAGTTATTCCAATTCTCCTTACCTCTATCTCTGAAACTTCTCCTGTCTGTAAAACAAAGTACTGTTGTATGAAGAGTCTCTTAATTCATAAAAGCAGACTTGCACCAAGAGCCTTCCTTATATTTTCTTTTTTAAAAACGGAAGTCTTTCAACAACAAAATAGAAGCAAAACTCCCAAACACTACAGTTTACCTATGTGCCATTTTGCATCCTGCTTCTGAAATGAGAGTTTACCAGGCCAACATATGTGACCAATAACTGCTATTCAAAGTTAAGCTCTGGAAATGGTGACTGACGTGGAGCCAGGCATTCCTTTAGCCAAGGGAATTATCAACTATAGACCAGCCAAAATAAACTCAGAAATTTCCTCTGGGTGTTAATCACTCCGAGTATCGTTCTTTCCCACATACTGGGCACAGATTCTTGACCTTCTGATTTGGAGCAAAACCACCCCTATTAATTAAATAATTTGTCCATTATCACCTGAAGACATACGTAACCTTTTCACCCTACACAAGAAAGAACACACTAAGTAAACAAACGTCTATTGTAAATATGAGCAAATCCCCAAGCTTGTTTCATTTCCTGCAGTGCATATGCATCCTAATACCACTTAGTGTAGGTCTGCACAGCATAGCACTTTAACACATGTCCTTTAAATCTCCAGTAAATGTCTTTGCACAGAACTTTCAAATGAAACAGTCCAAAGTTGGGAAAATTGATTGTCAGTCACCTTTCAACCATAACTTATGCCTGGTCTGAAGTACGGCATTGTACATCTGTCCATATCATATAACCTTCTAACTGAATCATATCTTTTATAGTACCTTTTACTGAGATGACATCATCAGACGTCTTTATCACAAAAACTAGCTTTTTCCATATTACCACTGTCATGAAATTATGTGGGAAAAGTTTTGGTTTGGGGAGTAAGACTTTTGCAAAATAAAACAACATGGGTTTGGTTTTTTTGTCTGCTAAAAGTCAGATTGTCACTTTTGCAGGATGAGTCTTTGTTCACACAGTGGAAGACCTACAAGATCATCAGGAGTAATGGTCTTATATTTGGAATGTAGCCCTTTTTTCACAGCACCTTATGGTAAAAATTATTCTCAGAATTTTTTATATTGATGGTGTCCCATAAGTTCAGCCAACAAACTTCAGAAATGAAGATGCCCGAAGTTATTGATATATTTTACTTTTTAAAGGATTATGTATACCTCTAGCCCTCATGTGCCAGGTTTCAGTGTCTGCTAGAAAACATTTATTTACACACACTATGTAATGACCTCAAGACTGAAAAAGCCAGAAGCCTTGCAGTTTGATCAGAAAACTAAGCCTTATATTTTAGATGCTTTTACTGACATTAAAATACCCAACACCCCAGAATACTACAGTATCTTTTTAAAACTCATTTGAAAGAAAAGCCTGATAGGAAAATAGTTTTCCAGAGGATTTATAAAACAAAAATGCATTGATCATCCCATTATACCTTTACACTGCAACACGAAAGTGCCTGTAAAGAACAAGTACCATTGGGAATGGTTCTTTCAAGAAGAGATAGGCCGGAGAGTTTCACAGAGATAGAACTGGAATTCACAATGGCTGCTGTGAGTGTTTAACCCCCTTTGTAAGCCTTCAGAGGTCTTCTTTATCCTCCTTACCTTTCTTGTTCTGTCTTCCTTCCTTTCACCTCCAAGCTCTTGAAGGTTATGAACTATTCCTCTTTCCTGCATTTGTGCTTACCAAGGCAAGTTCTGACTTTGTGCCACTGAAAAATCCTATTTTCATCTTCGAGGTTTTCAAACAAGGTTGATTCTCAATTGCTGGATAAATACTGCTGGATAAATACTGCTTTCTCCGCTTTCCTAATGCAATTTGAAGAAGAGAGCCAGTTAACCTTTTCTTTCTCTGCAGGCTCCTCCTGGATTCCTCTCCCACATAGTTGTTTTCCCTCTGGGCCTCTCTCTGTCCCTCTTTTCTGTACTTTATTTACTGAGTAATCTAGTCTAGTCTCAGAAATGCACCCCAGTATTTTAAAATGTACTACTCTCAAGTAAAATAGAGCTGCTTCCCCTGTTGTTATGTAGGAATATCACATAAACAGCGAGAGCTGCCCCTTTGTTTTTCTTTCTCTTCCCATTCCTTTACCTCAATTATCTCAAAAAAGAAAACATATTTAGTCATCCCATGGCATAGCACCAACTAATGGCACAAACATCTGCCACAAGATGTTCAGAAAGACTAAAATATATTTTCAATCTCAGAATTGTCATGAAAAATTTGCAATTCTAGCTCAATGCTAGAAGGAGGGGAATCGAGGGAATGAGAGGAGACAAATGTGCTATCAGTTTTTTTCTTCATCATGCTCAAACTTCCAGCTGCACATTGGCAGGGCCAGGAGTCCTAGGCTGGCAAAGCCTACCTCTCTGATGAGGTTAAATGCACATTTGAAAAAGGAGGGGGATTGAGATGGCATTTCCCTTCTTTCTCCAAGTCCCCTCTCTTCCCCAAGGTTTACCCCAGAGTTCTGCAAGGTATAGTGTTGTCCAGATATCTGGAGAAGGGGCAGAAGGCAAAAAAAATGTGGACAGCAAAGTGAAGAGGCAGTAATAGAAAACCTAGAGGAGTGTCACGTGGAAGGAAATGAGGCTCTATAAAAAGAGCTAAAAAAATCCTTGGACTAAGAAAGTGTACTGGAATTAGTCTGAAAACTCAAGGGAACGTTAGGCAAAAAAATCAGCCCCATTGGTTATTAGTCCCTTTTGGTGCATACTTACCTCATCATCTCAAGACAAATAGAGAAATAAAGTGCATTTCTCCACAAATCTGTTTTCTCTGGTAACAGTTTCCAGATTTTCTAAACTAAAATGACACAGTCTGTCTTCCTAAAGCTAACTCTTCTACAATATTTACAGGTATAAATTCATAGAAACAGACAATAGAAAAAGTCATGGAAATAGACAAATTAGACAAGATCCATGAACTAATATCCCAGGGTTTCTGGTCCAGAAAGACAGATGATGCTTAAGAAACAACTCAAGCCTTTTGTGAGCAATCATGCAGTAAGATGAAGTTAAACAGGTTTGGGATTTGTTCTTGTTTTGTTATGTTGGCCAGGAAGCCCCTCTTGGAGGCTATAAAGTAAACTTTATCAATGCAGCCACAATGTGAGTTTTACAAAGATAAATGTAATGTCCTGCACTTGGAAAGAAGTAATCCTAAGCAGCAGCACAAGCTGGGGACTGATGGGCTGGAGGAGCAGCTCTGCTGAAAGGGACCTGGGAGTGGTGGCAGGCAGTGAACTGAGTGGGAGCTAATGGTGTGTCCTGACAGGGAAGGCGGCCAGGAACCTCCTGGGCTGCACCAGCAAGAGTACAGTCAGTACCTCAAGAAATATGACTATTTCAGTCTACTTGGCATTTACAAGACTACACCTGGAATACTGTGACCAATCGTGGCCCCCTTGGTTGGAAAAGTTGAGAAGGGTTCAGCAAAGGCCCCTGGGATTATTAGGGATTGGAAAATTTGGCATATAAAGAAAGGTTGAAGGAAACATATTTGCTCAGCCTGGAATACAGAAGGCTCAAAGGGGATCTAATAACACTTTTTAAATATCTAAAAAGTTGGATATAGAGGAAATGGAGCTCCTCTCTTGACAAGGATACCCGATGACAGAAAAAGAGGCAGTGGGCAAGAGTTGCTTTGAGGTAAATTCTGTCTGGATACAAGAAAAAAAAAAAAGTCTTCCCCATGAGAGCAACAGGAAATTGGAAGAAGCTGCCCAGGGAAGCAGTGGACTTTCACGTGCTCAAGATTGTTTGACCTAGTTGCTGTAGTGACCTGTGTTGAAGAGAAGATCGGACCAGATAATCTCCAGAGTACAATCAGAACTTTCCATGAATCCCTATCCGTGCAGTCTTGCTAGCTATATGAATCCTGTTGTCAGCCCACAAACATCTTCTCCCTCTAGCATGAGGCTTCTACTCTGGGGATATGCAGTATTTATTTCCAGTCACTGATAATCTTTCATAAGCAGTTTACACTTTAGTTCTCTTTAAGAGAGGAGGCAGATGGGAGGCAAGAGCAGACTTCTCCCCTGACAGTTTCTTTTGCAGTCAAGACATTCAAGGAGAGTTATAGTGTGGGAGGATTTTTTAACCTTCAGTAACAAGGTTTAATTAGGGATCAAGAGCAAATGTTATAGCACAGAAGAGGCACCTCTGAACACTCATTCATATTGGGCTTTTGTTCCAATTAAGCTGGTTAACAAGGGATGTAAGAGCATTTGCAACTGTAGTATACTCAAAGACTTCAGATAGCTATTACAATTTTAAATTTTACTTGAGCTGAAAAATCTCAGTAAGCAGGACCTTTTGAAGATTAGATGTATTTGTGAAGAAATGGTGAGGAAATTCTGCAGCTCTTACTTAGCTCATTAAAATATTTCAACGCTGCAATGAACAAGCTCAGGATAAAACTCAAGAACAAATTTCTTAGTCTTCAAGAAAATAGGAATCAAAATGAAAATTATTAAAAAAATGAATCGGGAAAGAAAGCCTGGTTTTGCTCTCACACTATCACCCGATCTGTTCAGCATTTGCCACAGAGGTGCAAATTCACTCACAGACATACCTGAATAACTACAATAACCTCCCCAATAGCACTGACTTCAGCAGAAGCAAAATCATGCTTCAGAGTTGCCCATTTTGGATCAAGAAAGGCTACGAAGTAAAAGCTGTAACCTTGCAATGCCCTACACTGGTAGGGTATAGAAGTAAGGGGCATTGCTGTGAGAGGGTAGGTAAAGCTAAGGAAGAAATGGAGCTTTCCTTTGCTAGCACTTATCAAAATACTGTAACAGGAATAGATTATTTTTCCATTAGAGCGAAGACCAGTAACATTTAATCCTCTGGTTGCTCTCTGATGTACCACAATTTGAATCCTGGCAAATGCAAAGTCTTGCCTTACAAGTCCAGATGGTAGCAGAGGAAAAAAAACAAAACAGTATAAACATAAACATGAAGGAAAGCCCCTGTGATTTTGTTGAAAACGAAAAAAAACCCTCAGTTTTTCCAAAAGAAATACTGATGATTTCACATGAGACCTTACCTTTCAGGAAAGTATACGGCATGATTCCTTTAAGCCACTCTATTTTACAAAAGCATCTCAGTAAAGTTAAGAATACTGTTTTCTAGCAATTAAATACCTCTATGGGAAAGGTGTACATGCCTATATGAGTTACCACACGCATTCTGTATTCATGAACTTTAATGAACGTTACATGCAAAAGGGACAACATACCTTTCAGAATTTGTAGCTATTATTTTGTTGTGATTAAATTTACTCCTTTTTGTTGGACAGAGGACATATATAAAAGGGAAGCCTATTTCAGGAGGTTTTTGTTTTGTATCAGTTTTTCCCAGATATCTAGATTTAGCCTGAAGGATCCTTTTAGAGAGCAAGTAAATATATATAAAATATTAGGACAACACTGCAATGCAAAAAGGATGTTAAATTGCTCATCCAAGGAGATGACATAACAAATACTGACATAATTTCCAAGCAGCAAAGCAAAACTAGGTCAAATCACATTGACCTATCTAACATAATAAGCCCTTTTTTTCAGATTTTTACAATGTAGACTGTGTCTTCAGGCATTAATGTCCCCTGTTATCAATGTATAGTGTTGTCACTCTGCTTTAATGTCTTATCACCATGTTGTGTTAATTAGACCAAAACAATACAGTGCACTTTTGAACTGCTTAACTCCCAGTTTGAGATCTCTGTCTAAACTATAATTCTAAGGTTTTCCAGTTAGAAATTAAGTCATTAGCCCTTTATTTCAATAGATGATACCGAGGCTGGTGGGATAGCATAAATTTGCATACAGGTCAAAACCTAAGCTTCCTAAGTTGCTCAAAACCAAGGTCCACGTAGCTGACATCTCAGCAAGAAAAGTGCACATTAATTTCAATGGCATTTAAACATAAGGCATAACCCAGGAATACACGTTCTCCTGAGTATCACATGGACAAACCTGGTCTATGTTTGGCCATTGTGTGTCCCTGTGCAAGAGCTTTATCCACATGGAGTGCCCTGAAAAGAACAGTCCTTTTCCTTGCTCAGGGCAGCCTTCCCTTTCCCTACTCTGGTCGTTTCTCTGCACATCAGATTTACAATACAGGTATTTTTCAGCGAGACTATTAACAGAGTTGTGTAGGTTTCTGCCTACAGCCTCTTGCAACTCCCCCAAGAACAGAAACCTGAGAAATAAGAGAGATACATGTTTTGTATCCCTGCCTCCAGAGCTGAGGTGGGACTAGAGCCCAGGACGAGGGCTTGAGACCTCACTACCCAGGAAGCTGGAGCTGGTTGAAAAGGAGCAAAAAAGCTGGCAGGAGACAGATACAGACCTCAGTGGTCAAAAAAGGAGAAGCTGTCAGAGTTTACATCTTCCTGTAAGATACACAGATTTTGCAACAGGAGCATAATCTTGGGGAGAGAAAACCCAGTACAATCTAATTATAAAAGCAAAACACCCTCCAACACTTTTTAAGCTTGCTTGGTGATGAAGAGTTCCTTGAAACTGGGATACTGGCTGTTCTTATAATGAAGTGGCTGGATTTGGCAACTGCAATTCTAAATACACATATATAGGTATAAAAATGAGTAGTGTTTCTCTTTTTTTCTTTTTTTTTTTTTATGTCTCAAATTATCTCTCAGGAAGAAAAATCCCCAAATTTATACACAAAACAAACCAAATTAAAAAGAAAAAAAAAAACAAACAAAAAAACCCCAAAACCTCAAACCAAAACAAAATCACAAACAAGAGGGAGCATGTTTTAATATGTTACAACTGCTGAAAAAAACACCAGAATTTTTCTGAGACCGATTTTACCATAAAATACTGGTTTCTCAGCATTTTTGGAAGAAAATATCTGTCTCAGACAGTGCTCAAAATAAAGGTTATTAAAAAAAAAACAAAACAAAAAACAAACCACCAGAAAGGGAGACCCCAGGATGATGGGGGAGGGTGGGGGGTGGTGTCTCATCTCATCTAAGTATGTTTTCTCTTCATCTGAGTCTATGAAGTCTATCATCTTGCCAGTATCACATATGAGTCTGCCCTACTGTTCTGGTGGTGGGGCGTGTCTGTCTGAGCTCCTGTTGCAGCTGTTCAGTAATTAAATACCTTGCAGACCCATAGAGCCAAGTTAATACCATTAGTCATGGGCACCTGCTAGGGGTGAAGGGGTGCCAAAGGGAGGCTGGAGGCCCACAGGTGCATGGGCAGCACAAAGGTGTCCCGGGTGAGGCATGACGGGAAGATGTTGTTGCCACCGAAGTCATGAGAAATATGTCAACCTACCCATCCCAAAATGGGGAGAGACTGTCACAGAGTTTTACCAGCTTCTTTCTGGGGCCATGAAATATCCCTCCATAAATATTTTCATTACAGTGTATCATAGTACAATGAAAAATCCTATCAGCCCCATGGATCTCCTCATTTACTCTCCTACTAAGCCAGGAATAAAACCATGGACCTTCTTTTATTTGTTTTACTATCTTAAAATTTTTCTTGCGCCCAGCTATATCAACACTTATGCCATCAAAAAAGTTTTATCATACTTAAGGGCCAAACAAATATTGCCTCTTTGCCAGCTTTTTTGTCTTCCCACATACCCCTTGGAAGATAAAAATAACAATTATAAACAACCATGACACAGCAGTGAAGAATTTTGAAGAATTAAGAACTATTTTTACTGTTTAGAAAAGAGATCAAAATCAGCTTCCTACCCTTTAGCACCTTTCCCAACTTTCAGACAGGGTGGATTCTGCACTGCAAGTCAGGGATCTCAGGGATATACAATAATTCCTTACAGCTTGCTAAAGCATTACAAGCTCTAAGCTGCACAACTGTAATAAAACTTTGAACCAACAACAGGCTAAAGAATGATGTACCCTAAGAAGTCTGAAATTCAGTTCAAACAAACTCCAGCGCACATTCAAAAGGGTATTCACACGGCTGTATGTGAATACTGGTCTGCTCCTTTCTCTCAGCTCACTCTTCACCCACAGCCAAAACAAACTGTTTCTCGAAATGCTGAAGTATTTATTGAGCTTCAGCATATTCCCTGAGCATTTACCACCACAAACTCCTTGTTCCCAGCATTTCGTTTGCCTTGACCCCAGGCTCCAGCAGACCCCTTACCTCTGGTGCTACTCTGTGGAGAGACTCTGAGGTCTGACAACTTTTTGCAGAGCTCAGAAGCTGTTGAAACTCTCTGTGGCACTGCCTGCCTCCCTGTCCCTCCCCAGTGGGAAAGTCCTGGGACCAGGCAGCGGTGGGAAGCCGGCAGCCAGCACAGTAGAGGGCTGGGCAGGCAGGAGGGGGGGAGCTGGAGACAGATCTCATCAAAGGTAGGAGGCCTAGTGGGGATCAGAGAGACAGAGATACACATCTAAATAATTCAGGCGCTAATAAAAGCTTTAGGTTGGGTTCTGTTCAAGATGTGAGACAAAGCTGAATTTCAATGTATTTCAGGCTACCATCAATGCAGAATGCAGTGTTACTTAATAATCCAACACTGACAAACCAATATTATTTTAAAAGTATTCCACATAAAGTTAATGAGGAAAGTGGCTATGCCTGGATTTGTGCTTTTATAGCTTTAGGTTGAAATTCTATCATGAGAAGATTTTGAGAGCTTCAAGTCTGACCTCTACAGGAAGTCTGCTGAAATAGGTACAGTACCTTGGGATCGCAAATTGTACACAGAACTTTTAGAAACTGGAGAAAGGTAATGGATCAGATGCACTACATAACATCATTATCATCATTGCCTCCTGAAGCCATGTTTTAAAAACACAACTCTTAGTAGCATCGTCTGTGACAATTTGCTTCCTACAAATGCTTTTTGCAAAGTACATAGACAGTACAGCAACACGAGAAATAGCATGAACATTTTTACATTCAAAAGTGTAAATGGCTTTTGCTTCTGCTTTTTATTATCCCTCCCCCTTCATTCCCAATCTTCCCTATGATCTACTCTTGCAGAGCTACAGAAACAAGCCTTACTTTGAAACTGATAACATCCATTTGCGTTTTGTAAAACCGATGTTTTTAAACGCCCTGATTGGTGCCACCTTTTTCTAATCAGAACCAACCACTCTAACAAACTACCCTTTGTCCTGGGATCCCATCCCTTCAGTTCCCACCAGCCTACAGCACATGTTGCTATAGCTACCCTGCATGTCTATTTACCACACAAGTGATCAAAGCGAGCAGACAACACACACACACACACACACACAAAATCCTCGCCAGGCTTCCTACCGAGCAATGTCCAGCACTAATTAACTGATACACTCCCAGCCTGCAGACTCTGTACACTTGTTTTCTTTATTCTGCATGGTACACACACACAAAAAAAGCAGCATTCTCCAAGATGCTCATTCTTCCCCTACAGACAAAACAAACAACAAAACATACCAGGATCAACTTTAAAAGAGAATTTCCTAACACAAGGCTGAGGATTACAACACTTCAGGATAAGAATACAGTTTTTCTACAGAGGAACACATTAGGAATTTTAAAAGGTATGAAAAGGAAAATAGGAAATAAGAAACACATGCTAAGAACCTAAACAGCTGAAAAGAAAGGGGGTGATTTTGAATTTTGCATATGCTTTGCACTGAAATTGTATGCAGCCTTTATTCACTTGGTGAATTATACGCATGCTAAAAGCCATATGACTGTAGTCATTATAAGTCATTGTAATGGTTTTATGTGCCTTAGAAACATAGTTTTTCATTTTTAGGTGGCATGTCAGTTAACAGTTGTTTAGTTGAACCACCTCAATCAAAGTCAATGGTACTTCAATAGGAAGAGACCAAAATAAAGAGTTGCGTTTGTTGTCAATGACACTCCACGCTTTAGGGATATGTTGTGGTTGAAAGTGAATGAAAAAAAAGTATTCAAATTCATCAAACATTTGATTTTCTGTGAAGTAGACTCAGGAAACTTAAAACAGAGCCCACAGTGCCCTCTCCAGTTTTGCAGCAAACTCAGGGAATCTAGCTATGTAACTGTGTCCAGATACACAAAAACTCTACCACATGAAGGCTGAGCATCTTCCCAGGACTTTCCGTTGTTTGCAAGTTTCCTTACTTAGGATATTTATTTTTTTTATATATATAAGTAATAAACTGAACTGAGTACTCTGCAAAGCAAAAGAAGTGTTACCTGTAAAAGACTTTTTTTCTTGTCTATTATTTTTTGTTTTGTTTTGCAACCATGTTAGATACCTTTAAAAATTGCACTTCTGCTTCCTAACACTAGTCTTACAACATACTGGCACACACAAATGGATATATTTCCTGTGGATGCTTAAACTTTTACGGGTACATGCTGACAGGTATATTTTCCCTTATAGGATAGAAATTTTCCTATTTTGGTTACTGGAGCTTATTTGTAAGGTCGTTCTGGGAGACATTAAGAAGACCCCTCTTGCTGAGGTGTTCAATTATCACCTAAAAATGACTGCTTTTTTATACTGTCTCATTTACAAATCTCAACACAACATTTACACCAACTCCTGTCACCTGTTAGAGACTATTGGACTGGCAGTAGTAAGGTAGTAAGGTGGGCTGAATCTTTTCAGCTCAACAGGCTGCATATTACATTTCTACAGTAATTACTCCACTTCTGCTGGGGAAATCAGTGCATTTGTCTTGCTATATGCTGTTATTGTTTAGGACCTGTGGGTTGCCTTTGGGTCAGATCATCAGCAGCACAGTACATGGTTTTATTCCAACAGCTGCAATACACTGCCTGCTTGATGCTTAACTCAGCTACACCAAATTAAGCTATAGTCCCACCAAGAGCCTCTGAAAGTGGGAGCACTCACTCCCAGAGCCTGAGAAAAGGATAGAGTTAACCCTCCCCTTCATTGCCTTATAACCAGCTGGTGTAAGGATAAGGAAGGGAACATGAGGGAAGGGCAGGGAAAGCAGCAGGACAGGTAGGGAGAGAGGTTTGTAAGGTGGAGAAGTAGGTAAAAAAGAGCTCTCTGTTGCTCTGAATAGAAGGGCCACGGAAAAGTCGCCCTCTACATATTCGTCTTTCCCATAACAATTTCCAACTAGAAGCAGGAGTGAAGGCTCCAGCTGCACATGACTTGCCTGTTTCCAAGTGTCTGCTGTAATGGATTTCCTAAACGTTTTATACGGTTAGCTCATAGCCCATCACAATCTTCAGTTCCCTCTAAAACAAGAGTTCTACTGCCAGGGGCTGCTGCGCACAGTATCTCAGCACCTCCAGCTCTCTGGATTTTGCCCCTTGGGCCCTAGAAGCGTCCACAGACTTTCCCTGCCAAACTGAAAATATTTGTGCACAGCAAACCAACCGAACGCAGAGAAATACTCTCAAACTGTTCCCTTGGCACGGGAGAGAGAAACCGCACTCACAGGCAGGTGTTTAAACAAACTCTGGCCGCGCCCCAGCCGGGTGCTCCCCACCCGATCCCGCTCCCCTTGGAAGAGGCACGGGGGCCCTCTCGGCAGCGCGTCCCCCTCCCTGCGCTCCTGCGGGAGAGGAAGGAGAGGCAAGCATCTACCGGGACGGGACAGGCCCGGCAAGAATGAGCCCGCCTGTGCCTGCACCTCTCTTCAGGATGGAATGTCTCTCCACCACCCCCACCCCCACCCCCCGCTCCTCCTCTCTTGGAGGGGAAGGGAGGGTATGTGTCTGCCTTAGCATTTCCACCCTCTCTATTCCGACTTACTTGTTTTGCTTTTTTAACCCACCATCTAGGAATCTTCATTACCCATGAAGCCCTATTCTTTAGGTAGAAATATTTCAGGAGAGTAAAGAGCACGTTTCACAGAGCACTTTATTATTACCATCCTGTAACATTTCTGCTTCTTTCACATTCCTCATTGGCAACCCCCTGTGCCAAAGTACCCTCTTGTGGTGATAATGATTTCTGATGACTACGTGCATCCAGCTGACCAACTTGAGTATATAAAATGCCCTTCATTGTGCTTTGCAAGGACAAGAATTCCCCTCTCTCTTTAAAGAGCTATAAAAGGTGGTTGTTTGGCTAGTGGAAGCAAGAAATACCTTTCCTCTTCCTATCACCTACGTTCTCTCTTTCTTCACCCTTCCCCACCTCCTATAACTTAGAGAAAACTGGTGTAAGGAAGCTGGAATTTCCCACCATGGGTTCAGAAAGTGAGCGGAAAACAAATGCTCCATTTGCACTACAGGTGCAAAATCCTCACACATGCATTCCCTGGACATGTACTATAAAAGTCCCACTGAGAACTGAATGAATAACACCCACACAGAAAAGAACCTAGAAAACTTTTCTCATTTCCTCATATTTACCCATTACCTCCCTAGAAAATATATTAAGAGCAAGTTTCAGAAGTGTATTGGCAAGGGTTTTTAAACTGGGACAGATCCTTGATTCGGTCTTAAGGTAAAGCCAGTTTTTCTTGCTCCCACAAGGCTCTTCTAAGCATACATTGTTGCTGTAAAACTATGAACAACGAGAATCAAAAACATTTTGTCACTGTGCCTTTTAACTGCAAGAACAAGAATAAAAGCTCCTTTTGTCCCCTCAGGTGAATAGAAGTCTTAAAAAAAATCTCATTTTAATAATCTTAGAAAAAGAATCCCTAGAAAACCCATCCTAAAGTACTTTTGTGAAGCTGTAAGACAGCTTGAAACTACTACATTTTAAAACAATCAGAAGATTAAAGCACTGGCAGGCAAGGAATTCATGCAGTGCTCTTTAATAAATTGTCCCTGGGCTGAATTATTGTCATATTTAGGATTATAACACAACAAGTTCTTTCCTTTCACATGTCACAAACAGGCGCTGTGAGGCAGCCTACACAATGCACTTAAACCATGGCAAACTGGAATTGATTTACATACCTCGCAAACCGCTTCCATGCTCCCTACAAGCCCAAAATGCACCATGACCTGCATGGCATCCCTGCCTACTGGGAGGATTAAGAAAAAAAAAAAAATTCTGTTTTTTTTTTTTTAATTTTTTTTCCACGCTGGAAACTCACTTCAGACAATTCTGAGAAAAAACGAGGAGTTCAAAAAAAGCAGCCAAGCTCCGCAGAGGTTGGAACCGGTAGTACCCGGGCCCGGCGGGAAGAGGCTCCTTACCTGCCTCATGGTGAGATTCCCATCATCCATCCAGCCGGCAAGGGGCTGCTCACACCGCGCTGCTGTCGGCAGGGCAGAAATCCATCAAGTTTCCCACCGTAATCAAGTTTTCCTCCCTCCTCTTCCCTGTCTATTATTTTTCCCCCTTTTTATTCTTTGCTGGGGGGAGTCTTACGACAATGTCAAGTTTCCCAACCTTCTTTCCCCAGCCTATGAAAAGTCGGGAGCGGGGAGGCAACTGTCCGCCTGGCTCTGATTTCAAACCGTAGCCCAGGGATGGAGTAGTTGGCTGAGCTGGGCCATGGAATAGCCTCGCCAATCAGAAGGAAGGGGAGGGAGGCAGAGCACATAAAGGCTGCTGCCTACACGAGGATTAGGAAACCTTTCAAGGATTTAAAAGACTGAAAGCAGCTGGAAACAGTGTCTAGGGCTAGAAAGAGGGAAGTCAATTTGCGGTATAAGAGATTATTCCCTTTCTCATGTAACTGCTCTGGGTCTGCTCGAAGCTTAACGGACTGCCAGGACTTCAGCAAGGATATGTAAATGTCCAGTTGAAATTACTGCAACGTTAGAGTGATGCAGGAACGCTCGACAGCCGCCCGGTAAAGTGGCAATATCCCGTCCTTGTTGGAGCCACATGCGCTCCCGAAGCACCGATTTCCTCATGTCAGATTAAAAAGTAAATTGCTTAATGACATCAGCAGGAAGTAAAATGCAGTCTGCAATTTACACTATGGCCAAGTGCCTGTCTGTCGGAAAGAACAGAGGTGTATGTGGGAATCCGTAGCTTTGGAAATGTTTTGTTGCAAAGCTTTATTTGTTTTGGTGGCAAATGTTTAATCATCCCTAACTTCAGTGCGTTTTCTGCTTTCCCGTCTTTATGTAGAGTGATTTCCTCACTTCTGAAGCTTAGTTCCTCGTGTAAGATAACACTGGACCTAAAATGCAATTTTTTTTTTCTTTTAACGAGATCAGCTACTATCTGCTGCCCCTCAGTGGCTTTCATTAAAATAAACAAACAAAAGGCCAAACCAAAAATCTCAAATCTGAAGTGCCATTGCTGTTTGAGTTACACCTTTCATAGAACTATAGAATGGTTTGGATTGGATGGGACCTCGAGATCTAGTTCCAAATTTCCTGACTTAAAAAAAAAAATTGCAGAGAAATACAAACCTGCAAATTCATACCTCCCAACCTTCTCCTAAGTGAAGAAGGCCTTTAACTTAATATCAGTTCAGAAGCCTGTTAGTCTTTCTCTGTACTTAACAGAAATCTGTCTTTTGATCTCAGGAGACTATCAGGCAGATCTGATGCCTGAAGAAAAGTCGCAATATCATGAATTTGCTTCTGCAAGGGTTTTATCTACCAATGCAAAAATTAGTCACTATCCAGAAAAACTCTTATCAGTACAAGAAGTCTTATTGAATTGAGCTACAGAAAAAAAACCCTACAATGATATGCTGCCAGGATTTTAATTAAAGGCTTCCAAAAATATATTTCCATTTAACTTTCGATAAGCTCCAACACTGGGTATGTCACAGGGAAAGGAAGAAAAGATCTGCAGAATTTGTTTTCCCACTTAAAGACAATAATAATTTTTCTCACAAGTGCAGCAAAGAAAGGAGTTTACATAATACTAGTACTGTCTAGCTGAGAAGCACAGCATGGATGGAGGGAAAACTTGATTTGAACCACTACTGCAATTTATCCAGGTTCAACTGCGCTCTTGCTGGTCCATGTCCTCAGCTGCTTTAATGTACAACACCAACCATCTCCAGGGATCAACACAGCACAATGCATAAGGGTAAGACCAACCATCCTCTCTAGCCAATATGGAGACAACTTAGTGATGCTCCAGTGATGGTCTAGTCCTGCACACTTGCACAACAGCTTGAAGCAGCTGCAATGCACAGGGAGAGGTGCATTAAGAGCACTTAACAGGAATGCTCATCCTCTGTTCCCCAAGTATAGCTCAGTGGACACGTGTCACTTGAAATGAGTCTGTGGTATGTGAAGACCTTTTACTGAGGTCAAATCTGGGAGAATCCTCTCCAGGATGCATTGAAAGGAAACATAAAAATGCTTTTCCAAAGTAATTACAGCCTTAGGGCTAAATTTCCCTGGTGAAAGGCATGTAACAAAAAGTGCAAAACTTACAAAATTAGTAAGGATTATAAAGGACTCACCCCAAAACCCTGTATTTGATTTCAGGGCTTTAAGAAGGGGATTCTGAGGACAGTTTTAGAGTTTCACATGGCAACAAGGCAAAAGATCCTACAAGAACTCAAACATTATAAAGACAAAGCAGTTGCATAACTTTTCTGGAAATGCATGAACAGCGTGCACTCCTTATAGGGTGAGATGAATACTGCATTTTTCTGAAAGTTCAGCAGAAGGTGGCATAAAAATATGAGTTAGTTCTATAGAATGAAAATTCATTTCTAGCATTAGAAAAAAATAAAATAATTTTA
The DNA here is from genome assembly GCF_001604755.1 of Lepidothrix coronata. NCBI lineage: Eukaryota > Metazoa > Chordata > Aves > Passeriformes > Pipridae > Lepidothrix > Lepidothrix coronata. The sequence goes on from NW_016690215.1 coordinate 2,247,156, forward strand.
AAAAATTGTCAATGATCTATGTTCAGGGTGGGGTGCAGACTAATTTTTTTTTAACCTGGTGTTGCAGACAGCCCCTATTCTATTTATGCCATTCACTTTCCTCCTTTAAGGACTGTAATCAACCCACGCAGCAGCAGTACTATCACATGCAGTGCATTCAGAAAACTAGGTTCTGCACTTCACTTCTTGGAGTCTTCTGAGTGTCAGGAAAGGAAAAGAGAAGGTCTATATCTGAAGTGGTTTTGAAGGTAGTTGGCATTGAAACTCACAATGACACAGCTAGATGCAAGGAGGAGGAATTGCTATTTGGGGTGCAAGAAAAGACGTGCTGGTTTTTACATCTTCCTCTGAATATCCAGTTTCCCATCTACAACCCAAGTGTATGTGTGTGCATGAGAAAGTCATAAGGTCTTTGAGGAAGCGAAAGAAGATTCTGTCCCTGAAGGAGGAAACTTTTACAGTCTATCCAGTGGGAACCACTGGACACAAGGGCAGCCAGAGGATGTGGTGCCAGGTGTAAGTTCAGACATATCTGGGAGCAAAGATGTATGTATAAGCCAGACCAAAGTCATGGTTAGGAGCCTGATAGTTTTAGAGGATTCTTATTGAATTAATTCAAGTTAAAAGACAAGTGGCCATAAGTAGACCAAACCATTGGCAGTTTTATTTTCTGTGAACGCTGGTTATCAGTAGTAATGGTCACATTCCCCTTATCAAACCTCGCTTTAACCTGCCCTCAGAGATATGAGTGACACCAGCAGACACAGAAATACTAAAGCAGCTCTGACTTTGCTGCTCACTATGGGTGTCTGCCACAGTCCTTGTCATACACCTCCCAGGCAAAAAGGGCAGACACACAAGCCCTCCATCTATCCTCATGTCTGAAGCACCATGTTGCCCCATTCACTAAAGCAGAAACAAGGAAGGATAACTTTAGTTGGGTTTCCATTATTCAGCAAGAACTTCCCTGTGGTTCATGCTGTTCTGCTCCTGACCTGGCAAAAGTAGTAAACAGGTTCTTGCAAAAACTCAGGGTATTGTGTGCTAACTCAGAATCACACTTCCTATTACTGCTTAAGACAAAAGTGTAATATTACCACGTGTCCTGAGTCAGCTTATGTAGTGCAAAAGCTTGGAGAATTCCTATAAATGTGCAGCAAACCCCACCACCATGTAATACCAGTTACAAATTGTACATTACGTACAAATATCACATATCTTTTACAGCAGCATAGTAAACTCAGTGTTGGGTGTTCTTTGTCAGCACATTAACTATTTCTGGAAAAGTTCAGCTAAATTTAGTGGATTAAGGCTTAGTCCAGTGCTCATCAATGCAGTGGACAAGTTTAAAGATTTAAGTTGTGACAAGGCAAGGACAACAATCTTGATACCAAAAAATTAGCACTGTTTCAGAATCTGAAACTTTTGCTTCTGATTTGTTAACCAAACCTTCCTTAACTACCTTCATTGTCTCTAATAAATTACCAAATACAGGAACTGTTTTGAACTGCTGGGACAAATGCAAAACATCCTAATGTGGAATTACTCACTTGCTGGAGTTTTTTTGGTGTAATACAAATTTTATGTGGTCCAGACCAAGGTAGGTCTGCACCAGCTACAGGGGAAGCACAGAACAGGAAGTGGGGAAAGGATTTTCTCTCATTTAGCTGAATTCCAGCTGCCATGGAAATCCTCCTGGGTCCAGAGAATTTAATATACACTATAGACAGAAGAACCACTCTGCCTCTTTACGAAGCTGTGCCAAACAGAGACAGACCAGACCCCAGGATCTGATTATATAGTAGGAGTGAGAGTTGCAGAAGGGAAAAATATGACCTAGCACGTAGGTTAGAAAGAAACAACCCTACCTTGAAAATCAGCATCTTGAGGTATGAAGTCAATCACAAAAAGGTTATCTTTAATTTGCAGTATAGACAACTGATAAAGATATGCTTTTCAAAATAAGACAAGCAGCTAGACACTGCACTTTTAGAGGAAAAGGTAATGTTCACACTCAAACTATTGGCATTGAAATTAATTTCTAGTGGTTTTTATAGTCCCTCCCTTGGCAGTTTTAAATTGGCACCTGCAGGAAGAGGAGGATGTCCAGAATACAAAATACTACTTAATAATCCCATATAACACTAGAATACTTAACTCAAGGCAACACTGAAATGTAAAAATAATTTCCAGAAGAACTGGCACAAAATATGAGGTTGCAAGGTGATGACAAATTTCTGAGAAGACAGTGTTAAAAAAAAAAAAAAGAAAAATAAAAAATTCTGAAATACTCTGAATATGAAAAACTGTTTTCAAGATGTGAAAGTATCACACAATTATTTCAAAATATATAGTTAATACTTGCAAATGTAAGAATGTACAGAGCTGGATCTCACAAGGCTGTACTTAACTGCTTCTATCAATATCACTGCAATGAGTGCAGTGAAGATAAACTGACTAGCCTGGCAGAATGTCTGAGTCATGGCATTTAAACACATTTTCTAACAGAAGTTTAAAAATAAGACCAGCAACGTCAGACATCCTTACATTTGCACATACACACTGAAAGCCTCAGTGCACAAAGATGTCCTTAAGGCAGACATTTGGGGAATTCATCGCCTTTTGAGAAAGATTACTCAGCCTTTTGGCAGAGTATCAGTAAAACAGGCAGAGATGAGAAAGGTCAGGGTACCTTTGGTCCTCTTTGCAGAGTAATCCTTAGGGGACCACTTGCCCTTGCTTGGTTATTTACAGAATCACTCAAATTGCTCTGATCTCACTTGGGGCTGGACCAGCCACAGGTAAGAAAGAAGGGAAGTTGTCTTCAAGACAGCTTCTTCCTCCATCACTTATGCAACCTATGTAATCCACAGCTCAAACAGACAGAAAAGTGGTTAAAAAACAATCCATCTGCACTTGCCTTAATGACTACACTGACAAGAATTTTTTATTAAGGCCTTTTAATCAAAAGAATATCTACTGGATTTCGTTTTCCTACATCTGCTATGAGGCAGATACTCAATCTGCTAGGCTGAACAAGTTGGTGCATATTCACGTGTAATAAATTAGTGATCAGAAGATTCTGATAGTCTATTCCAAAATTATATGGAAGTATAGTAACCTAAAAAGACTAACAAAGAAGGATGTTATAAGGGTTCAGAGTTTCTAAAACATCTGTTCTCTAGTATATATAAATGTTAAATTAAATGGAAATCATAATTAGTTTACCACTGCTTCTCCATTTATTTCCTAGGGTTTTACAGTTAGCTGATACTTCAGTGATGATTACACCTCATTACTCTTAAAAGTAGTAGATAATTGTTAAATTGCACCATTTTTTTCCTTAGTACTCCAGTCCTAAGAAGCCTCCATGAAAACAAGAATGATAAAGTAATGAGTCAGAATTGCCTTATGCATCTGCAACCGCTATTAGCATAGAGAAAAGAGAGTAACTTTATTCCATTGCATTTTGTACCAATTTCTTATTTAGTGACCAGTTGCAAAAATCAGTCATGCAGTGACTCAAGCTAAGCAAATAAAGATTGGGGCAAATAGCAGAAGTTCTGTGATATATGCCTTTGATAGTCAAGCATCAAATAGTATCTGTCAAAATCAATACTGTTCTGCTATTCCAGGAGTTACATGATCACACAGTTTTGATGAAGAGCCACAATTTCACTGAAACAAGATAAAACCCCAACTGATAAATTGTCACCTGAAGCAAGCAGGCACCTACTCAAATTCCCATTATCTGTGTGTTAGCTGAGACTATCAAACCATGCAAATCCTTCCTGTTGAAATAAAATCCCCTAACCACAGGTTTAGCAAAAAATGTGTAACATTCTCCTAATTAAGCCGCTCTGCTCTAAAATAGTTTTTCTCCCACCTGCATACAGCAGGTTAGACATATTATATACCATGCAGAAGTCTATGCCAGAAGTGAGAAGCTCTAATCACTGTCAAGACTATGCCATGTCCTGGAAGAATCATAGAGATTGACTCTGTGTTACAAAACTTTCCAAAACAGAAGAAATGCTGGTGTTTTAACATCTTTTCAAAACCCCAACTGAGACAAGGCATTAACATGAAAAACTGGAATATTTCTGCACCATTTTTATTTTCCCACATTTCTTGTTCTCAGAAAACATTTAATATTTCAAAGTTCTGCTGTATTTGCCTAGAATGACATGATGCAGTTTTGGTCATACTGAGGTAAAAAAGTAGCTTGGGCGTCTGTCTACAAATCCCATGAAGCCAACAGCCACTGGGAGGGCAACCGACCAATATTTCACTGATTTCAAATCAGATATTTCTGCTCAGATCAACGGAGCCAAAATTGTCTAAAAGTTCAAGTTAGAGTAAATTTTTTTTTTCATTTTTCTAGTAATAAAAATGTGGCAGTAGTCTGCACTGTCTCATGAAACATAATTTAATGAGAAAATTACTTTTTGCAGTTGAACCTCACAAGAATATTCCTGTAGGGAATCCTCATTTATCTCTTCTTTCCAGTGCCTGGCTACCCATGCCAGCTCCCTGTCCCATGGAAAAAGGGCTTCCTTGAAACAGGCAACCTCTTGGGACAGGAGGTGTAAAAGTTACCCGTCTGTCAGCTATGAAGCAACAGGGTCACATCAAAAGCTTGTGAAATGATGTGACTCAGGATCCTGAACAGTAGTAACACAAACTGCAGCCTCTAAAATGCTTGTTGGGCAAGGTGTTTCATCTTCCCCATTTGAATCCTCAAATTGTGTATTCTAGCTGCCTTTATACTACTGAGGATAATAAGGGAGAAAATAAATCTATAAATGCTAAAACATCTTTAGACATTATTGTAATCAGGGCAGCAAAGCCTCTTCCCTAAGCAGGAATGAAAGACACAAAAAGAGTGATCTGTACATCTGAGTACAAGTTTCTGAGGTAAATCTAAGTATTTAGAGTGCAGTATTAAACAGTTTATTAATTAAGACAGTATTAATCAGAAAACGCAACAAGTAGATTACTGAAATTATTTCTAGAAAACTTGTGTGTGCGTGTGTGTGTGTGTGTGTGTGTAGATGCCTATGAATGTGTAGGGAAGTATGTTCACATTCTTCAGTTAAAAATAAATATATATGCTTGGACTTTCTCAGTGAAAAAAAAAGTAAGTCTTAAGATGTTCTTCCCTGCAGCTGAGCGAAATATTTCGCTACTCAGGATACCAGTGGATTGCAGTGTTGGTGGTGAGATGAAGTCTGTGGGGGGTGGGCTGGGGAATGACAACAAAAACCTTAACCCAAACCCAAAATCCTTAGACTCTGCCCAGGAAAACCACTTTGTACAACTGAGAATTTGCTAACATATGTGATTCATGATTTGACTCATAAAGTTCTGGAGTTCACTGGGGTTACTGTCAAGGTCAGATTACTTATGAAATACCAAATTACTATACCTTCCCATTGCTTCAGCAAAGCCCTTGGTACTGACCATTTAATATATTTATGTGGGAAGGTTAACACCAAAAACATCACATTCTTCTAATGTCAAATGAGAAAAATAGAGAAAGAATTTAGAAGTAAATCAAAAGGTCATTCTTAAGAGAGAATTTTGAATTAAGTGATTCAAGGATGTGGGCAGATATCATGAGTCACAGCAGTTAAATAGGAGACAGTTTCAGAGAGTCTTTGTTTATCATATTAAAGCTTTTTCTCACCAGGAGCATTGCTCAAAATTATTTATGCATACACCAGCTAAGGAGGGGTTTGAAATAGTGTGTTTATAAATAGGCTCATTGGGATTGCTCTGGGAGGACTGGTCTGGTTGGTTCTCAACCTTCTATATGTACCTAGTAGCCCTTTTTTGACCTTTAAACCATTTTCAGATGGTACTTTTATGAGCCACTGTACCTTGTTCCTTTTAATTACAGACATATATAATGTAGGTTTACCAGTCTCCAAAAGAATTTTTACTTTCTTTAGCTCACATTTCCAGATGTGTCACCTATTCAGACCTCCCTTCTTTTAAAATGGTGCTGGCAATAAAAGACAATGAAGGCAAAGATAAGGTATTTCTCCAGGTTCCAAGCAAACCAGTTTTATAATCTAATCCTTTGATTCTTATTTTATAAGCTGCCCTTATAAAAGTATTAAAATAGAGAAAATAGAGTGGTCTATGAAAACTATGTTTTCATAGTTGGTGTTAAAATTTTTCTTGAAGATATTCAAAAAATCTGATGAAGTAACCCAGAAAATCTGATTCAGGTAAGTCTTGTGGAAAGCGAAGCCTAGCACAGAAATAAAATCCTCACCGGTAGGCTTTTTTCATCTCTTACTGCCATGATTTATTATCAGTCTACATTTGTCACTTCAATGCTGAAATTTGCAGATATTGCCCAGAGCGTCTTACTTCATGAGTACAAGTGCTTATTTACAGGGAGACTTCAACCATTCTAACTCCTGCCTCCAACATCACTGTTTTACACCAACAACAGGAACAGCACAGAGTAGCTGCTAATGCACATCACCCCAGTGATGAAGGTTGTGCATGTTATCTGAACTATTTCATGCAGATTTTGATTCCTAGGGCCGCACTGTCACATATGCTCATACTTTCTCTCCCTCTTGTTCTGACATCTTCCTTGGCTCATATTTTGCTGTAATACACTGTGAAACTGCAATGATATGCAAAAGTCCTAACACTCATTTCACAAAGGCCCTTTCCATGTCTCTTGGGCATCAAGAAGGTCCTTTATGTCCTTAACGGGACGGGAACGGGAACGGGGAGCGATGTCTTGATAATCCTGTCAGCTCCAGCAACCCAAGCTTTTCCATCTACCACCTGAAATTTACAGCTTGGTACTATGTGGTGCTACAGACCAAAATGATTCAGGAAGACCCCTCAGCACATATAGAGGGATTAGGCTGAGTTGTGCAGCCCTGTTGCTCAATTACCAAATTACTTGGCAACGGTTGATTTTGCTTTCCTCCTTCTGCATGTGTACTCAGGAGTGGAAGCATGTATACATGGTGTACTGTACTTCACACTGAAGTGAGAGAAAAAAAAGAATCATACTAAGGATTCAAAAATTAAACGCTCTTGTGATTTTATCAAAGGAACTTGAAATTCACTGGGATCTTTGGATAACTGATTACCACCTGCCTTTCTAAGTAGGTAATTGAGTGGAAAAATGAAGTCCACCACAAAAAGGGACAAAGCACAGAGCCCTTTGGAAAAGGTGATGACACTTCAGCAGAGGAGCTCTCCAGGCCATCCCAGTATCCTTAGCCCTAAAGGCTGTGGGGCACAGAAGTAACTCCACAGAAAAATTCACCTGCCATATCTGCATTTGAGACTTTAGAATTGTAAAGCTCTGACCACTTGCAGCTTTGAAGCTGAAAAGGAAGGGAAAGTATCTGAACTGCAAAGTCTAAAATGACAGAAGCTGTCGCTGCAGTCAGAAAGATCATTACTGTTACAGCTTCATGTGATTTGAAAGCCTGCAAATAAAGTAAATGGCACAACTCACAGTCTTTTTAGGTTGCTAACTGCTGCAAGGAAGGGGTCTGCACTTACCATATTATTCTGAGTGCCTTTCTGGGAGTTCCCATTTTCAACCCTTTTGGGAAACCTTTCCATTTATGTTGGCTCTGTTTGGCCACCACAAACCACTAAAGCCTTCAGCACACTCTACTGAGGGTGGTTACTATGGGCATGCTGTGGGTGAGCAGTGATGTGTCCACCACCCTTCTCCCTCCAGTGACTTCTTGAACCTATTAGTCTTTGGCATTTGATAAATCAAACTGATATATAGAATAAAGTAGAAGGGCAAGGAGAAAGCAGATAGTAGACAGGGGAATCTCGAATCACAAGTATTTTTACATACTTGTCTTTCAGTGTAGCTGTCTCCAAGGGATAACAACATCAGCATATTACAGTTATTAGCAGGGCATTTGTGCACATTTCATGAAGATGTTGCGGTGTCTCACAGGTGATAAGGAGTTGCTATGGTTACTATATTCTCTTAAGCTGAATACTAAATAGGTTCACAAAATATATATTCTTACTTTTTATGTAAAATATCAGTCACCCAGCTAGCATTTGATTATGCCTCCTTTTCATTCTGTCAAGGACTTTCCACTCCTTTATCTATCAAATAAAGTGGATTTTGATACTGTTTAGAGAAAAGAGAGGTCACTAACCACCTTCCTCCCTAAGAAAGGAGGACAAGTTAGGTAGCTCATTATCTAGACTGTTTATAACTAAATCCAAAAATAACTGCTCCACTGTACTAGAATTGTGAGAACTTCTATTTCAGAGGATTTTATGAGTCATGGAAACACATTTAAAAGGGAACAAATCTGCACTACACAAATAACTAAACACTAGCACAGCAATAGACCATATAGCTTTTAATGGTTTGAACTCTTTGTCTCACATTCAGATGCAGACCTGAGATTGTCCCATCATCAACATTTCATCCAGTGTTTCTTTCAAATGGGTTACTTTTTTGCCAGTGCACCTGAAGGTGATATTTAGGAAGTCTATTATCAAGTATGCAAATCGGGAGAAAAATATGTCACATCAAATCATGACCGTTTACTAAGATATTACTCATCGAAAAATGCTTTCTTGCACTGCTTCCTTAGCAGGGCAGGCTTAATGGAGTTACTGTAAAGGCATCAAATTTCATATTTTTATACCTGTTTGTCCCCTTTGTGATGTGCCTAAAGGGAATTTTTAACACACTGACTTATTTTAATTTTACTATATTTATTAAGATATTTAGAATGTAAATAAATATAAAGTTCCCTAATTTTTCAAAGCACTACTGCTTGACTTTCTTTGGGCCACCATGATCATTATATACCTGGTATCTTATTTTTAAAATTTTCATTGACATCATCTGCAGTCATAGGATAGAACTGTGCTACGATGAAACTGATTTACTTCAATGAAGGCCCAATTTTTACTGAGCTGAGTATGACTAGGAATACATCCATATGCCACTGATAACCTGACTGTGGTCAGGGGGAAAAACAAAAATAATCCTCCAACCTTGGGTAATAACTTAGCTAGACATATTTGAACACCTGCTACTATAATAGTGTCAGTAATCAGTTTAGTTTTGAGAAAGGTACAGTAAAAGCAAATGTGCTTGCAACTTCCACATCTGCTTTCCCAGCTTATACCAAAAGAGATTCCTGGGAAATGAATTAATATTTTGCAGTTCAAGGCAGCAAATTTTTATAGCAGGACTGACTAACAGGGTACGAATTCATGGAAGATAATATATTGAGCAGATCTAAGTACTAAATAGGCACTTTCCTTATGTATTTCAAAGTACATAATGTTGCATATTTCTAGAACGAAAAATGGACATAACATGTTATCCTTGCAAGGTGTTACCATGTTAACAACTAGAGAACCTTCTGTTAAAACTATTAATATGTGGCTTATCACTTCATAAAAGCTTGAAATCACAACGCAACAACAATAAGCACATGTGGTACATATGAAGTCAATCTGCAAATACAATAATAAGCATTCAGCAAGAGGCATTTTTGTACCGTAGTTAACAGAGGTAAAATTGTCATGTTTGTTCTACAATCACCACTTTTGTTACCCACAAAATAACCCATCCATACTCACCCTGTATTTGAGCTCCTTTCTGAAGTGCAAGAATGCCTTTTGTTGCCCCCTTGTTCCTCAGCAGACACCAAACCTGACTTGGGAAGTTTGAAGGTGATGGTGAAGTCAATCACCAGAAGGCTTAGGAATTTTAGGAAATCTGTTCCCAAACCTACAGCTAACCCTCTGTTTACCAAGACAGAGATTCTCAACCATAAGAATTCTGTCACTGGTTTCAGTATTTGTGTTGTTATGGAACTTACAAGATAAGCGATTACTGCAGGAATGAGCATGAAAAAGTGGATGGGGTGATAAATGTTGAGACAGAGAAGTGGGAAGAGGAAGAACTGTAAGTCTTCCATGCAAATCATAGAATTATTTAAGTTGAAAAATACTTTTAAGATTGAGCCAAACCACTAACCTGGCACTGCCAAGTCCACCACTAAACCCCGTCCCTCAGCATGGTAGACATCTACATATACTTTTAAATACTGCCAGGGATGGTGATTCCACCACTTTCCTGGGCAGGCTGTTCCAGTGCTTGACAACCCACACATTTATGTTAAAATAGAATTACAAACTCATGAATACCAAACTCGTGCATACACACAAACTAGAAAAGTAATAGTAAGATGAAGAAGAGAGGCAAGGCTCAGGAAAATCCCCCAAAACTGTTCCCATATACAACTAAGGGAGGGCGGGAGGGGGAGTCTGCGGCGGCAAGCGGCGGGTTTGGGATTGACTTTTCGATGGTTATTTGTTGATGTAATGAGCTCCCTTCCCCCGGGGAGCAGGGCTGGGCGGGCAGCCCGAGGCGGAGCGCGGAGGGGCAGAGCCGGCTCGTGGCCGGGTCCAGAGCAGCCCCTGGCCGGGTCCAGAGCAGCCCCTGGCCGGGTCCAGAGCAGCCCCTGGCCGGGTCCAGAGCAGCCCCTGGCGGCCGCAACTCCCGCTCCCGTTCCCTCCGCTCCGCCCGCCCGGCCGAGGACAATGAGCGTGCCCCGATGCCCAGCTGCTCGGAAAGGAGCGGGAACACCCTGAGGGCTCCCTGCGAGGCAGCTGTGACACCGGTTCCTTGTCGAAACTGCACAAACTTTCTGGTTTTGCAGGGAAAATCTGAAATTCTGCAGTTTCGGTTACTTCTCAACTGAGCTTCAGTTCCGAACTTAGCAAGGTTCAAATAAATTTTAAAAACCATATACAGCAGGCAGTTCTGTTGATTCTTGCTCATAGTGGGATCTAAGTGGATCGTAAGATCCACTTCTTTCTGAGATAACATCAACTCCATTTCTAAATTTTTATAATGCTTAAAGGTGATTTCTGCATGTAAAGAGAAGACAGCATAGGTTCAAACTGGCAACTATTTCACACCTAGTTTAAATGACTATAAAGGAAACACGCTATTTCTGCATACCAGCAGTTGCTATATTACATTTTTTGCCCCAGCACTACTATCACCATGAAGTCTCTGTGTTGTAATTCCTCTGTAGTTACAGTCTTAAGAGGCCACAAGAGTTTGCATACTTGGAATTTGTGATACATTTTCTTCCCAGCTTATGCCTAGCCCTTCGGGACAAAAAAATTTTTGTTAGGGACCAGCTTGTGAAAATACAATGAAACCACTGAACCCTGACCATTAATGCAGAGTGCGTTCCACACTAGCCTATAGCAACAGAATATCCTGACAGTCAGCATAAAGGGGATACAAAAACCAGCAAGTAAAACTTGGAATAACTCAAACCATTCACTTGAAGTATGTGGATATTAATCCATCTTGCTCATTTTCATATTCCTCCTGTCTTTCCTGATTTAACATGTCTTTTTTTTAATTTTTCTTCAGAAGAGGTACCCAACAAACTCAAACACTAAATTTTTGTATCAAACAAACAACTAAATTTTGAATGTCATGTCCAGACAGATAAGAAATGCATTCAGTATTAGAGCAGCTATCATATATTATGACTCTGTGGAAAAAATATAAGTCCATTAGTTACTACATCCTCCAAGATTCATGCAAAAACCAAGTCTCCTCCTAAAAAAATGAACTTTTATCCCTGTCTGCACTCATGGATTTCTGTTGTTCATTTATTCCTACAGAAATAGTAAATATTAGGGAATTTTGGCATAAATCCCACTATTTCCCTCTTTGTGAGTAATCAGTTCCATATTATTTTTGGGTGTGAACAGGCTGAGTCCTTACCTCTGTGCTCAGAAAACCTGCAAACCTAAAAGTTTTGCCTCCAAGCTTGGCCTCCTCTTCGAGATAGATCTTATTGATCTTACAAAAAACAAACAAAAGCAATACAACCTAACCTTCAGACTGAGCTTCCTCACCAAGCTTGTCTACTTGCAGTATTTCCTTTTAAGAATTCCTCTATCTTCAGTCAGTAAATTCTTCCTCTT
>NW_016690215.1:2259168-2318672 GCF_001604755.1 Lepidothrix coronata
CTTTTATTTTAGGGGTAGTTAATGAAACTCTATTTGCTACAATAATTCAGCAGAACTTTAGCAGCTTTGGGGCAAGAGAGTGGGACAATAAGAGCATCCTCTCACCCCTGTCTGTGTCTAAGAGCAGTGGTGCTGACAAATGACTAGCTGGCATCTTATTATTCTTCTTTTCAGTCTCATAAAAAAGACCCCTCAAAGGAGAACAAATTTTATTCAACTGAGGTTTTACTATGAGATACTGTATCTCATCAGCCCTGGCATTAATATGATATTGTAGTGATTTAGCCTAGGAGTGTGGGAACTGCTCAGGGATGTGCTTATTTTTCTAACAAAAGTTCAGGCATGCTATTATTAGCAATCTATGGTATGTCATCAATGTCAAAGGCCAAATAGTTTCTTGAAATGTTTGGGAATCAAGTGTATTCTGAATCTGAGGAGTCTCTGTTCTCACTCTGCCATTCACATGCACACACAGGAGCATGCTGCAAAAAGACTCCATCTTGCCAGTGGGCTCCTGAACACTCCCAGTGCATCTGCTTTAATAGTGCTCAGGTTCTCAGCAGAACAAATATGAACTTCAGCGGGCAGACTAACCTCGCCAGCCAAGCCTATTTTAGAAACAAGTTTCCACCACATACGTCTATATGCATACGTAAGTCTATCTGCCAGTTTAGTACCTCAATAATACTCAGCCAGCTGCCTTAGCATGTCACCAAAAACATGCAAAGAAAACATGCACAGATGCATTGGCATAAAATTCCTCAAGAAATTTTGTCAACGGGTAGATCAAAAAGAGAGTATTCCTGAGCACTCTCTACCACATTAGTCTGACAGTTGGCTCTTAACAGGTCTATGCTACCTCAGACTTTTGGATTGAGCTTTCCCTCTCACATTTTATGAACAGAGAGAGGGTGACCAAGCAAAAAATCAAACCAAGAGAAGGAGCCATTCTTTCATTTAAATCCATCAAGAGGTTTTTCAACCAAATACTTTCTTATCTTTGTCATCAGGGTCATTTATAGAAAATGTAAGTGAGAGATGCAAGACACTTCCCAGAAATCAAGAGGTAAGACAGTGAAAAATCAAGCCCGAACCTTTTCCTTCCCGAAGAAAAGGTTATGTAATATAATTATTTCATTAGAAGCAGTGGCCATCTGTTATACTTTGTAAAGAAGACGGGCAAACAATGTTAAAAACATCCATTACATGCAATAGAGAAGAGGAAAATATGTTTATTTAGCTAATGTTAATGTTTATGAAAGATGTTTGATTAGGGGCTGGAATTTACCATCATTTATGTGCTAGAGCTCAGTCTAGAAGCCCAGTATCTTCAGCGCTTATTGTCAGCAGGCATTAGCAAACAGTTCCATCTCCATGTGAAAAAACAGTGATTAAACTCTTGCAACCACAATATTAGATGTATCAGCATCCAAAAAACATGATATATGCCTTTTTACATCCCCTTCCAAGAAATATTTTATAGCATCTCCCCAATCTCTTAGTAGTTTTTTCCTGTGTAGTATAAAGATTAAAAAAAAAAAAGTCTTTAGAATTAGAAAGACAGGAGACATTTCCAGTGGAAAGAAGAGGTTTAAAACTTTCACAGGAAAACTTTATGCAAGAGAGTGATTATGTGATTATGCATCAGAAAAAACCGAAATGGTTTGCTAATAAAAACAGGCAATGTTAAGCATGTAGTTCAAGTGCAAATCTGAAAATATGCCACTGTTTCTATTTTGATTGTTTCTGAACAAATATATATATATTTAAAAAAACAAACAAAAAAACAATAGTGGAGCTTGTCTGCTGGTGCTGCAGCTGCCAGATGTCATCAAGGGTATTCTAATGGGAGAAAAGAGAATGATGCTCAATTGTAAACCAAGGTTTCCTGTAAACTTCTATTTGAAGTCAGCCCAACAACAGAAGAAGGAAATACATTTCTTTGTTCAACTCCTCCATAAAAACAGCTATGCTCCACTACTGTTTTCTTTGCACTGCCCCTCAGTGAAGCCCAAATAGTTTACTTTTTGTTATGGTGCTGTTTTGCTACAACATAACTTAATGAAAACAATAGTTTTGTGCTGGAAAAAGGAGGTGAAGAATAGACACAGCTTTGTTAAAATATGTATATGTATATATATATATACACACAAAAAACTCCATTTGAATCAAAGAGTAGATATCCACTGGCTGATCCACTGTTCATGGACAATGCAATATTTTCCCAAAATCAGAATTTCATGTGTTGGGAGAAGCAAAGCAGAGGGATATCAAGGGTATATATAATGGGGAAAATTTTCCCACATGTGCTTCATTCTGTACTCTTGCAAGCAAAAAAAAAAAATCTCTGAATAAAACTGTATTTTGTATATGGTAGGCAAAAGGGCTGAAGCCAAACTCTTCCCCTTGACTTAATTTGAAATTATGGGGATATAAAAATTTTCAGGACAAAGTTCTCCCAGTAGCAATCTACCTGTTCATGGGCTTGTTTATAAAAGCCTGCAAAGGCAGGCAGCACCTCCAGCATGTTACCATACTACACCTCGAGGCTGCAAGTTCATCCCATGCAGGTCCTGACTGTGAGAGGTCCTTGCTGAGGAGTGACACTCACCAGGCCAGGAACTGCAGGACCCTACACACATGGTTGAGAAGACCATGTAATTTTTATGATCACTCTCTTCAGAACATATTACTGCTTTCTGCTGGCTTCTGAATTGCACATTTGTGACTTATACATACCTGTCTTGAAATACCTTAAAACGGCCACAAGATTTTGTTTCCTCACAGACTTTTAGTGATTAATTAAACATAACATATAATTAAACATAACGTATTTGAATCCATTTCAAAGGAACAGGGATTCTCTGGAGCGCATGTGGAGGGGCATGTGCTTTTTGAATGAAAAGAGCACACAGAAATGCTTTTATCCCATTAGAATAGGCACAGAAGCTGCTTCAACACAGCTGCAGCTGTTGGAGAAGAGTGTGCAGGCTGAGATGAGCTAATGGTTGGGTCCAAATGGGACAAGAGTCTTGCTCTCATTCCAAGGAAGATCACCAAGGGAGAACGAGCTGTTCACTGTATAGGCCCTCCACCTCTGCTTTTCTCAAATCTTCTAGGGGTTTAATGCCAAGCAGCCACTCATAACCAATTTTGGCCACATCTGTGCCCATGAGTCATTAACTTTTATGCAATATTTTGCATCTCGTTACCAGTTTACATGCCCCAGCCATCCAATTTAACTCCATGCAACACTTGAGTGAGGAGCTGTATGAGTCCAGAGCACAAGTGACAATCCCTAACACACACAGTGTAGAAGTGGTACCAACTCCTGTCACAGGAATTATACATATTCTTGGTCATCTGTCTTGGGGAACATTCAAAGTCTACCATAACTGAGATGTTACTCTATGGGATAATGAGGAGTTGCCATTTCTTACCATTCTGTCACAAGGCTCAGGCTATTTGATCTTTTCTGTGAAGCCTCAGCTCCAGATACCAAGTCATTATGTGAGAACTGAAGATTTATTTTCTTTTTTAAAAGGGATTTAGCCTTTTAGACTGTTGCAGAGAGAGCGCTGACAGTCTGACCTGAATATAACCCCTACAATTTGAAAGCCAGAGGCTAGAGAAAGGGAATGCAAAATTGTCTTTAACATGTTATGATTTTTAAGTTAAAATATTATGATTGTGAAAGAGGTAGAGTCTGGCAGGAGATTAATGCTCTTTGAAAGCTAGCTCTCTTCTGTAGGTAAGAAAAGACCTCGCCTTATGCTCATGCCAGCCTAGGCAGGGAGCTCCTGGCAGGGAAAATACGCCCTGCAATAGCCAGAAAGGCTGTTGCAAGCTCCCTTCCTCTGCGGAGCAGATGTGGAGGAGGCTGTGTAAAACATGCTAACTTTCAGGTTAAATACCTGTTGCTTTAAACAGCCTGCTGAATCCATTGCATTCATCAGCTTTAGCTCAGGCTTTGCTATATAAGTGGAAAGGACTACCAAAATCTTTCTGAAGCCAACCCACAAACTATCCCATTTCCCACACCCGTTTGCTGTTTAGAAGGGCAGATATCAATAAGACACTAACCACATTGTTCATGTATACATTACCTTTTGAAAAAAAAAAGTTAGTTGTACAGTTAATGTTATCAGCAAGACATTTTAAGACCTGCCCTGTTGACTTATCCTGCAGCCAAACACAGACAAACCCATATGTGAACCCATATGTGTGTGTACAGTCCTGGGGGTTACATTTTTCCTTTTTTTGCCAGTGTTGCACAGACCACAGGTGCCATGCCAGCCAGCTCTAGGTGCATAAGGGAAGCAGCCAGATGCTGGGGGCAGGAGGGTGGCTTTGGCCTTTCTGTCTGGTTTGCCAAGAGGACGTGGATGCCAGCAGGTGCCCCACAGAAGCAAAGAGGGGCAGCTACACCCTTGCCAGCTGGCTCCTGTGCCTCAGCCCTTCTCACTCCTTCCCTCAGAAGCTGGAGCAGCCAGGAAGTCCCTTTTCCCAGAGGTCTTGCCTTGGCTCTCCTTTGCAGCTTTTCTCTTTGTCCCAGGGCTGCCCTGTGGAGGAGTACCCTGACCCCACTCCACTTTGTCCTTCATGAGATGACTTCTGCCTGACTACTGGCATGATCTGAAATGGAAAGCAATTGTTCCCTTTACTCTAGCTAAAACACTATAGTTTAGAAGCCTTTGGACTTCTTATCATAGCTCTTAATTTTATTTTTTCTTCAGCTCCCACTGCAACAGCAAAGTGCAAAATTACAGAATAATAGGGAGCCTTGCAAAATGTGTCCCAGTCACTACATGATTAAAAAACCTGGGTCCTGCAGCAGCAGTATTCATAGCCCTCATCTCCACCTAAAAATGGGTAATAGCAGGAAGGATATGCTAACAGAGGTATATAGATATCTACAAGAATAAATAAATAAAGAAAGCAGTTCAACTAAACAATTAATGTAGAGTTGTTAAAATCAGATGTGTATGAAGTTTAAATGTAGTACATGCATGTGTGTATGGATGCTTGTAGGTATATAATATCTTATTATTATGATGATTACTTAAGGTCACCTCCCATAATCCTGTGTAATGTAAGGCAGAGAATAATCAGCAAGAAAACCTTTGATTGCATCCAAGTTATTCTACTCAGACTACAAAAGCAGCAAGTTCCTGGCAATACCCAAAATCAAATCCTACCACTTCAAATGCAGTAGCAGACAGATACATGTGTTGCTGCTTATTTTTATAGTGAAAATACTGAGTGTATAATTCCAAAAAGATTATATTACATGTTTTAACAAATTAAACAATTAAGTAAATATAGTTAGATTAATCCAACCTTGATGTCAGTAATATGAAGAGAGACTGTTGCAAACAACGAGAACGATGCAGTCACTGCAAGAAACTTTACTGACAAAATGATTTAGAGGGGAAATTACAGGGACATGCAACTATCATATTGCATCAGAAACAGATAATGAGAAGCCACAAATTCTAAAAATTGTTCAGTTAGTGAAGTCAGGAATACCAGGATAAATATGTTGTCTCCAGGCAATGACTGACCCTTTCCCCTTCAAAACTTAACATCATTTGGGCTCGAGTGGCTTATCACCTCTTGCATCCTCCCAGCTACTCCAAATCTTGCAATAAGCTTTATAGAGGAATCTGCTTGCTCAGCATCTCCTGTGACTGGGTTCTGTATGGCAGATCTTCATTGCACTGTGGAATTTGATGTACATACCTTGCTGTTTAAGTGACGGGGGGCTTGAATCAGGGTAGCACAGGGAAGGTTCACCCAGGTCATAGCAAGAAGCTACAAAGGAACAGTCCAATATCTTGGAAGCACTCACAAAGCCAGTGCTTTGCTCAAGCTAAATGCAACAATATTGGTACTGAATTCAAGCTCACCACAAGATTTATCAGCTCAGGTGCTGCACACCCCCCCGAGTCCTGAGTGAGCAGAGACAGAGCCAGCTCAGATGCCTCTGCTCAGCCAGTGCAGGTTGCCCAAAAGAAGCTCCTAGTAAGGTTTTCACCTTGCTTAGCTGCTTGGGAGTGTCTTTGCTCCAAATGACTGCACATATCCTACTGAGTAGCTGTGTGTGTGATGTCAACACAACTAGACTAAAGCATTTGACACTAGGGCTAAAGCTGAGAAGGCATTTTGTTCTTCAAAATTAACACCCAGCTCTCTCTTAATGCTCAGAAGACAGGGTCTAAGGGAAAAGGAAAAGCTGATAGTTTTAAGATAGTGTGTTAAGAACTCTGAAGTTAAAATTCCAGTGTCATATTTTATGGGTGTAAGAGACAGAGGGAGGAAGTGAAAGCAGAAAAAGATAACATCAGTATTTCTGGCTGTTATTGCTTTTTTTAGTAAATCAAGCTCTGCTTTTTGAAACACTGTGTGATCTCCTGCTAAGCACCTAATGTCTTGTCAGCCTTCCTACATGCTCCATGTGCTAGCAGTATCTCATTTATTTCCTTGTAAGATGCTTTGAGCCGTGACAAGCATGACAAGGGCTATACAAACCGCGATTCTATTCTCTCATATCCTAGTTAACTTTCTAAACCAAAGTACTACCCTTGGATGGAGACATGTGGCTTTGGCTGTAGCCATTGGGAGTTTTCTGCCTATATCTGCAGGGATAACATGAGCCTTTAGTCTTTCAAACTGTTCAAATATCGAGGATGAGGAGGATGGGAGTGAGGTCATTTAGCCCTGGAATAATCTTTTAAAAATGCCTGCATCATACTGCATCCATTTGAAACCCCTAAATGTTCATATCCACAGCAGTCCTGAAGGTCACCTGTCATGGAAAAGAAATTTCCCTGGACAAAAAGGTCCTAAAATATTTTATTACAGAAATATACTTTTCAGGCCTTAAAATAGATTAAATATATGAGAATTCCTAGAAGTCTACATTTTTCCCCTCAGGGGTGCCAGACTTTATTTACAAAGCTTATATATTGCAATAGCAAGGAATTTTCATGGATGAAAAGTGTTCAGGGCATTATGATGGATAGGTGGATGGCAGTGAATGGAAAAAAAAAGGACATAAAAGCTCCACCTGGCTGAATGGCATTAAGATTTCCCCATGGGAGTCATATTAGGATGCAAGGTTTTTCTCTACTGTTTGCTCTAACAATGGCATACATACATAAATGAAATCTCCCACAGCACTCAATAATTTATTTATTTCATTCTGGTCATGAATGTGATAGAGTAATAAACCACCATATCAGTGATAGTAGTTACTACTAGTGATTCCACACTATTGTAGCTTTGAAATAAGATAGTTCAATCTTTGTTTTCTTTGAAAGACAAAAAGCAATGTACACATACAGCCCTGCTTCAGAATCATATTTTCTGTTGTATGTATTTTCCAGTATTAGAAAGGGTTGATAAATGCACCTTTTTTAACAGCTCTAATCTCAAGGGCAGAAGTAAATCTAGCAGAACAAGGATTCCTAATTTTAAAGATGCTAATGGCAAATACTCATGTCTGTAAATAATTAATTGCTTTCTTGTTAACAAGTCCAGGTTTTCCATTCTTTGGTTAGTGACCCCAAGGGTTGTTTTTTCTATGAGATATAAAAACATTTAGGATTGTATCTTCCTAGCCCATAACTAATTTATAAGCTCTCGTGGCATCAGGTGCAGAGATGCAAGATTCAATTTGTCACCCCAGGCAATTCCCACTTTAAAAGATGGTGCAGGTATTCTGCAGAAATAAATGAAGGAAAACATTAATGATGTAAAACCAACAGCAGTATCCCCTATGGAGGTCATATCTCTCAAATTCATAGAGACACATCAAGATACCGAATGCCTTTTGTGCTGGTCTGGAAAGACCACAAAGCTCTGTAATGATCTCCAAAAAAAAAAAAAGGAGAAATAACACCACATTTTTTACATGGAACAGTGTCAGCTAGAGCTGGTTGGGGTTTTGGCCTGCTTTTTCTCAACTTTTTTTTTATAATTACTTTTAAATTCCTCAATTTAATCTAGCATTTTCAAGCTACAGCTCTATAGAAAGATGACAATATAGAAATGGCATAACAGAGTCAGACATCTAACTGAAATAAAATTAAAACATAGGCAACTTTTTCCCATTTTCCACTTTTTCCAGCTAGATCAGCAGTCACATAAAAATTTACTTTCTGTGTATATTCAGCTTAATGGTTGTGCTGTTAATGACTACAATTGTATTCAAACAACCATGTCTTCTTGTCAATAAATCCCCACCTGCTCCACCAATATGTCTCCCTGGGACTGGTTCTTGGAAAGCCTCTTCTCATGAGGGAGAGAGGATCATCTGTGAAAGATGTCCTTAGCTCAGATCAAGAACCCTAGAGACCTATTTGGCTCAGAAATTCCAGAATCGTGATCAAAACACTGAACCTCTGCCCTTGTTTTCCTTTCTGTAAAATGGGAGCACTTTGTATAGATTTCCTTATACTGAAAAACATTATGTAAATGCGAGTTATTTATAGTGGAACTACTTGAATACTTCTAGGAGGATGACTGACTATGGGGATATATCAACGTGATGAATTCTGTGTATGATACATAATATTTTTATATCTTTTGCTCTTTGAAATATCTTGTAAGCACTTAAATGGAAACCATACTACTGTAGAAAAGAGTTGTTCACACTTAGGACTTGCAAACTAAGCATCTTAAGAAAATGATGCTCACACCACTTCACCATATTTTAGTATTTTGCTTTGCTTCTTGATTACGTTTACTTGAATTCAAAACGAACTCAAAAAATCCTTAGAAAAATAATGTTTTAAGAATGTTGAAAATAGGTGCTGCAGCTTTCCAGAGAAAAACAGATTACACATTAATAGACACTTTTTACTGCTAACAGTTAATTTCAAACAGTGATTAAATACTTTAGATGTTTCTCCTGTTTAAAAATTTTTGCACTTTATTTGTGTAGGGATGGTTTTATTGTTCTTTAAATGTCAAGATAGTTCTGCAGACTAACATTATAATGACACCAAACTTAAGTCTTAAGGAGAGATTTATTTCACATATATTTAAACATTGAAGTTAGCAGTTAAGTCTAAGTACACGAGCTTCTGCTATAATGGAGAAAGACACAAACCTCCAGAAGGCACGTATGAGAAGACTTATCCTTTAGAAGTAACAATGAAACTATCTGTAATTTTGATTCACAGAGGTTAGCAGAGATTACTCCCCATTTTTAATTAGTTATCCAGTATGGATATCAGAAGGAACAAAGACAAATCACAGTTACTTCCACTGATGTTCCAGAAGAGATAAGGCTGAAGTTATAACCAGCTGTTAGAAAAGTTTTCTTCTGGATTTAGAGGGAACAGAGTTTCCAGAGCTATTTTCCACAGTTAAAAAAAATATTCAAATTTCAGATACCAAAATCAGTCAACAATCAATGTTTAAAGGTCTCATAAGGTGCTTTCTTTTACGTTTTTCAGCCATTAAAACCTGAGTTTTCTAGGTATAGTCATGTTACTCATCCAAACAGCCATTTTTAGTTACCATATGACATCCATAGACTGCAGTGACTTCAGTGGCAGCTCTATCAGTATGTGATAAGGTTAAAAAAAATTAAACCCATCAATTTCTTTGTAATTAGGTCAAGAAATCTTGGTAACATCCACCTTAATGCAATATGGCAACTGCAGATATCTGCTGCATTTTTTGAATGCTTGGCTCCATGAAAATTAAAATTGCTCTTTTCTAACCTAAGATATTTCAAGTACTATATGTCAGGGCAATTTCTATAACTCCATATTTCAAGGCATGAAATTCTTATTTTATGATAGTAAACATTAGAGCTGCAATAATCTTAAAGGTTAACTTTCCACAAAAGGATTCAATGCAAATTCTCACCATTCATCTGAAAGTTATGGTATATTTAGAAATGCAATAAAAGTATTTTTAGAATTACATACAGAGTACTTATTTTGTTTCGCGACCTGAGTTGAAGAGAGCAGGATGATTTGTACTACAAACATAAGTCTGAAGTGAACACTTAATAGCAAGAAAATAATCCTCTAAATAAGAGGCCAGACTGCCACTAAAACCTACAGGAGAGGACTGAACATAATACAGCCTTTGAGAGAATGTAAGAAATAATAAGACATTGGCAGGCAAATAGACCAAGGAAGCTTCCCGGGTCTTTACCGCTAATAAATTCTCTCTGTTTTGGCAAGAGATATCTGTAATTTGTAAGTGGTTTTGATCTCAGGGAAACTTTCCTGCATTTCTGTAATGAAGGAAGACTTTCTGTAAGGGAGGCTGTGATACCAGTCCCTTTGGGTGGAAGGCCAGGATAGCATCTGACACTCATGTAGTGACTGGTACTGATTTCAAAGGTAGTTCTTATCTCTTCCCCTCAGAAACCAGGCAGAAAATCACAATGTTGTGCCTGAAGACAGGAGAAAATGTAAGGTCACAAATTGCTCCGTTTTGCTCAGATGCCAATTCCAAACAACAGAACAGATGTTTTTCTCCTTGTCACCACCAGCGCCTCTTGCACTAGCTATCATGAAGGCAAGGACAGAAATTGCACACAGTGTACATATTATTAGCACTTGTGCACACTTCTGATAGTGGGAACATGTAAAAAGAGAGGTAGAGTTTCTGGTTTCATCAATAAAAGAACTTTGTCCCACTAAAATCAAACATTTCATACCAGGATTTTCCTTTTAAAAAATCAAAATAAATATAAACCTAACATTTCCATCTACATATTACTGCATGTATTTTGCAGCAGTCAAAGATGCACAGAAAGGAATCAAACAGGGGAAAATTCTAAACATTTCCTAGTCTCACTGGGAGTTAGTCCTCAGACAGGCTAGCTTTTGAAAACAATATTTGACAGTATTCAAGGAATTTAAAAACATATCTGTATCAAGAAAGTTGATTTTTACTTATAAAATAAATTAGATGCAGACTAGAAAGCCTTTAAACAAAGTATCAGGAGAGAAACTGTTAGCAGAGATGAAGTCTTGCCCAGCAGGTTACTCAACTACAAAGACATACTTAAATTGTGCTTATCCCAATTCCGTGTGGGCTCCTGTGGAGAGATTCCTGTACATGTGGAACTAATCAATCAGATAAAACCATCTACAGTTCTTAAAAAACATATTCTGTGCTCACTGTGATTGTGGAACAAATCTGTTATTTAATATCATACCTGATCCAGGTTACAAATTGGCCAGGATCTGCCCTCTAACGAAGATGCTATGCTACCTCAGGTGTTCTACACACGGCCAAGCAGTTTTTAACTAACTTCCCTCATTAGAGCAATTATTAAGGTCTTAGCTTTAACATTGCTGTAGAAAACTGCTATTGAGGAACCTGCTCTTGCCTGGCAAAAAATCTCAGGGCTGGGAAGATGGGCACTAATGCCTTACAATGTGCTTCTGGCTAATTAATGTGTTGACTGAGCCTACGTTAATCAAGGTCCATCAAACTATGCTTCATTAACACGTAAATTGGCAAACCCTCTTCTGCAATTGCCTTACCATCTGAGCTCTAGTTATGGGCCTCAAAACAGTCAATAACTGGACTTGTAATTTATATTGTTCAGTTGGGGTATTTATTTTCTGACATGCACAAAGGAATGGTGAGGTAGAGTGCAAATGTATATTGTTTCAAAATACACATGAATACCTTAGACAAACACTATAGATATGAATAAACAATGTGGAAGTTTAAAAATATGTCAACAAAAGGACTTCATGTAAGTGATACATAACAGGAAAGCATTTCTTTCCTCAGATTAAAGAGGTAAGTACATCTAGAAGCCAGTTCAAATCATTTAAGAGAGAAGTTATGCCAGATTAGATGAATAGAATATAATGATAAATATCTTGAAAAGAACTATTGGTTAAATCTCTTTTAGTTTGAACACATATTAACAGAACTTAGAATAACCTTAGGAATATATGTCATATTCTGATGACCTAAGCTATAATGAGCATGCCTGACGTTTTCTATCAACTAGTCCTAGGTGTTACCAGCTCAGCATCTTACCAAGGCCACCTGAATCAGTCCAAGGAGACTGTTTTCTCTTGCCTAGGGATTTATACAGAATTTAAATTGAGGTAAGATCTACATATCTCTCGATTGTTTGCGAAACAGCCAAGTGTCCTAATTTAAGCATTCAAAGTAGGTGCCTTCAGAGAGAGAATAAATACAATTTCCTCCTTCCTGCTTTCCTTCTTCCTCTTATTACAATAATGAACAAGAACACCTTAGTGTTAGTCCATAAATAACTCAGCTCTTTTGCTTCAATAGTAGTGACATAATAAAATATGTTGAAAAGCAGCAGTTAATTCAAACTGTGGGTAGCTGTCTGTAGACAAGCTATTGTAGCCATTGATGATCTAGTCCACATGAGCAGTGGAACCAGAAGAGCTGCTGGAATGGCCTCCCTGTTCAGGGACCAATATCTAGCATCATTTTAGATACCCTGGCAGAGCTACTTCTTCGTAAGGGCAATGTATCCACTTGTCCTATGTCATCTCTCAGTCCCATATGGGTGTCTAAGGTACCTTAATGCACCTCTAATGGCACTAGATCCCCATGTGTGGGCAACAGAATTGGACTATAGGTGTCAGCTGCCATTTGAGTTTGATCCTACATAGGCATTTACATATAGATGCCCAAGTTTTAGAGTCTTTATCTGGAACTGAATCTCACCCAGGTTGTATTGCACATGCTCCCAGCTTTCACTCCATCATTCTCTCAGCATCTACTGACATTTCAAAACACTTTCTAGGCAATTTATAATTTAGACTGCAAAAGGTGTGGAGTACAGAAATAGTCCTAGAGAACAGAACAGCACTCAGTGCAAAGTCTGGTATTTGGGAGAGGTGCAGAGGCAGTCAAAATTCAGTGTTCCTTCCTTTGTCTCCTGAGAATGCTCTGAAAGCCCTTACAGTCCAAAAGTCTCAGCTTACACTAGTTCTACAGACGTTTGCACTGGGTAAGAAGGACCAGTGCATGAAAAAAATATTCCCACATTTTTGTAATGTAGATGAGTTTTGACCGACAGGTTGACCCTTAGCTTCCTTTATTTAGCACTGAAGTATGATAGTCCTGTTCATGGAAGTAAAAATAATCTATTTCTCTATTCTGTCTGTATGCAATCCAGAAAACTTCAAAAGCTCTTACAAGTCTCCATAGATGCCAGCTAATAATGTACTGGGCTTGAACAAACTCGGGTATGGCTGGAAGCTAAAAGTTTTTTGCCCTTAGGAAATCACTGGTGGTCTTTCCCAAAGTGTCAGCCAAAAGACCATTAACATTTCAGTCAGTTTTAATTGGATAAGACCACACGTCTCTAATTTCACTCTGTATCAGCTATGACAGGCAGCATCCTGCCCAGTCTGCCACACCATGTGGGCTGAATTTCAACTTATAATGGACCACAAGTCAATCTCTTAAAACCTGGAATTTTATCATGGAAATGAATACTACTTTTCTAGAGAAGACTGATATTTCAAAGATGAAAGATATTTGCTTACATCCAACCAGAAGGTACAACATGCTTGTAAATGTTACAGTTTTTCAAAGATGACAGGATATGGCCATATATTGTAAGATAGGATATGGCCCAGATAAGATAGCTGGGTGTCTGTAAACTTCGAAAACCTCAGCCGTATATTGTTACAATCTTCCACAGATCTTGCATTCTAAGTCTTGCAGTTCAATTTCTGCTTGTTTACAATGGATTTAAAAACAAGAAAATCCCAAGCTGTGAAACACAGTGTGATTCTAAGGGGCTGGAGGAGGTGCATAACAGAAAGATGCAGCGGCAATTATGCAGATTTTCATCAAAAAGTTTTGAAAGTTCCATAGGCATATCTAGAAACTAGAAGTACCATTTAACTAGATATGACAAAAATACTCAGCCTGTTCTATATTCTATTGCTTCATAAGTAAAAAAATTACTAAATTGGTATCTAACTACTTTCACAGCAATTTAAAAAAAAATTACAAACAAAGATAATTTTGAAGAAGCATACAAAATCTCTTGTTTTGTCAGGCAGTGAAGTGGGAGCTGTGTTCACTAATTCCTATCCTATTCCACCATACTGGACCTCCTGATCCTTACTGTTTGTCACATGGCAGATTCCTATGAGAGCCCAGGTGCGTTTTCTTCCAGTTAAGAATAAGACAGGTAGAACTCTTTTAGAGTGTCTTAGCCTGACTTACTGACACATTCACTTCAGGTAGTAATTCCTAGGAAGATGGGTAGCCATGAGGCCTAAGCCTAAGCTTTTTGAATCCTCTGCGTAACAAGAAACATAGAAAGTGTTTAGTTAACACAGAAGATATATGACGTTAGCATGAGTCCTTACTGATCTGTTCAAACAACAGCTTTTACAGTGATGGAAGTAAGAGTGTAAGTACAAGAATACTAACAAAACCAGCTGGAAAATAATTTGCAATCTGCCAAGTGCATTTTAATAAATTGTTGTTAATATTTATATATTAACATAATATTTACACATGTAAGTATGTATGCATACAGCATAGAAAACTTTTATTTTTGCTACATGGTCTTTATGTGACATTTGGACTGAGAAATGTGAAAAAGCTCACAAAAAATTACCAAATTCCAGCACAGTTCCAACTTTACAATTTCTTTTACAGATTTGTTTATGTGTTTTGAGAAGCAATATTACTGTTTTGATCTGCCTAGACCTTTCAGTTGTGACAAACAGCTGATAGCTCATGACTGCTATGTTTAGATTGCTCTAATTTTATGAGTAAATTGATGTCAAGTTTATTTATACATGTTTCTCTCCACCTTTGGAATTTAGTTCTGCTTAACTTAATAAAAAATATTTATAGGTAAGGTTTACTTCTTTATGCATAAATGTGATTTTGATGGTGATCTTTCATTTAAAATTAGAGGCTCTTTTTCCAACAACAATGGCCATATAAAACTATATGTGTCTCTGCTTTATAAAAATTGATAGGATAGCCACTTTTCTGTTTCAGGCAGTTAATTTTAGGGCTCTTTGGCACAACAATTTTAGTATAGCTCCTTTACCATGCACATGCAGAGATATAATATCAGTTGTGAGTTCTGTTGCATTAAATGCCTGTTTTTTTTCTCCAAAATACAATTTGGAAATTTAGAATTCATGAAAACTAGAAAAGAAGTAGCAGCAAATACATCTGTTTTATCTCTGTAAACTAAAGGATACTATTGAACAGTTTAGAAACACTGAACCGAAGTAATTTCTCTACTAGAGAACTAAGGAGCCTTAACTGGTGTATCAATAACCAGGGAACACATCCTGCCTTGTTTGCTTGCAATGAAACCAAGGATGTGAAATAAACATTGCATGATGGAGATACTGTTACCTTTGCCTACAGACAACCAGCAGAAACCTAACCAGAAATATCAGTTTATTGTCATTTGCTAGGACTGACAGTTATTACTAGGAGTGGGGGTGAGTATGTGATAAAGAACACCCTAAATTAACTTTTATTCTCAAGGGGAGAAGCAACTCATAGTTGTGGTGGTATTTCAAGAGTCATGGCCATATCTAGTGATGCAACACAAAGAGATGAATTATTTCCCTTGCTTCTAAAACTGTTAATAAGCTGGAGAGAGAGAACATTTGTATAATTCTTCTTAAAATACAGTTGTCAAGAGTCTATCACATTCTTATATTAAATCACTGAATTTTTTTATCCTTGGGCCCCTCTAACAAATCTCATTAGTGGTTGTTTTAATGGAGATTTTTGTTTTTAAGCCAAAGGAGAACCATAGTAACTGTGCACTTCCTAAACCATTTCATTCATGAATGGGAAATGAGTCTCCAAATCTTTACTCACATGAGTAACCACATTGATATCCTTGGGCCTTCCATTATTAACAGCTAGAACTGTGAGTATAAATTTGCAGGGTTTGGATGTGGCACTTCATTACTTCATAAGAGTGAAATCTGTAGCTGAAATCAATAGCTAAGCATGGGAGGCATATAAAAGATACACATTCTTTCATGGAGGTCTGATTGTAATGCATCTCTCAATTTTGTTTCCGCATCAACAAATAAGCATATCATTGTAAAAAGATGTACAGACTAAAGGCAGTAATTACAAAGACACATTTTAGATAGACATTCCAACTTCAATAGAGGAATTGGGAATAGTTCATCAGAAAGAATAGATTAATAGTGAAAAAGGTCAACGCTTCTTGAAAAACTAACAGAGTAAGTCACGGACCAAGTTTTTGGTTCTCTGTCAATCAGTAGTGTAACTGTTGTCAATCATTCCCTCTTACCTTGTTTGGGATTTTTGAATGGCCACAAAAGAAACTTTTGTTGGTAATTATGGTCTTTACAATTCATCTGAGTCACAGGCAGGATTTTCATAGCCTGCCTGTGGAATAGACATGGTATACCCCAAGCTGCGCTCATGTATGTCCAACCAATTCAAGCTAAAGTTTCCCACGATGATATGAAAGGAAATAAAAGATTCTGACCAACACAAGTCACTATTCTAGAAACAACACAAAAAGGGATAGGATAGCCAGGGTCTTCTGGTTTAACTTACTTACTTTTTTTTTTCCTTTCTTTTCTTTAAAGAGGATAAAAGTGATAACTCTTCCTTTGGAAGGATGCGGTTAGGTTATGCACTTGTGCATTTTGAATCTTCTGAAAGAGTATTTATATTCTCTGCTTAACCACATGCTTCCTATTATGCTGATCAGGATATTCTGCTAAAAATTTCTACCAAGAACTAATGTTTCTTCATTTATCTTTTAATTCCAGAGTTCCCCTAGGATTTTTCTTTTCCCCAAATATTTTCACCTTCCACAGGTACAGTTTTGTTATCTTTTCTTTTGCTATCAGTTTAAGTGACCTATCATATCCCTGCTGAAAATATGAAAATATTTGAGAGGTAAGGTTCTCACATATTGATGTTGATTCAGCAGAGTAACAAATCTGATAACATCAAAGGAAGAATATCTGAAAACTGAGATTTAGGCAGAACTACTTTTTCAACAAATTGCAACCTCTATATATTTACCCATTTCTAAACAGTCATGTCTGTTTATTTGCTTATTTTCCTAGCTTTGCCGAAAGAAAGGTTGGAACAACTTCGGAAAAATAACAGCAAAGTTGTTCAGTGGAAACCAGCCCCTCTACTGTAAACACTGCCTCTCCCCAAACTGCAGCTGCACAAAGCAGAGACAATGCAGGGGACCCCACAGCATCATTAACCAACTTCCCTTCCTCACCAAATAGTCGCTTCGATAAAGCAATTACAATAGCATCATGGAACAGTAGAACAAGGAAAAAAAATAACCTTACCAGCTTCTCCTACAGTATATAGCTGAAAGGAAAACAAAACCCCCAGCTGCCGTATCACATGCAATTGGTCTCTCAGAATGAATTGACTGAAAGAACTATGAAAGGCTGAAGTCTTTTCGACCCCTCTGTTCAGCCTCTCTTCAGCTCCCACTCTCCGAGCTTCCTCACAAAGCCATTCTACTCCCTAATCCTCGCACAGGAAAAAGCAGCGCTCACCAAATGACTTCAGCAGAAGCGATTCTCCAGGGGGGTGGGGGAAGAGATGCTGCTGCCACTCAGCCCCCCTTCCTCCCTCCCCCCCGCCCCGCCGCCGCACAGCATCCTCAGGGAGGGTATCCAAACCATCTTGCCAGGCACTTGGGCAGTACAGCCCGTACACAGACAGCATGTCAGGACAAGACACAGAAAAGTACACATCTCCATTCATCACCCTCTCAGCCACTAATTTCCCCTGGAACACACCCCTGGATGCTTGCAAGAGATCCCCACGTGCATCTCAGTTAGCCTGCACTGAAGTAATTAGCCTTTTTTAGTTCTTTTAAAATTAGCTGTGTGACTTCCTAAAGTCGTTACTGGGCCTAAGATTTTTCTTTTTAACAAAGAATGGGTAAATAAACCTTAAATATTTCAAACAACAAAGCAACAACAAAGATGTTCCCCCAGAAAATCAATAAGAAAAAGTAGAAGAAAAAACCCTCCAACAGACAAAAAATCAATAACATTAGGAATCACCATATTAAAAAAAAGTGTTGCCTCCCTGAAATGCTTTTGATAGCTAAAATCAAAACATGCAATTGCACTTTTCACAATGAGAAAAGGTTTCTATCTTCATTCTCAGTCTATGTAAAAAGAGATGGCATTTTTTTCATATAATTTGTCTTGAAAGTATGACATAGATATTGAGATAAGATCCCCTGCATATTCTCTGCTTTTCAAGAAAGCATTAAATCTTTGTTAAATAAATGCTGTTGTCATGTTAGTTTTTAACACAAGTTTTACCTCTGCAAGATGCAAAAACTCAGAAACAGGCAGCTGCCACAAAGTAAATCAAAAGAAAAACCTAGAAAAGCAGATGGCACAATTTCACATCTTAAATGTTGGCTGTGAGCCTTCCAGTAATAATTTATAAGGAGACTTCCTCCTGCTTGTTCCTCTGCTTGGCAGCATGCTGTTTGAGCCTTTCAAACAAAATAAATAGACTTCAAACCACCAGCTTCACACACACTAACACTTACCAACGCTATTTCAACCTGACACAAGCTGACTTTGTTCCTCTGTGACCCTGGACAGAAAACTGAGGTGACAGTTTGATGGATGTGATCTCTTTTCACAATACGAGTTGTGACTTCACAGCCCTGTCTCCCCATTATTGCTTAGCTGAAGGAGGAGACAGAAACAGAGGAGAATCTTCCACCATACAGAGCCATTTTAACTGTGAAAATGAACCAAAAGTGTGCAATAAATGCCTAGAACATACTTTTCTACCTCGGAAATGTGAAATTGGGGGAATCCCTTTCTACTTTTCTTGGGGTTGGAGTTTAAGGGGATAAGGGAAAGGCTCCAAGGAGAGAAATTAATCCCAATAGTTTACTAGATTGCATTTTAGTTTAAGAAAATGACAGCATCAGCAGAGAAAAAAGGAAAGAAGAAATTCAGTTTGCTTCATTTATGACCAAAGAACACTTGGACTGTGAATCTTGTGAACTGTCTCTCAAATGTGCTAATTCAATTACTTAACCATGAATCTTGAACAATTCTTTAGTGGACAAAGGACTCACTGCAGTAATCTGAAGCCAACAATTGCAATGTGATGTCTTATTTCTTACCTAAAAGACATCATAAAATATCACAGGATCCATATATCTTAAAATTTGTGTCTGCAAGTTCAGTATTCAAATGCATATTCTCTGCTAAAATGAATTCAGAAATCTTTTTACAAAATTAACATATCTGACATAAAAAACCCTGCCAGATTTCGAAGAATTCATCATGAAGAAGTTGCATTTCCACAAAAACAGCTGAAAAAGGAAGGTGGTGAATGAACTCTGAAATGTAAGGCTCCACACTCCATAGGCTGAGCTCATTAACAGACACCCTAGTGTCTGAAGTCAGCCTCTAATTTCTTTACAGAGGAGCACAGGTTGCGAATATATTTAGGTCTTTGCTTCTGCTTGTTCATCTAATGGGATGGATTCATTATGGTGATACTGGAGGGCGTCAAATCCCTGATTTTACAGATACTGGGGCCAAATAACCTGGCTCAAGGAAGTCTCTGGCAGGAAGCCAAATCTTTGCTGTTCCACATTAGTGCACCCCAGCTCCAGTGATCCTTATGTTCTGAAAGATGATTTCTGAAAACAGGGACTGGTCTACTGTATGTTTGAGATAAAGTTTTGTATGTTCTGTATTTGTTATCACACAAATTATGTTACTATTTTTTCTAGTTTGGGATTTGATATTCATAATTCTGTCAAAAAATATACACGAAGTCACTCCAATAGCAAAAATTTATTACCAGTTCATTTTTTTCCAAAAATACTACTGTCTTTCAAAAAATATTCACTTTGTTTCAAATGACAGTATTTATGTACTTCCATATTTATGAATATTTTTATTTCTGTAGAATTTCTGTAAGGTAGTACCCAACTTATGATAATACTGAAATAGAATCAAATAGAAGACAAAGATTGATTGATATCCATAAAAACAAAATCTGACATTTATATAGAGGAGTACCTGCAGTTATCTTGTTTCATCAATTCAACTCCAACTTTTAAGATTTTTGTTTTCCTAAGAACCACCTTAGAATTACACAGTCACTTTAGGTGATCCCATTTAGGGGGAACTCTAGCATGGTGAAAGTCAGGTGGTGTGAATTTCACCTTTTACAAAGGAGTAGTAAGAGATGTACTTGTGAGCCATGTATTCCTAATCATAGCTTCTAAACTTCCACCACTGCTTCTTTATCTCTGTCTAACAATCTGAGAGCATTCCCATTGTAAAGAAGGAAGTAGGTTAAATGTTTCAGAAACAGTAAGATCTCTTCACAGACCACTTGATATAAATAAATAACCTCTAAATAAAAAAGTTTATACCATCCAGCAGGTAGTCAACTACGATCTGCACAAAGAAGAGCTCTTTTGATCAAGAGAAAGAATGAAGCGTGAAAAGTGTAGCCACCCTCGTTCTTGGAAGCCACTTACATTGAGTTTGCATAGAGGAACAAAAAATTCACAATAGGGCTAAAAGAACATGCACCAAAAATTGGAAGAGCTGATTTTTCTCATTCTTGTGGTAGAACATAACTTTCAGGCTCATGATAAATATCTGAAGGAAGACCGACCTTTAGGAAATATCAGCAGGTTTGCACACTCTGTTCCATACTTTTTTCTCTACTTGCTCACAACTATGTCCTCTTATCTGTGTAATCTGTCTAAAACACCTTTTCTTGCAAAACATTTATTTCTTCCTATGTTTTTTGGATTAACAAAAAGCATAAGGCTTTTGGATAAGGCTTGCATTTGAACAACAGCCATACATTTTTAATAGCAACCATAAGAGCATTTCAAAGAATCTTTTGCACAAACAGAGTGGTGCAGGCAATTTCACTGGCAAACATTCCAGCAAAACTAAACTTTAAAGATTACTAAACTCTTTGAGAGTCACTGGTGTGACTGATCAGTGCAATTCACTGTAGTTCTTTGATTTATTTTTTTCTTACCTTCTCCTGAAAAGAAACTCCCAGTAATTCTTAAAGGCAATGTAGAAAATGGAATCATGGAATCATAAAATTGGAGAAAGACTCAGATTGGAAGGGACCTTAGAGATCATCTAGATTATCTGGAGGCAGCATATTTTTATAAATAGAAGGAAATGCACATTTTAGGGTTACACTATCTGACTTTTAAGCATTTGATTGAGAAATGTAAGTTCCATAAATAGTAGATGCTCTAGAGAGCACACTTTTTAATGGACTCCTTAACACAGTCAATTAATATTAGTCCTTTACAATTCAGTGGTAAGGCTGTTTAATGTCTATACGCAGCTACTCTTTAACATATATATGTTGAATTTCAGGGATATTATTTATTTGACAGGATCTTTCTTCTGAGAAAGCAGCGTGGTGGCAACTGTGAACTGGAAGAGAAATGACTTGGCAAGAAGGAAGGATGACTATCAGCAATGAGAGAACACAGTAAAAAAGCATAGTTGGGTAAAAGGGAAAGAAATTAAACTCAGATCATTAGCGTCACTTGAGCAAGAATGTTACTGAAGTCAGTGTTTCACTTTGTAAAGGGTTTTCTAATAGCATTTCCCTGGGGTTTATCTCCATGGGTTCAGTCTAAACCCACTCTCTTTGCTTTTGTTTCAGAGTTGGATGAAAGCAAGGATTCAGCAGTGCAGCTGGGTTTACATTAGGAGTGTATGTGTGAAACTGAGGATATCTAGCTTGGAACTTCAAAGCACATCAGCCAACGCTGGTGCATCTAGCCTGCAAACTTCAATAAGTATGTCAGTCTTCCTAATGTTGGATCAAAGAGCAAAATTAAAACAGCAAATGGAAAGAACAGCATGTGGTTTATACAACACTAAATCTTCATTCCTCCTCCAGTGGTAAGCTGCAAGTTAAAAAAAAGGATTTTGCTCTCTATACATTAGGGAAGAAAACACATTCTGAGTACCTTTTCAGAGGCTTTGGCATATATGACATGCTGGTCAGAGAAGGATTGCTCAAAGATGACCCAATGCTATAATTCTGGTGCGGTACAGCTCTTGTGCAGCCAGGAAAAATCCCTATAATCCAGCCCATATTCTTCAGCCTTCTGCACCAGCCTGGGGATGAGTGGGCAGCCTAGGGTCGGGAGACATCCATACTATGGACATTCCCTGACACTTCTCGCAGATCAGATACTGTCATCACAACTGTGCTACAGACAGACTGATAGGAGCAGGGATACAGACACAGGCACTGAGAAGACCACAAGGCCTTGGAAACCCCAACCATCAAGACTTTTGCAACCCCTTTAATATTTAAAGACAAACATCTGCATAAAAAATTCCTAAGCTTCAAGCCTCAGACTGGTAGGTCCTTCACAGGAGACATATATATTTTCTCTGTAGTTCAGAGGTTTGCAGCACAGTTGGAATTCCAACTTTTGAATATTACTACAGTGATAACATATACACAATTATTTACATAGTGGCATTCTTGCCCATTTTTCCAAAACACAGAAAAATTAATAGAGTTAACTTGAGTATATTTGTGAAGAGGGAGGAGAAGTAAGGAATAAAGAGACATACTGACATATGGTATAAATAGTTTACAGGGAACCACCCTGCAAACTTCGGTAAACACAAGCATCATCAATGTTTTCCAGTTAATCAGACTCCATACAAGAAATCTACTTATAAGAACAAGAATTTGTAGTACTGAGCTGGAACAAAAGCAGTATTGCAGATTTACTCCCTCATTAAAGATTCCTCCCAGGAGCTATCATCACATTCATATGACAAGAAAAAATAACATATGACTTTATCTGGACATTATCCAATAATGTATGCAAGAAAAGTAGTAGAATATTAGGTGTGAGAAATGCCTGAGTTAATACCAGGCGCTGCTCTTGCTGTGAGAAAATGTGGGATTTTTTTTTATTATTTCTGCAGAATAATGTAAGCTAAACCTGTTTCTATCCAGGACAGATCTGAGTGTATGTTGATGGGCAGAGGACTCAGAAAGCAATAATATGGCCCAGCACTGGAGCAACAAGGGGAGAAATTTGAAAAAACAGCTTTGAGAGTTTGGAGAAATTGGCCAGTCTAAGTGAGACCTCATTTTCCTGTTTGAGTCCACTGTCAGCTCTCATTCCAGGCACCACAAGCACTAGGTGTTTCTGTGGCATCTCAGCAGCAATCACCATCTCTCTTTCAGAGGCCGCTCAAGCCTTAGAGCCCCAGCTCAGACTTAGATGATGAGGAAGAGGATGGCAGGCCTGATGATCAAACGCCAAAGAAACCTCTGCTCACCACAAAGAGGAGCCTCAAGCAGAATCACCAAACACAAGTAATCTGGGAAATAATTTCTGACCAAATAAAAACTTTAGAGTACCTTCCTTTACATGTCACTTAAATAGATTTTTGAAGTTAAATTGCCTAAAATTTAATTTCATTTGATTATTAAGCTCTAATAACATTTCATGTTATTCCTTTGCTCAGGCTTCTCCAATCATTCTCTGTTTTATCCTCTAACCGTTCTCATTTTTTTCCTCTCTAATAGTGTATTTTCCCTCTGTATTTATTTTCTATTTTTTAATTTGACAGATTAATTTCTCTCATACAAGCTTATTGATCCAATTCGATGTAATCGACATATTTAAATATACTCACACATGGGTTTACTTCCACTTAAGGAACTCCATTAAGGCACTCCATTAAATTTTTATTATGAACTACGTAAACTTTGTGCTAAGGTCAAACCTAACTTGAATTAATGGACAACAACCAAAATACTGACTTGTCCAATATTTATTGTCTGTAATGAAGAGAAAGATGTCATGGAAAAGGCTAGAGTACAACCTCTGCAGCATCAGGTAAACAACAGTCTTTCTCACAGCAGCTGGATGAAGCAGTGATAGTGGCAGAAACTTATTTGACCCAGCTATTTTCAAAAAAAGACTCAATCCCGCTTGTGTGCAAGTATGATCTTGCACTCTTAAAATCCGTTGGGAGCAGGGCTTAATAGTTTCCGCACAGCTGTTTCTGGAACTAGCAGGCTTTATTCCCATGCAAATGAATCTGCCTGTGAAACTGCAGTGGATCAGCCTCAAAGGAAAAAAAGAAGCATTTACGCTTCCAAAGGCAAACCGGCAGGAAGATACCTTCTAAGGCTCATGAGTGTAACTCCCCGAGTTAACTTTGAAAGAGGAGAGGCTCCCTCCTATGGTTAAATAGTGTAAAACTGTGAGCACCACGGTGAGCGTGGATGCTTCAGTCAGAAAATCACTTGAAAGAAAGAAAACTATTAAAAACCCCTGCTATTACATATGCAAGACACCTAGAAACTAAAATCCAGAAATCCATATTTTGCTTACACCAAAAAGGATAATATAATGAAATAATAATAATAACATCAATAATAATGACATTAAACTTAGGTTTATAATTGAAGCTTAATGCCAGCCACAAATACTCATACCTCCCCACAAAAATTATTTAAAAAAATATTTCCTTATGGTTTTGTAATATTTTGATAGCTAAAATAGCATGGCAGTCTCTTGTATTATTTTCCTTTCTGGAAAATAATACAAGAGAAAATTAATGAGGATTCATTGCACAGAATAACCAAAGCATTTAACATCGATTCAAATGCATTAGGGCACGTGAAGTTTACCAAATGAAGCATAACATGAGGAACTTGTGATCTATTCCTAGCTTTTACATTTTATTTTCTTACACTGTAAAGCAAAGATTCTGAAATTACAAACTTTGAATTACTAGACTGAAGAGTTCAGAAACATAGTTTTACTTATCTAAGGGAAATAGCATCTATATCCTGAGTCCAAAAGTGCCACTTGCCTAAAGATCGTAAACATGCCAAGAAGAGGGGAAAAATGTTTAAGACAATATTCAGTTATTCGTTTTTTACTTGAAACAGATTGTGGATTTTAAATTTCCTTTATTACAGTTACAGCAAGTAAACTCTTTCACCAACTCTCTCTGGGCAGCTCAGCTTACATTCAACCTACCAGACCTAAAATGAGTTGTCAAGAGTTCTTAGTTTCCACTGGTTTTAAGGCAACAGTATTTATTATGTAAAAAAAGAAATAATCATGGATAGTGTCTGGGAAAAATAATATTAATTCCTCTAAATTAAACATGCATTGTTTTACAACTGAAAAAAAAAAGGTACAGTGGCTAAAAATGTTTTTCTTTAATTTATTTCCCATTTTAAGAGGCTCTAATATTGGTTTTTCATTTGTTCCATTTCAGTCTCAATACCTGCGAGTACGACAGAATATGTGACCAAGTACAATAAACAACCTTTTGACTGCTAGAATTTTATTGTGGTACACTCAGCACCTGCACTAGCATACTTTTCATTAATGGACTACAGTAAATGTTTATATAACTACCAAGAGAGTTTATTAATGTGAACAAAAACTCTAGCAGATAGATCATCCTTTGCAGCAATTAAGCTCTGCAATAAAATGCAGTCTGACATACACCCAGTTCTCTGAGGCACATTAGATTAGTGAGAAGGGGGATATAAAATCAACCTGATCCTGTGGTAAAAAATCCCATTTGTCCTACATACAACCTTTTTGCAGAGTTCAAAGCATTACAGCTTTTATGAGAAACAAAAAGGACAACTGTAATTTTCATATATTCAATTCTCAACTAAGCTTCATACTTGAGTTTTGACACACCAACAACAATCATTAGATTTTCTGAGGGCTTTGAGGGTCTATTCCAACTCTCCCTGAAGCCAGAAAGATGCCATGTGACAAATTCCATGCCAACTAAATTGAATCATGACTGGGTGGCTTAGAGGCTGGTCCTGTATCTTCCCTGGCTCACCAGTAGTCAGCTGGTATTGGATCAGGACCTGGACCTGGGCTCATATGTGAAGAGAAAACTTGGTAGAAGTACCTAATGTACGTGTAATATCAGCCACCTTTTAACCATATTATCTCAGCCTGCCACTGTCTCAAAAGTTGGCCCATTTGAAAACTGTGGCAGAGCTCTGTAAATTCAGCCAGGATGTCCGGGCAAACCCTCCATAGTGAGGATCACTGCAAATTTTCAGGCAAACTTAAACAAATCCCAAGTACAAAAAGAGAATGGTCCTCCAGTCACCACTGGTGAGGCTGTAACTGGAGCACTGGGTCCAGTTCTGGGCTGCTTACTACAAGAGAGACAGGGGACTTTCTACTTTACTGGAAAGGATCTAGTGAAGGACCACTAAGAGTATTAAGAGACAGAAACATACCTGTTATGAGGAAAGGCTGAGAGAACTGAGATTGTTCAACCTGGAGAAAACTCAGGAGATCTTATTAATGTACATAAATACCTGAAGGGAGGGTACACAGAAGATGGAGCCAGTGGTGCCCAGTAACAAGATTAGAGGCAATGGACACAAGCCAAATCTCAGGGGGAGGGGCTTCTCTCTGAAGAGCAGGAAACAGTTTTTCACTCTGAGGGTGACCAAACACTGGTGCAAGTTGCCTAAAGAGGTTGTGGAATCTGTATCTTCTGAGATAATTTAAAATCTGTCTGGACACAGTCAGTTCTAATTCACCCTGCTTGACTAGGGGGGTTGGACCAGATGACCTCCAGAGGTCCCTTCCAAACTCAACTACGCTGTGATTCTAAGAGTAAGGAACAAAAAAGTGATAGGAACTGAAACACATAAGAAACCCTCATGATTTCATACTTTTATGCACATTTACTTACATGGGACTAGATATGTTATGAGAATTGTCACAACAAGAGTGGAGCCTTGAAGAACATAGGAAATAAATCAAAAAATCCTTGAGAGGAATGTGCTTTAAAAAGTAATTGCCAGCAGCAGCCAAGGCATCTCATATTTCACATGTAGCATGTGAAAAAATTTTGCATACCATCTCCCTTCAATTACTCTGCCATTGCTCTATTAAATTATTTTAAAATGCGTTCTTCAGGGCTGGGTATAAACTGGGTATAAAATACAATTTTATTAAAATAAAGAATAAGATAAATATTATCAATTAGCATAAATCTAGCTAATTGCACTAGTCTCTGATATGAAAATATTCACTTAATATTCCTCATCTTCCTTTCCATTTCCCCACTTCTCCTCTAAGTTGCTACATCTCTTTCTCCTCTTGATGAACAAAGATATTCTCCCAGGTCTCTGCATGTGAGTGGAGGTTGAAGAAGATATGGAAAATATTCAAGGATGTGGAGGACAAATGAATCTAATCCTCAGACTGTAAATCTCCTCCAAGTGAAATTCACTTTGAACTGTTAAGTATCCTGCTTACTATAACAGTAAGGCATAAGAACACTGTAAGTATTGTATCCTGGAAATATTTCTATAATGCAGCTATTTGACTTGTTTTCCGCATCATGAAGTAATGGAAACAATACTGAAAGTGCTTGAAGCAAGTCTTATATAAAATATGCAAAGTGTATTGGTTTTCAATTGTATGCCATTTCAACCCACACAATAACCATTTGGTGGGACTAGCTGAAAGACAAGATGTGCATCTCTCATTCACACAGACCACTGAATGAGGCAAGGTTACTTGAGTGAATCTCTATTTATCACACATGAAACTTCCCAGTTCCACAGATAATCTTTATTAAATAATTCAGACATCTTTTTTTTTCTGATGATGAACTACAGAAATGTTATTTTTTTTTCTATGCACATATGGACCTATTATGCACACACATATCACATATGTGCATACACATCACTGAAATTACACTTGAAATCACAGGAGATAAAGCGTCCTTTTATTTTTCTTTTAATTGTCAGAGAAACTTGACAGCACTTTTCTATTTTTCTCTCCTTGAGATTTCACAGAGCTTTTAGAATAAGTAAAGTCTTGAATATGCACCCTATTTAAATAAGAATGGAAGTGAATATACTCTTTGGCAGTAGCGGTGCCTCCAAAGACAAATGTTTTC
Organism: Lepidothrix coronata; assembly: GCF_001604755.1. Classification (NCBI taxonomy): domain Eukaryota; kingdom Metazoa; phylum Chordata; class Aves; order Passeriformes; family Pipridae; genus Lepidothrix; species Lepidothrix coronata. The sequence goes on from NW_016690215.1 coordinate 2,287,179, forward strand.
TCCTATTACCATTTCTGTTGCTGAAAGCCAAGATCTGAGCTTTGCACTCCGTCTAGGAGCCCGTTTCAGCTGGGCTGGCAGGGGTCACGCTCCCCGAGGGAGGAGGTCAGCCCCATGGCCTGGGAGCAAAGGGCAGGGGAGTTGCAGGATGACCCCACACATCACACATTGTGCTCAGAGGCTGGAAGTCAGCCGTGCTTATGCTGGATCATGCAGCGAACCGGCCCAATGCGCCTGACAGACGGAGGTCACCTTCCATCACGGGGATCCTTTCGTACTGGCAAATCTTTTTTTCCTGCGTGTTTCTATCATTTGAATAACAGCTGTGACAACAAGAATGTCTCACCGGAGACATTCAGGGTACTGATGAACTCATTTTCAAAGAGCATTGGAGAAAGAGACATAATTGTGGGCACCTTGCCATTAACAGAAAACTAAATCACAAAATATGTGATGCTCCTCATAAATAAGCAGCGTGTGGCAGTAGAAAGGTTATTGTGGAGAGAGAGAGACTAGGTATTAACACACTTTAATTTTCACTCCACCTCTACTGCTATTCTGTGCTTCCACCATTACCTTTGGTAATGCTGAGGTCCCTGTTCTTTCCTTACCTGTCCTTATAATGAAGATTTTGTTCCCTCAAAAGATAAGCATTGTTAGGAAAAAGCTGTTAAACTTTATGAGATACCCAGCTATGCTGCAGAGGAATATCATAAAAAAAGCCTTTGAGTCTATAAATAAAAGATATATATGAGAGAAGGTTACCCTACTAGATCTATATCTTACAGATATACCTTGATCTTGTTGTTTTTTGTTGTATTTGAATTATTTAAAGAAAGTAATCATGAAGCTACCAGCCCTGTTATTGGTATTATAAGAAATAAATTCCTGGGTAGAGCTGTTTCCACTCTGGAATTACTTAGCATTTTTATTGTTCCACCAGGGAAGTTAATAGTATCTTTCAGAAATTATTTATATACCAGTAGTCAAGGAAAGTATCAAAAAAAGCTGTTCATTGCTGTGTTCCTTTTACCGATGATCTCTTCACAGAATGAATAGAAATAACCATAAATCAGAAGACAGATTTATAGTATGTAGAAATTATCTAGTCATTTTGCCTACACAGAATTCCATTTCTAAAGGATTCACTTACAATTGACAAGATACTGAAATCATATTCAACATATCATCCTGTCTTCAGAAAGAGAGATAGGTGATGTGTTGAACACCCAAGAGCTGCACTGGTGGAGTAAACCAGTACTGCCCAGTCCTTCGCATTATGCTGGATGCCCAAGAGCCAGATGTGCCAGTACAGTTTCTTCATAGACACTGGCCCAGTACTGGCAGCTTTTTGATGATCATTGCTCATCATTTGTAGCACTACAAAAAAAAGTCTAGGAGGACTGAACAGACACTAAGCACATCCCTGAGAACCAGCAAATTAAACCTCAGCTATGGGAAAAAACACTGGAAAGCTTATTGTTGCATTTAGGGCGGGCAGCACCATATTCTGTGCCAAAGCAGGCACACGCTGCATTCACCAAAGCTGCTCCTGCACACATGGACCCTGAAGCAGCATTAGTTATCTGGTGCAAGAGTACCCTGCTGTTTCTCATTCATGGAGCTCTATGCCTTCTTAGCCTTCAACTCCCAACGTATACACAATTTTGGTGAAAAAAATAAATAGCCTACTCTTTGCCTTTCTTCCCCTTTCCCACTATCCCTTAAAGCCAACACCTCTACGGCCACAGAGTCTGCTAGGTCAGAATTTCCAATGAGTAGACCTTTTTAAGTTATACACAGCAGTATGAATTTGGGTTAAATAAAGCATGTCTGTAAATCTTTAGATCCTCAGTTTTAGGTATGAGTCATCTACTATGATCGTACATTGTCTAGAATACTGTACTTTGCAAGTACAAAATAATATACAAATAACGCAGTATAATGTCATGAATAATAAAATGAAGCACTAAGGTTAGAGCCATAATTCACATTTAGGTGGGTAATATAAAGATATGGGTTTACATTCTCCCCTTTTGCAAAAAAAGCACTCTGTGAGCAGACATATACCCATATACTATTTCTATTAGATTTGTGTTACTGACAGTGACTACAAAGAAAAAAGAAGCAGCAAATTCAATTCATACTCTCAGCAGATATATCAAATGATGCTATATGAAGCATGGGTGATGTGTGGTGGTGAGAGGGAAATTAGTGTGCAATGTCTGCTTTTCCCAAAGCCTTGACAGTTGCTCAAGTACAAAAAAAAATTACCCTTTGCAGCTATGACAGATCATCTATGTGAAAATAGTGGCTCTTGTACATAGAAATAGTCAGGAATTTGGGACATTAAATGCTCTTCATCAGGGAATTACTGATCCAAAAGATTTAGTCAAAAAGACAAACATTTCATGAAGATATCTAGCTTAAAGTTTTGAATCTGAATCTCCACATCTGAAGTGACTGTCATAAGGACAACCTATTTCTGGGGTGAATCTTGGGGGTTTTTTCCCCTTCTGAGGATCAGCCTTACAATACTCTTTCTCTCCTTTTTTTTTTTTTTTTTTTTAAATCTCTGAGGATTTTAATGGGATGAGAAAATTGTTTCCTGCCCAGGTCTCATGGTGAGTAGCTGGCAAATGATAGCAAGACACAGAATGCAAGCAGCTGGATTAAATCACTGCACTTAGTAGATCCATGAAATGTGATTGTGGATGCACCAGATACTCTAAGCACCAGTAAAGAGAGTTCTTCGAGGCTCCAGATCAGACATCTGGCATTAACAGAGTTCTGAAACTCTCAGGGAACATGGCACATCACACACCCAATTGAAGAATGAATTAATCACACAGTAATTAACATAAATATGTAATGGCCTGTGCTTTACTGTCTTTAGAGATAAATATTCAGATACAAGAAAACACAGCAGATCCTTGAACAGTCCTACTGAGTTACTGGTACTTGAAAGCAAAGGCACTGTCATACCTTTCTGAAAATACAAATACGTGTTTGTACAGTAAAGCTACTTTTAGGAGGAACATTGCCTAACACTTCCCACTAGCAGCACAGTTCAGTGTAAAATCATTACATGTAAAAAAGCACATCTTCTAAAGAAAAATGTACAGATTCAAACTCATAAGAAATGTATTCTTACTCTCCAGTCATTTTGTTTTCTAAAATCCTTTACTTTAGGTATGATGTATATACATCCCACCACATGACTGAAGTTAATGGTTAGAATAAGTGTTTTCACATCATTGCATAATAGAACAATATTTTCAAAGTGATATTTTATTATTTTGTCTCCTGATGGTGTTTTCAGATAAAAGATTAAGAAGTGGATGAAACTTAGAAAATAAACATATAACAAATCTTTGCAATTGTCAGCTTTGCTAAGTCACACACATATAAATTGAAATTTTATAGACATGAGAAAAGTTATGTTAGCTGAGGAGGTTTTGTAAGCTTAGTTAAATAATGTGCTTTATATCATCAGTTAGGTTCCAACAAAAATATGTAATTTAAAATTGAAAAAAAAACTTAAAGAACTGTTTTTTCATGTAGGTTGGTAGCTTATTAGTAAGCAAGTGGTTAGTCTAGGTTACCTTCTAGACTTCCTTCCAACCTGAGCTGTCCTATGATCCTATGAACTGACTTTTTTAAGTTTAAAGCCTCTGAAAATTACTCAAATAGTAATTTGACTACTAGGATTATTTGCAATTAAAAAAAAAGGGACAAAAAAAGAGAAAAAGGCAGAGTTTCAACAGCACCAAAGTGTAACACAGCCCTACAGCACTCTTCAGTGCTGCAGCTCCCAGATAACTGAATAACTCACCCAAGCAGCAGGAGCCTGGTGTGCTGATGGTAAGATCCACAGGATTATTACAATGGCCTCCTCACAGCCACCCCTTCTGCCACAGCAAAAGACCACCCAGTGGTCCCAAGTTTGTAAACAAATGTTATTGGAGCAGGGGTGGAAAACCATTTGTAAACTTGGGAATGTGTGATCAGGATATGTTACTGGAGGTTTGGATGAGCCAAATTGGCTTGCAGAACAGAATTCCTAAAGTAGGCAGGATTTTATAAGATTGGACTAGATATGCTTGTTTCCACTTAAAGGTGGAAAATTAATGTCTAAGAATAGCAGTTAATAAATTAATCTAACGAGCCACAAAACCTTTCTGCTGAATAAGAAAAGGCTTTATAATTACAAAATAATAGTTCCCTGTTTGAATAAACCAAGTCTATATAAAGGCATGTAATGAAGATTGAAGCTAAAATGCAGTAGCTTTTTGTCTGCAAGCGTTATAGAGAAAGCCTTCTGAAGAGGTTTTACAGTAAACACAACTGAAATAGTGGGAAAGTGATGTTTCAGTCAGAGAGGGTTCTTACAGCTTCTTTATGCAAGCTTATCTTCTCAAAATTTCTCTCCTACATTCAGTTAAAATCTAAGGTATGAAGAAAGATGAATTAAAAATTGTTAACAGAATCATATCAGCCCTTGTTTGGTTCTTGTGTGAGTGTATAATAAACCAACATGATAGTATAGATCCACCAAGATTTGCATTCAATAAAAGCTGAATAAAACATAAACAGGACACAGAGAATCTACTGAAGCACTGTCCTGCACAATCACTAATCCCCACCATGAGTCCTATACTTTGTACCTATACCTTACCCAAAATATATCTTGCTTTTCTGTTGCCTCATACTTCCTTTCTCTAGATAAAGAGCAATGAGGAAAAACAAGAAAAAAACCAAGAGTTAGGAGGATATATTGGGGCTGGAGATTCGGGGATAGAGAATGATATGTCTGACAAATATGCTGTTAATGGATGAAAGGTGCAGCTCCAATGAATTATGGAGGTCATTTCCCTACAAGCACATTCAGTGTATTTTCCACATCTCACACGAATCTACCATGTATTATTTAAGGGGAATTATTTTTATCACTTTTATATGTGCATAATAACAAATTACATCTGATGTTTTGCATTCAGCTCCTTACTTTAAAGAGCATTTTTGTGTGACTTTAGAGGATGTTGCAGGAAATAATTAAACAATTCATTGCTCTCCAGAGAATGAGAGTAACTAAAGCTAAAAATGCATGCGTGTTACACTGCCCTGTTTATGAGTATTGCAAGTCCTCCTACTCTATTAATTATTGGATTCTTTTTTACTGGTAAATTAATTACCTCATTTACCTGCCTAATGTAGTGAGCATATGACAGAAGGAGATCTGATTATATACTCAATACTAATGACTTAAAAATATGTTGGACTCATCTCTAAAAGCTCCAGTCAGAATACAATCACCATTTTGCTGAATCTTAAGATATGTGCAGATAGCAAAATCCCTGCCCCGTGCTATAATATCACGCACATGTATTACAGTTAAAAATATGATAAAGAACATAGAAGAAATGAAGTATAATTTTTCTAAACAGATTAAGATGTTTTATTAGTACAAAGTATCAGCGACCTCTCTCTATCCGCAACACACTAACCATCTTTCATGTGCTTCCTAGGATTTGGGAGAACAGTGATTCTGTACTTAATATTTATAACACATATCTTCAAATATACTATTTAATGGCTGCATTACAAATTTTAAATATCTGCATCTCCACACCATTCGCAAATTCAGCCAGGTCTTCAAACATGTTCATATATGAAAGACTGCACTCCTTTAAAGTTTGCATTTCAAGGCAAGCTTTTGGCACATGAATGTAAGTGACCTAATAGAAATAAAAAGAAAAAGATGTTTTACATAATAGCAGCACAGAAAAGAAGGACCATATTTCTGATCATGACATTCAAGACAGATACCTAGCAGTCTTGATTTGTGACCCTACCTACAATATTCCATAGAGCAGCATGTACAGTATCAGCAAACTCTGTGTCAGAAGAACATTTCAATAGGCACTTAGAGAATATTGCAGAACAGCAAAGCACCATTATTATTTCTCCAATTTTACCCCAAATTCCAGGTATTTATGGAGCATGGCACTCCAGAAAAAGAGCATGTGAGACTTGAAAACAGTGCTGAAATGCAGCACTGGGGGATATCTACATAGTTTTTAAACCCCTCCTGAGTACTTAAATTTGCTTAACTGCAAAGGAAGGCTCTTGGTTCCTTTAATTTCCTATTTAACTTTCCATAGATTAACTGTACTTTGAGAGCAGACTCTAGAATTGCTTCTGAAGATTTGAACAGTATTTATGCATTCAAGATATTTCACATAATTTAAGACTTTCAGAACTACAATGGTAAAACACCTGTTATTATCCAGAAAGATGATAGTATTGAAGCACCTTCCTGTTAGTATTTCACTAAGAGTTGGAAGACACACCTTTAATAAGATAACTATAATAGCTCAGGGAAACAAACCAACCAAACAAGTAAACCCTCCATAACCACAGACAAAAACAAACAAACAAACAAACATTACAAAGCACTTTAAAAAACTTTTAAAAACTCTTTAAAAAAAAGTACAAGAACAGAATGAAAAAAAAATGAAATCCTACTTATTCTGTTGAGCTCTCTTTCACAGATTTCATTGCTTACATGAACAATGACTCATTAAAAATCTAAATGGTAGCTGGTATCTGAAGGACCTCTTGTCGTAGTCAAATACCTCCATACTGTTCAAAAATGCATATATTTATGACTTAAAATGAAACAACTATTATGGGATCACAGAATCATTCAGGTTGGAAGACCTCCAAGATTATCGAGTCCAACCTTTGACTGATCACCATCTCGTCAACTAAACACAGCACTAAGTTCCATGTCCAGTCATTTCTTGAACACCTCCAGGGATGATGATTTCACCACCTCCCTGGGCAGTTTATTCCAATGCTTAAAAACCCTTTCAGAAAAGAAATTCCTCCCGATGTCCAACCTGAACCTCCCCTGGTGCATATCGAGTCCATTTTCTCTTGTCCTGTCACTAGTTGCCTGGGAGAAGAGGCCGATCCTCACCTTGCTACAACCTCCTTTCAGGTAGTTGTAGAGAGTAATAACGTCTACCTAGAGTCTGCTTTTCTCCGGGCTAAACAACCCCAGCTCCCTCAGCCACTCATCATATGACTGACTCTCTAGACCCTTCACCAGCTTCATTGCCCTTCTCTGGACACGCTATCAGACACATTCTGAACAGACAATGGTGAAATATGACTTTAGTCATTGCCAAAACAAACAAACAAAACCCAGAAAAAAGTGAAGACATTTAAAATACTGTCTCTTAACAAAGATTGTTCATTGGTGACATTATTCTGAAGTGTCATACGGCACTGTGCAAACCAACCCAAAATATGAAGAGAGAGAAGGACAGAGAGAAGGAGCAATAATCAAGGATGCAAGCCAGGACAAAATTGGATTTTCTGAGAAGGAAAAAACTTGTGGTCAAGGCACATGATTTGTTGCCAGGAAATCTGACTTTTATTCACAGAACTGCCAGATTCCTTGCATCTCTCAAAAATGCCTCTCCAAAGCTGTAAATGCAGAAACAAATTAGAAAAAATAAAAGGATGATGATGGGAAAAAAAGGCCAACCAAAAGAAAACTAACTGTGTCAAACTAAATTCTTTGATACTCCAAGTACCATTGTGGATACTTGGTTAAAGTAGTTAGTTCCCTGGAAGCCATGGTTTTCTTCATTACTGTCATCTAATCCATGGCATCTGAACTTGATGGCTTTGTGCCACTAGCCCGTACACATCTAACAGGTACCCCAAAACCATAGACATAGGAGTATGCAAATATGCAGACACAAGGAAAAAAAGTGAACAGTTGCAGTAGGTACTTGAAATTATAGGTAAAATTGTTCTTTTCTCATCATCAAGGATGATTTTACTAAGGGATGATGATTTACACTAAGGATATAATCTGATTTTACACATCTATGCAGCAAATCAGGCATAGCAATGACTCCAGACTATCTGCTACAACCCAGATGTAAGACTAGCTTCTATGGGAAAGGCTGCTCTCCAATTTTAACCAGTAATCCTATTTCAGTATTGGTTTTTCCAAACTAATTTTTTTGTCAAATTAATAACATTTTAACATGATATAGTTTCACCACTAGACATGTACCACTGAAAACACTTGTCTTTGGAAATGTCCCAGATACCAACAGGTAGGAACTGAAAGCTGAACTCCTGGAGAGTCAAGACCATTCACAAATGAAATTTTTTTAAATGTTTAAGTACAAAATGGGTTAGCACATATTTGCTTGCATCTTGTGGAGAAAATACAAAATGTTTAGTACCAAATGCGATGTCAAGCGTCCAGTGTGGAAGTAAATCTTCTAAAGCTTTTACTCATCTGCTAGATGACTCCTTATTCGCTTAGTCTTAGAAATCTTTCTAATTTTGAAAGCAGTGCTGGAAGTTATTACCTATAATTTCTTGAAACTTTAAAAACTAAACTTTGTTAAAATTCTAATGGAATAATTTGCAGTTATGATAAATATTCTCTTCCTTTAATCTACTGAATTTCCTCTCTTTCTGTTTTTTGGCTGAGCTGAAAGTGTTGTTAGGAAGATATACTCAGTTCAATGTTTCCACCATGCACCAGTAAAAGTTGCCAAAGAGAGAAACACAAAGAAAGAAAATGCTGCTCCTCTCCAGCTCTCCAGCTGTCAGGACAATAAGTTTAGGATTACAGGGCTAAGTACTATATCTTATTCAAGAGCCAAAGTTGCTTTTGTAACCACTTCAGAAAAAAACATCTGCAAAGGAATGCATTCAACAGCATTTATGAACTTGGGTTTCAGTAAAATTAATTAATAAATATTTTCCATTTTAGATATCAAACAATTACAGTGAACGTGGCAGTCTTGCCTGTACTAAAATGAAATATGCACAAGTAATCCTTGATTTTCAGGATTGAATTTCAATGAGCTGTTCAGCTTTTTTGCAAGGCCAGCACACAGATACAAGCAAACACCATCTCTTTGAAGATAAACAGGAAGGGTCTGTGATATTATAGTTTATTAGACTTTGAAGGTTAAATAGAATACACATCTTTTGTGATTGTTAAAGAGATACCTACTGGGCAGGATTCCTTTGGCCAAGAAAAAACAATTAAAAGTAAAAATTGTGGAAAAGTAGTCAATTTTCCTCAAAAAAAGGCATAAATATCTGAAGATATAGCACTGCATTTAATGAGAAGAAAAGAAAATTTCTGTAATGCCAAAATTTCCAGTGCTGTCTTCTGTCACATGGACCGTTCTTGTTTGGAGTGTGTACTATTCTGAAATGATTAAAGTAAGAACGACAACAATTCCATAAAACTCTCAGAGAAAGGGTTAGGAGAAAAGAAAGGAAAATACGTTATTCTCTGTAAATATCCTGAATAACTATAGGTTAAAAGGTATGTGCCACTGAACCAGCCATAAGCAACCAGAGTATCATGTCAGTTGAGGCTTATGTTTCTCAGGCTTCAAAGAACCAAGCTTACTAAAACATGAAGGAGGTGAGTTATCCATCAGATCATCATTTCACTTTAAACCAAGTGAAGCAGAATATATGTCTGGCATCAATGATCTTGATTTATGAGCATTGTAGTGTTTGTGTACATTGTATCTGAAAACTGGAAGCCATGAGATCATTTGCATTAAACAAGGTATTCCTCAAATTTTACTTTTTTCTGCAAAAATAGTGAGGAAAAACAACACATCTGTGCCACTGCATGCACTTCCCAATATTCAATAACCATTTCTGCTAATCTCTTCTACTTATTAGCAGTAGGCTGATAACCAATACTTGTGAAACCAAATTATATTCTTATATTATTGTGACTGAGAACTTTACTCTTGGCTATTACTAAGATGTTGGATGCCTGTACTTCTGAAAACCTTTTCCAGCCTGAATACTTACTTCCTTTTCAGAATGAAACCAACTGCAACTCCCTGAGCTAATAAAAGGTCTATGGCCATTTAATGCTCACAATTTCAAAGGTTTAAATGTAGTTTAAAGAACAGCTTTTCTTCTGTACCTCCTAGACAATTCTCCAGAAATGTTTTCTTTGTACTGTCAGTTAATAAATGTTTTTTAAGAATAGTTGAAGAAAACATTCACAACAAAGCATGCATAAAGAATGGCAGCAGTTTCATTTTAGCAATATTTCTGAGATCATTAAGGTTGACTGCAGATAGCTGGACTTCAGCTCTTGCAAATCTACAGAAAGCATGCAGGGCTGAGCAGTTTAAAGCTGACAATGTATAGAAGTGGTTTGGCTGGTGTGGAATGTCATCTTATATTTTACCAGCTTGTCCCTATATCATGCAAAAGCTAGTGTAGAAACACTGTTTACTATCTTATAAAGTAATATAAACATTTTTCACTGTTTGAGGTGCCAGATGCTTTCCCATCTGTAATCACAGAGCAATGTAACACTTGATGTTTCAGTGCACCAACTGTGCCAAACAGAAGCATCTTGGTTTTCAGCCACTGCTACAAATCATTTAGATAGAAATTTCTGGTGCTTCATAATGCAGATGCAAAGACAAATCAGTGTGTTCAATTTTATCCTCAATTCTTTCCTGACAGGAAGTGTCGCCCACATATTCTTGGCAGAATTATGGATGTGGACTTCATAGAAGGGCCCAGCTGTCTCCCAAGTGACAGGAACAAGAGTTTTATCATTCATTTTCATGAGATCAAAAATAAGACTAAGATTTGGGCAAAAGCAGACAGGGTTGTAAGACATCCTATCTGTCAGTTTTTGATGTCTGGATTAGGATGGTCTTAGCTGAAATTCTTGTGACTTGAGGGACATGTGTCAACTGAATGTTTCTTGTTTAGTATTGCTTTCTATTTCAAAGCACACAGCAAACTGTCACAGATGTTAGAAATTTCTAGAATTTCATGCACTTATGCTCAGCTGAATTCTTTGTTGTGGAAGATCCTTAATAGGTTAATTAATATTTTTGGTTTTGCTCTGCAGGAAATATAGACATAAAATGGAAAGATTTTTTTAAACATTTGTGTCTGTCCTGTGGCTTTACATGTTATTTACTATTTTCCTCAGCCAGCAGCTTTGTTTCCACACTGTAAACTAATCACCAGTGGATATTTCGTCAAATAATATTATGTTGTAATTACTTTACTTTTTTTTTTCTCCTGCCATTGTTTAAAAACTGTACATCTACCATTTATCTGCTTGAGTTAAACTTGAATGCTATTCCAAAAGGACAGGATACACTTTCAGTCTTGAAGCCTGCTCCCAAAATGAAGTAATGAGAAATCTTAACAGAAACTTCAGTGGCATCTGGAAGGAGCCTGCAATATGCATACTGACAGCTTTAAGCAGTGCCAAGGACAATTAATCATATGTATCAGATTTGCTTATTTTAGCTTATTCATAACATCACATTATTTTGAAAGTGTATACATAATAAAACGTATTGGGAAACCAGGGAAATTATAGTTCAGTTGCAAAGATATGGGTATGGGATCAGTTCCTCCCTCTACCACAGACTGTCAGTGTGGCATTAGGCAACTTGCTTTAGTCCAGAGTCACAGGCTATACCTTGAGTCAATACAAGAGGGAGCAGGTATAATTTCAGTGGAGATATGGCAATGAAAGGACCTGAGGATCCATCTAACAAATACCTTACATATGAATACTATTACAGTGTTCACATGTTCTTCTGTGTATTAAAAAGAGGCAAACACCTCAAGATAAACATATATGTAGAAAATAAAACCACAGAACTATATTGTCAGCAACACATTCTGCTGTAATAATCTCAAGCATCCACTGGAATGATGGGAAATTATTAATATGAATCAGTCAGGAATAATTTTATATGCCATTAATCTTTGCATATTAACATATACTTAGTAGTTGGACATAAATAGCGTTAGCTATATCAACTCCTAGCAGGAACTACAGTCAGAAACTGAAATAAAAAGAAAAAAAACACACAAATGTACTGAAGGAAAGAGAAGTGTATGTGTACATTGTATCTGAAAACTGGAAGCCATGAGATCATTTGCATTAAACAAGGTATTCCTCAAATTTTACTTTTTCTGCAAAAATAGTGAGGAAAAACAACATTGGCACCAATTGTGAAATATCAGCCCTTTAGTAGTGTGGGAAAAATAAGAGCATCAGGAATAGCAAATGTAAATTAGCCTGGTTGAACCTTGCATTATTCCATACGAAAAAAAGGTGTGGACCTTTGCCACTGGGCAAGGACAGACCTTTAGGTCTAATTTTTCAGTTACTTTGCTCTTCCAAGAGGAAAGCAAGATGGGAAGAATGAGAAAACCTATGAATACCTATGCATAAGTGTAGCTGATCCTCCATAAAAGCATGTGAAAAATGTACCAAGAAGTCCAGCAATTCTTTCACAGTCTCCCAGAAAGCAAAGAGGGTGAACTGTACAATATTCAGATTTAAGGAAAATAAGGGAAAGCAGAATTAATTTCTGTTATCCTGTAGTCAGTACACAGTATCAGCAATTTTCTTTGAGTTTTAAGTGGAATTTACAGTATCATAAGCCTTTCCCTGTGAGTCCAGTGTATCAGTCCACTGCATCATTGTAGTTTAGCTCTATTGGCGTTTTCAGATGAGGAGCCAACCACTGAAGCACTTGCTGAGTTGAGTTTTTCTCAAAGGAGAGAATTTCAAATGGAAACATGTTTTGGGTTTGAAGAAAGATGAAGAGTACCTAATTTGTCTACTCAGAAGTACTTTTGGAAAAACACAAACAAGGATTGCCCAGAGAACCAGTCTGTAATTTCTTAGATGTCCTGAGGATATCTGGGTTCTCTGACCCTCTAAGCACAGCACAGATAATCCCAAACCTATACTTATCTCTCCTGTTATCATTTGTGAAGTTGGATTTATGGGATTTTATGATGATCTGAGTAATTTTTTTAATGTATTTCTGTAGTCCTGTTACACTATTCTAGACCAAAATTTTCACTCTCAAATGCATTTTTTCCAATCAGAGTTGAATACTAATACTTGATGATTTTTACATATTTGATGTGCAGAAGAAGCTGAAATCCATCCTGCTTTATTATACTTTTTAAACAAGGTAGAGACCAAAGATTGTAATGTTTATAAACCCTTTTATTTAAAATGACTCTATGCAGGCTATAGTTTTTCAACTAGAAATACACATATATGTATCAGTTAAATATATATTTTGATTTTGGAGGGTGTTTTTACATATTTACAAGCCTCATTAGCTTTCTGCTTTTCCTGACTCTGGCCACAGTTCTCCAACCATCTGCAAATTTCTCCTTTCAATGACTTGTCAGTGCCTGCCCACTTGTTCAAAAATCAGCAGAACATGATCCTAGGTCAACAACTAACAATGGTAACTTCTGTTTTCTACAATTCTCGACCCTATCTTGCATTCCTAAAATACAATGGGGATTTTAGATACTCAAATCTTCTTACTAGCCAAAGGAGAATAAAATCAACATGCTGTCAGCATGTTTTTCCTCTCTGTTTGAACGCAGTGATTCAATCACTTTCAGGAAATTCTCCAAAGTGACAAGAGTAAAAGAGGAGGTTTTGATTCTCTTATTTGTCCCTTCAGATTACTTTAATGGAACAGAGACATTATTTGCATTAATATATTAATTTTCAGGTTAAGAGCAAGCAGGGTTTTCTTGGAAGAGCATTATGTTTTGTCAGCAATTAAAAAGCTACTGACTATAGATGATTTCTCAGGGATTTCATTTTGATCCCTCCACACAGACAGGCACACGTTAGCCCCTGCCCCGCTGTGTCTCCCTGCTGCTGCCCCAGGCAGGGAAGGGATCCCCCTGCCAGAGCTTGCTGGGAGTTGCAAAGGCAGAGCAGTCCTGTTCTGTTGGCTGGGGCAGTGGCATGTGGCATGTGGCAGTGGCTGTTCTGTTGCCTGGAGCAGTGGCATGTGTCCCACTCCTCTGCCCAGTGCATTCCTCTTACAAATTCCATAGAAATGCATCCCCTTAGAGGTCTTGGTGGAAGGAGGACATCAGATTCTGAAGCCACCACAGGGAAAATGACAAAGAGCATGATCAGGCACACAATGCTATAAAGATGGAACCAGGCTGAAAACATCTGATCATCCCAAGAATGGAAGGGTAGAAAGAGAAAAACAATGGACGGCCCAGACCTTGCCCTGACTGCCAAGCACAAAGCCCTGAGTCCTTATTTTCCTGGGTTAATGGGAAGCCTAAGGAATGCAACATGGATCAAATGAGTTAGAAGCAAAACCCAACAAAGGCTATGCTCCCTAATACTTTACAACCTGCTCAGAAACTTCAGCAACTGCAGTGATACCAATACAACTTTCTGTAAAACTCCTCTTCCCATCCTTCTGCTTTTTTTCCAGATAATGAGAAAAATGTAGGAAGTTCTCCCATACAAAAGGAGAACGCTGGCACTGTAGCAGAACAAGTAGGTGCGGCACATTATACTTCAGTTCTTGAGCATCTCTAACTTAATTCTGGTGCTAAATGGGATGCATTCAGTAGGAATCTTCCTCCTTTGTCATCAGTCACGGTGACATTTTCAAAGACAGAGAAGATAAACATCACAAAACACTATCAGGGAAATGTAGAGGATATATATTAGCTTTGATGTAAACCTTTTATGGCACACATAAAAATAAATGATCTAAAAAGTTAATACAAATCACCAAGCACATATATGTGAAATCACAAGAGCCATCAGTGAGTTATAGATCAGCATCTGTGTAACAAGACCCACGAGCTGTAGCATTGGATAAATTCTATTTACATTATCTAGCTATGCTTCCCTGCACATATCCATGCAAAGCATTGTTTCATTATCAAGACTGTTTCTTCCCTGTGAAATGTAAATCTTGCAATGGGGGCCTGCTGAGATACAGGACTGAGTGCAATGTGACTCCATCACGCTAATTAACAGACAGGCTCAATCTCAAAGTAAATGTCAGTCCATGTGATTAGAGAAATTGCTGCACTGGCATTTTCTTTGCTGCCTGAAGAAAGCAACTTCAGAGTCATTCTTTGCTTTAAAAGCCAAACTACAGCACACACTCTGGTCCTAGGCTACTATTCAAGTTTGTCCCCCTTCTTCGTTGCTTTATCATTACCCTGATTTGTTCATTTTCTCCTTTTCAAAAGAAAAATTTTACAGGATAACATTATAGTATAGGTATACTTCTATGGGCATAATAGGTGTCATTATCAAGATGAATGATTTAACACAACTTTTGTTGAAAATAGTAAAATTAAGCATAAGAGAAATGAAGACATTAAGACATAAGAGACTAGAAAGCAATCACAGAAGTAACAAAAGCGGGCTTGGGGAGGAGAATACAATAAGCTAGAGCTCTCTCTAGCTTGTGTCAGGGAAAAGACATGGCCTAGCATATAAAAAAATAAACCACTATTATTATCTATCCCAGGAGTGATTTAGAAGGATAATTTTCTTGCAATTCAAAGAATGAAAGCATATAGTTTTGAAGTTATCAGCTTGCTCTTTTTTTCCCTAATATCTGAAGACACCTCTCACAAAAATTTTGTTACTGAATCTTTCAAACAAAACAGCTGCAACCTCAGATATTTGCTCTTTCTTCTTCCAGGACAGAGAAGTACAGCCTGTAGGTAGGTATGCCAGGTCTCACTACCTCAAATTCCCATCCCAAGTGCTTTCCACATCAATTCCATCATTACATTTATGTCATGATCCCCATTTCCATCAAGTTCCTACGGGCAAAGTCAGGCTCAGGAGCCATCATTTAGTATTAGTGCAAATTGCTTCTGATAAAGAGAAAAGCAGCATTTGGATTTGTGTGTAGCTCCTAGACAGACATCAGTTCTCTTCCCCACAGATGTAACGATTTCCAGTGAAAAGCGAACCAGGCATGCAGGCAAGGAAGGAGGTGCTGTGCACTCCTCAGGCCCGTATCACCAGCATAATTCAGACCTGAAACTACAGCACTGGGATCTGATCATTACTGTGACAGAAAGGGGATACAGCAGCACAGAACTTCTTCAAATGCTTTTGTCTAATCAGAAATGGATGAACATTGGGGGATAACGACAAATGGGATGTGTCGTTGATTCAGTGCCTTGCAGAAAGACACTTTAAGATTCACTGATATAGGTATTTGTTCCAAATATAGTACCAAACTGAATTTGTTCCTCCTGAGGGTTTGCTGTTTTAAAGCCAAACTGTTCTTCATGTATAGTTTGTAAGTTTTATACCAAAACAGGAAACTGAAACAGGATCTGACCATTTTTATTGATCAGATATTGGATTTTAAGGCTTCAGACTAGTCTAGCTTTTGCGTTCTTTGTTGATTGGTGAATAAATGTAGAAAGAAATGCTTGTGCAAGCTTCTCTCCAAAACTTTTGTACTGTATTTCTTCTTCCATGTTGAAATTTGCTCCCACTAAAAACCAATATAATATCAACATCATATCTTTCCTTACTGGTGTTGTGATTTGACTCCAGCCAGCAACCAAACTTCCCACAGCCATTTGCTCATTCCCCCACCACCAAGATCAGGTAGAGAATTGGAAGTGTAAAAGCTGGAAAACTCATGGGTTGAGACAAAGACAGTTTAATAGGGAAAGAAAAAAACCCCCACACAAAGAAAAGCAAAGAATTAATTCACTGCTTCCCATGGGCAGGTGGGCGTTCAGCCATCTCCAGGAGAGCAGGGCCCCATCACATGTAATGGTGACTTGGGAAGGCAAACGCCATCACTTCAAATGTGTGTCCCCCTCCACTTCTTCTCCTAGCTTTATATACTGAGCATGATGTGATGTGGTATGGAATATCCTTTTGGTCAGTTTGGGTCATCTGTCCCTGCTATGTCTCCTCCCAGCTTCCCATGCACCTCCAAATTCCTCAGGAGCATGGCAGCACAAACAGGAAACAAGGCCTGGTCTCTTTGTAAACACTGCTCAGCAATAACAAAAACATCTCCATTTTATCCACTCTGTGTTCAGCCCAAGTCCAAAACGCAGCCCCCGATCAACCATTGTGAAGAAAGTTAACTCTACCCCAGCCACAACCAGCTCAACTCTTTATGAATTTCAGTCTCTCTCTGTGATGAAACATTTATTCACTCGCATGACTCCTTAAACAGTGCTTCACCTCACAGACTTTTCATGTATGGCCTTTGAATCCCTCTCCTAAAAGGCTCACCTTTGTGGCTACATTCACAGGATAAGGATCTATATATTCTCAACTTTTTGCCTCTGAGGAAGGGAAAGAGCTCAGCAGACTGGCTCTTATTTCACATTCAATGATAAAATTGGTTACATATACAGAAAAAAAATTGGACAAAACATGCTAGATAAAGTAGCAGCAGGTCTAATAAGAGAAGTGATGTTTCACTCCAAATCTACTTTACAAATAGATACCAGAGAGAGAAACTTTCTAAATTGACGATTTGCACTGTACAGTATCAGGATAGTTTCTATCTTGGTTCTTGCATGGTTTCAGCCACGCAGAAATAAGTTTTTTCCTGAAGTAAACATAATTGCTTCTCCCCCTCTAGTCCCAAAATATGAAGATAATATCCAGCTTTTGAACAAAAGAAATAAGCACTTTTCTTCTCTTCTAATTAATGGGTATCCCCATGTCTTGAGGACTTCTCTTGTCAAAACATGTGCAACTTGTAGTGGTTTGCTATTAGTAATGATGTTAACAATGACCTGTCAAATTAACCAAAAACAAGTGAATTAAGATTGCTTGTGAAACAGACAGAAAGCCTGATGGGAATGTCAAAACTAACAGAATAGTTTCAACTTTGGTGGTCTGCTAGGATTATATATGACAGACTTTGAAAGGTCAGAAACAGTTAATCAGCTTAACATAGAAGAATTGACCAGAATTGTCACTTCAGAAAGATTGCTAGACATTATACATGCCTTGATTAAAAAAAAAAAAAAGTGCTTATTATGAAAAAATCTCTTCAGTGCATTTTAACATCTTCTGTTATAATCATATTTTCTCACAGCAGACCTATCTAGACATAAAAATATATCTGAAGTTTAGAAGGACCATTATTCATTACACCAATTCACTACCACACTGGAGTAACTCTTATGTTCTTTAATTGAATGAATAGAAGATTTTGGTTAATAAAATATTTCTTGATCCCAGGGTTTCTTTAGGAATTAAAGGGTTTTCCAGTATACATTGCCACTGAAAGGTAAGGAAAATCTCCAATAAGAAAAACATCCATTAGGAGCTTTGGGAGCATACACACAAAGATCTGAATTAAAACCTCTGTTTTGAAAGCATAGCCCCTAATCTCCTGCCTAGAAGGAATGTTCTTTGTCCGTCCTTGTTTCAAACACACATATGTAGCAGAAAAAAAAACAAAAAACAAAACAAAAACAAAACAAAAAAAACCAAACCAAAACAAAAAAAACACAACACCCCCAAAAACCAACCAACTAAACAAAAAAACCAAAACAAAAAACCAAAACACCACACCACAAACCAAAAAAACCCCAAATCAACAAACCACCACCCCCGACATACATACATTAAAATCTACATCGGTGAAAAGGGTTAGACATTTTTTACATAAATGTAATACTGCCAAATCTGCAGATTTTAATTGTGTGTTTTCTTAAAGCCACATTTCATATCAAAATATATTGGCATTGGCATGCCACTACCAAAAATACCACAAGATAGCAGAATTTTAGTAATATATTTATTATTAAATTATGAAACACAAATTTATCTCCATTTTCAATACATACAATAGATTTAGAAGGACATAATTCACACTATATGGATTTATATAAGCACCCTAAAACATTCCAGTTTTCACTGTCTTGAAAATAGAAAAGTGGGCTGAGGTTTATGTCTAAAGACCTGACTCTGGGTCATAAAAGGAGAATTCAAAAGAAAGAGACAGATTTAGTTGCTAAGAGACCACAGCTACTGCACACATGCTGTTATCTAATGGCATGCAATGAAGGCTTTCCAGTGAGAGAATGTGTAACATATCTCTATGTACCAATAACGCCTGTCATTTACTGAGGGTAATAGTGGAGGAGGCCCTTCATTGTAAGTCAAAGTGTACAAATGTCTAAATAAAAAAATAACCCACACCAAAGCCAACACAAGAAAGTCCTGAGGACTAAAACCTTTTTAATTTATTATTTCTTCATGTGTTTTTAAGTTACTAAATGATGAGTTTGATTACATGTCACATCTCTGCTACTAATCCGCTGACAATAATCCTTATCTTATGATTAGCAATATAAACTTCCATGACACTGAAGCATGCAGAAGAAAGGAGTCAGTACCAGTCTGATAACTACAGAACTAAAAGCGTTGTATGTAATGTTCAGATGATAGAATAGAATACCACCCCTTGTCTACAACAAACTTGTAACTGACAGAGTCCCTTCTGGAAAAAGCCAACTTTGGACTTCAGCCTGAATGCAAGGCAACACTTAGTCCTGGAAGCATCAAAAAGGCAAGCTATTTCAACATTTATCAGATTCAGATTACAAAACCCAATAAACTGTAAAAAAAAAAAATCCATTTAGAACTTTATTTTCCATATTTATACTACTCACTGAACTTAGAAGTTTCACCAAAATGCTGCAGGCATCTCAGAAATATTATATGGAGACTAGGTGGCACTGCTTCTGCAGCTTCTTTGCTCTGAAATACTTTGGATATGTTTTTTTCCTTAAGCAAAGTATTCATTCTCTCTCCCTCATCACTTTCTTCTTCTTACTCCTCAAAATTTTGATCTGTCTGAACATGCAGAAGAGTAGGCAGTCCAGGAGCTTTGAGCAATAACCAGTCATCCTCAATAAGTTATTCCTGCTTAAGCATTAGTCTCTGTGACTTAACTTGGAATCCTCTCAATGTCTCTATCCACTGGCTATAGAAGGCTAGTACATGACTAGCTGAAACTAGACACCAAAGTTGTACATGTCTATAATTAAATAAAATTAATTGCACACATACTGTCATAATCACAGAAAAATTGGGTTTGAAAAGGACCTTTAATGGCCATCTAGTCCAGCCCACCTGCAATGAGCAGGGATATCTTCAACTAGATCAGGTTGCTCAGAGGTACATCCAGGTTGACCTTGAATATTTCCAGGAATAGGGCATCCACCGCCTCTCTGGGAAACCTGTTCCAGAGCCTTGCCATCCTCATTGTAAAAGTCTTCTTCCCTATATCTACTCTGAATCTACTCTCTTTAAGTTTAAATCCTTTACCCCTTGTCCTATGAAATCTGAACCTGGATTAGGTAACACATGGGGTTACCAAGATCCAGGGCACAGATATACACCCTGTTACTTACATTTATTCATTAAATTTATTCAACTTAACCTAGGTAGGTTGCTTACAGAAAAAGACTAAGGCTACTTCCACTCTTTTCCCTTGCAACATCACACTAAAAAGGTAACTTTAAAGTTGTCTTGCACAACGCCTACGCAGAGAGTTTTTTCCCAGCACTGCTCTACCCCATGCTATTTTTCCAGAATAGAGTGTCCAGAGAGTGAAGCTCTTGTTCCTAGACGTTAGCTGATGTGAATACTATGCTCCCATGAAGCTGTGAATCTGCTGTATGTTATTCATCCACAGAGCTACAATGAATATTTACTTCTTAGCAAAATTATTGAACTAATAAAGTGTAATTGTTCCTTTGCAACTATTGTGGTCAGTAACATATCCAGCTGTCATGAATGTGCACTCTATTCTCATGCTAAAATTCTCAAAGAAACAAAACATTGTGATATTCTTCTCTTAATGTGTGTGTTTAATTACTGATAAAAAGAATGGGAGTTATAGATGTGAACTAAAGAAAAATTCTGCATATTCACCCAAATTAGACAAGATTATTCCCCCTCCACGCATTTGTGAAAACATTAATTTAATTGCAAAGTTTCCTTCTAATATTCAAAACCAGAGAAAGCAGAATTTTCAACCTGTTTAATTCTAGTATCTTTTTTGTTCACTCAAAAAGTTTAACTAAATCTTCAGAAAACAAATAACCTTTGTTATAAAACGAATGGCTATAATTTGGATCAATGTCCACAATCAAGACACAAAAAGGTGCAGAAAGGCAGAAACCTTCTGCATTCAAACACCAAACTCATAATGAAAAAAGCAACGAACCATGCATGTAATTTTCAAGAATATTCAATCAGAACGTTAAAATGCATTACGATTATAAGATGCTGCTAAAAATCCACATCTGCCTTGTATCTGTAAAGTCTTTAAGTGATTTAATAAGTCAACAGAATTTCCACATTAAATGTTTCAATGCTTACATGTAATCAATTAAACCAGCACACGTATGTGTATGTGTGGGTTTGTGCATTTTAAACAGAACAGTTTTTATCTATAAATAAATTAATTATGAATTATAGTCAACCAAAAGCTATCTTTGTAAGAGCAATAATCATAGTTTTGACTCCACTGTAGTCATTCTAAAACCTCCATTTGCTTTTAAAATGTCCATCTCTCTTCAAAAGGTACTAAATAAAATTACATTTATAACTATATGTATAAGTATATTCTTTGATAAATATAAGTCCAGTATAAGTACAGGTACTGAAGTAAGATCCTATGTCCAGAGCTTCCATTTCTGTCATCAGTTACCACTTCTGAAAAGGACAGATCATTGCATGCATCAAATAAGCTTTATAAATTACATTGCACTGTTGTGAGGAACCATCCCCAGGTTATCTGTCTTCTGGTAATGTTTTTCATAGTGCTAAAGAGATATACTATAGAAAGCATGTTATTTTGCATTTAAGTAATCATTTAATTATGAGAAAACTACATGTTTGTTCCAACAGAAGTAAATGCCTGGCATAAGGCTTGGGGTTTATTTGGGGTTTTTGAGTTAAGGAGAGGAGCATGATTTTCTTAACCTTAGTGTAGCCATTGAGACTATAAAGGAAAACAACTGCTTAAATAATGTAGACCAAGCAAAACACACCTCTGAGAATTAAACATGCTGCACACAACCACATTATATACATAATATGCATTCTTTGTAATAAAGATCTATATTCCAAATAAGCAGTTAAAACCTTTCCTGAGCAGGTTGCAAGTCCCTGTACATGTTGTACAAATTGAAGCCACTTCGACCTCTCTGTTATGGATCGCATGTGGTTTTCCAAGGAGGCTGAGGGCCAACACCTGTTCCAATGAAAAAGTTGCTCACAGTTTCCGGCTTTGTAAGCTCAATTTCATAGAGGTTCTTTGATTTGTGGTCTTGAATTTTCATTTTCCACAATTCGACTCTAAAGAATACTTCTAATGCAATAATCTGAAAAAACTACTAGAATCTACACAAGATGCCATTGAGCTACAGGCTTCCTACTAAAAGGTTAGACTTGTATTCTCATGCCATAGAATGAAAGCATTTTTCTGATTTTCTGTTGATTTATATATCTCTTCATAACAAATGAAAAAGATTTATTTACGTTATATCACTAATGGAACGTTATGTCCTGGAATTCTTACATCAGTTGCTAAACAGCTTAAAAACTGAAACAAATAAAATCTATTTTCAATCTGTTGTCATTTACCCTGTCTTTTTGCCTAGGATATATAGTGCAGAACACCATACGTGGTTACTTCTGACGTCTGAAAGCAAAAGAGTTGTTTACTACCAATGTATCTGATCTTGGTAACCAGTCTAAACTAAAAAAAAAAAAAACAAACTCAAAACTTCTCACCTCAGTATCATGTAATTTTTTAAAGACTAATTATAAAAATAGGCAATTAATTAACTTTAGAAAGTGTTTAATAACTATTTTCTTTTTCTTTTCAAAAAATTGTTCCTTTCTGCAGAAGCGTTCATAGATATATACATTTGGTAGGGGTTCATACTTTAGAGAAATGTTAACAATATACAAATATGTTTTGGTCATCCAATATGAGTTAATAATAGCAACTACCTCATTTAAAGCACAAGCAGACCCATCGTTATAGCATTCTCCTTGCTTCCAAGAAGAGAGGGCACAAAAGGCCAGTAGATCCCACTGAAAAAAAGAAAAACACTGGGAGGCCCTGAAGCAGTGCTCAACCAGACCTATGAAAGCCTCAGCATGGAGTTCACAGCATTTGCTCCACAGCTCTTGGGGTGCTTCCCAGAGGAAGGCATTCCCATCAGCCTTCACAGTTCACAAGTACAAAAACAGAGACACAAAGAGGAGACCCCTCTTGGTGCAGGCACCTCATAGCCTCAGGTAGACATATCCTGCAAAGAGCACAAGTGGTACAAAACATTTCCAGTCGCAGATGATCCTCAAGCATGTGCAGAACCGATGAGCAGCACGTGCACAGCAGCTCAAACCACAGTGCAGAGGAAGCACAGGCCACTCATTTTACATGTGACTCATCATTCAAGTAAAACAAAGTTAAGAAATATGACCAGTACTGAAAAACTAGCAAGAAAACATTAATGCCTTGAACCCTGTGTTCTCACGGGGATCTAAAAGCTTCAACATCTTAGTAAATATCAGACAGGACAGAGAATTGAGAAACTGTTTCCAACTCTTGCTGATGCCCATTTCTTTGAGAGTCCAGAGCAAACTCAGATGTTGTTTACTCTTAAATTTTGGTTTCCTAATCTTGAATTTCAATATTTTAATTGAAAATAATAGGAATTCCTTCCTGAATTAGAAGGATTACCTGAGAATATACTCTAAGCAAAGCTAATAACTGAAACAGAGCATGAAAGTTTTAAATACTAACATGAGAAAGACAAACAGTAAGATACAGAAAGCAGCAGCATTTCACCAGTCTTAGTGAAAGAAAGTACTACTTTGTAATGAACAAGTATCAGGGAGAAAAGGCAGGGGCACATACTAGTCATAACAATTACATTTAGAGTCTCTCTGTCGCTAGCTGTCACAAACACCAAAGAGGACTAGAACAGATTTATTGCTAGGCTGTTGTGTAGGCTAATCACTTATTCTAGCTGATAGTTTGAAATGTTTTGGATGGTTGATTTTGTCCTTTTACCAGACACAAAGTCATCAGCCACTATAGAGCATACAAACACTTCTTGGCAGATACAATATTCCCGATCAATTACCAGGCAGCAAGAGGACCTGGCTCAGCTGCACATCATTTCAGTTTTTCACCAGCAGATGGGACTTAGAGCATATTAGGATTTCAGCTAGTCATCATCCTTACGTATGATCCATCGAAAACTTCATTAGGAAAACCCAACAAAATAACTAAAAACATTGAAGAAACCTCAAAATAAAAAATTTTGACAAATACATTCCTATTGTGAGTGTCAGGAAGAATCTGATTTCATACAGAACAAAAACTGATGGAGAGACCAACACGAGCCTAATCAAAAGTCAGCTCAAATTCATGCAGTGAAGACCTACTGAATCAGTTTGTCATTCCTTTAGACAGCTATGAAATTTACTTTTATTCAACAATTAAAATTTAAAGCCATTGTAGTCTGACAAGCAGCAGCACAGGCTCCCTAACCCTTGTAGCCTCCATGCTCAGGACCCAGCTAAGGATGAGCAAGCATCTCGGCTCATTGCCTTTTCATTTCCACGACACCCTTGGCCTTCTTGAGAGCCTGCCAAAGGCAACAACAATGGTGTAAAATGTTCATAACCGCATACTGCACAAGACACCAAGCAGGAATCAGTTTATTAGTGTTGTCAATCTACTTCAATAGGAGCTGGGAAGTCTACAATGAAAGGCTTTGTTTCTTGACATGCTATGTGGCACCTAATTGTCAGGGTTACTTTTGCTCTCAGTATACTTTACTGCCAATTAAAACACAAATAGAAGAAGAGGCCCAGGAAGGAGAGCACACTGCACCAAGGTAGGATACATATTATTCTATTTTAAATGACTGTAGATATACAAGCGACAAGGAAATCTGTGAGGTTTACATTTTAGGAGAACGAATCAATCACCTTGTTGCTCAAGGAAAAGAAGGATTTAAGAGAACTCAAGTGGTATAGCTGAGGACATCATCTTTCAGTGCAGCCAGCACTGTATTATAGGCAGAGCAAATAAGAAAACTGTTCTTACTTACCAAAATCTGTATTTTTGATGCAAATTATTTGCAAAATAATTCCAGTTTAAGCGTGGAAAACACCTTTTGTATGCACTCTTGATTTAGCAACAAGGTTTTTATTTTGCTTAATTTGATCTTGAGCTTGATGGCCAGTTTGTCTTTTATAGTAAGAATAGATGCTCTGCTTCTCAGTCTGGACTACGTACTTCTATGCACTTTTGTTTCCCATGCAGGGAAATGAAGGATGCTTTTCCACTAATTTTCTTCTGCATCATTATAACATTACCTAAAAGTCATACAGTTAGGTATTAACCCATATTGATACCTTTTTTTCTCTTTTCATTAGAGGCATAGTTAAAAATAGTAGAAAGCAGATAGATAATAGTTACGTTATTGAATTTTGAATATAATGTAGTTGGATTTCAGGTTTTGTTTCTAGAAACTTTAGGAAAACTAAAGGTTTCAAGAATGCAAAGCATACAATGTTAGAACATAACAGAAGAGGAGTGAACGTCTTAAAATCCATACACAGCCAATTAACTTATATGGCACACAAATGATTACAGATGTTTCAAAAATGTAACCTTTTTCCCAGTTCATGTTTAGAATTCACACTGACAAAGTTCCCACTTCAAGTGCCAGCTGCTTTGAAAAAGCCTCCCAAATGGTGTGCACAGATAAAGCATGTGTATTTACATTATTTAATTAAGCAATGTTGTGTGTCTAAAGTTGTGAGAATAACTAAATCATCGATGTCTCAGGAGTATTGTGTGACATGCTGAGAATGGTTCTCAGTGCAGGCTTCACCCAGGAGTGCTGTATTTTCATTCCCCAGAAAAGTACAGCAACAGTAATCCTGTCTCATCATACTAATATTAAACAGCTGCAAATTATAAGTCCTTGTCTTTCATGTATCTTTATCTTGTTGTTTTGTGGGTTTGGTGGGTTCCCTGCCCCTCCTCTCAATAGCCACTATGGAATTGCATAGCATAGATGTATTTAGGCAAAAAGGTCATCTGGACCAACCTCCTGCTTAAAACAGAAGCAATCAAACCTTCTAGGACTGTCATGTCAGAGGGTATATCTTCCAGAGAGTGGTTGTGTCGCTGGGGGACACAGAAGGCTCCTCACTTCTCTGCAAACAGTATCTCAGTGATGGACACGTTTATTCCATGCCTTGAAAACTTCAGGGTGGGATTAAGTGATGCTAATGGGAAGTCCCACATCTAACGTGGGGGCGTGGCAGGGTGGAAGGGGAAGAAATAAAACAGAATCCCATTCTGTTTCATCCTGATCCAGTGAGAAGAGGAAGACAGCAGCCACATGAAGGAGCAAGAGGGAACACAGAAACCAAAGGCCTGTGTGAGGAAACCAATTCCAGCTCTCCAAACCTGATGTCATCCAGGGTGCAAATATCCTTCCACATAGCACTGCTTGGCCTCCCCTCTTCTCTATCACATCTCTGAGCTGTTTTACATATGATGCTGGTGGATGTACAGTATATATACCCACTTATGTGCCAAAAGGGTAGAGGCCCTTCAGGAGCGTAACTCCATACGATCAAGACAGAGCACATTTCCACTAAGAAACAACCTGTTGAAGGAAGGTAACCATTAGGTAACACCAACACAGTGACACAGTGACCACATGGGCATCTCCTCCCACCTGCAGTTTTCTCCTCCTGAGTGGCTTTCCTCTCTTTTGTACTGCACAGAGAATGGCAATATTTGGCCTAATAACCCATAACTATTAATAACAGCTCTTACAAATGCAAAAAAATAGTTTTTCCACATTTAGCATGCTGGTCTTGATGTTGGTCCATTTTTACTTTCATTTACAAAACTAAGCATTGTCTGGTGTATTAGAAATGACATTCATAATACTACTCGTAATGAACAGCTTAAGCTGGAAAAAACCTCCCGCTTCAGCAATAAATTATCTCCAAGAGTAATTTTCTCTCCTTACACCACAACACTACCATTTAAGAGAAATCATTGAAAGAGAATATTTCTGTAAAATCAGTTCTTTCTGCTTTGAAAAACAGAAGTCTCAGCTTCCCAGTGACATTTAACTCTTTATGAATGTTTCAGTACTTTTACTTATCATGTGAGTAGCGACTCATTATTTTATACAAAAGCTGTACTGAACTGGCACCACCTTTTGCACATCAGACATAACCATCAACAAAAGGTCCTTAAAAGTTTCTCATTTATTTCTTCTAAAAATCACCCTTTTGTACAGTGTGCATTTGATACAAGCATTTGATCATAACAGTCTCCCAAATACTGAATTCCTAAAATGCAGTCAGCTTTCTTTCCCGCTCATTCTCCAGGCAATTTGAACTATAAATGATTTTCATTATCAGTTGTCAAGTCTTCATACAGAAGAAAAGTCATAAAAAAACCCCTAAGAGAAAACACTGGAAAGAAACCCTGTGAATGAGAAAGACCATGATTTATTTTTGATAACAGAATGATTTTGACTCTAATATGCAGTTGCTATCAGCCTCTATGGTTGTCTCAAGGGTTCTATTTGGATTCTCAATTAAGCTAGTTTAATAAAGGCAGAGAAAGATCCTTGCAGTAATAAAACGAAAATGACAGCCCAAGCCAACAGTAAGTCTAGTCAGCCTTTTAAAATAAGAATATGTTCAGATCTGCTAAAGTAACTGTTTTATGATAAATAGATCTTATATTAAGATGATCCAAAAAAACAAAACAAAACAAAAAACTCCCCCCAAAAAAAAACCCAAAAAAAACCACAGAGCACACTTAGATATCCTTTCATTGTTTCCTTCAGATCATTCTATTAGCATTTACCTGACTGTAATTTGTAACATACTGTCTCTGA
The DNA here is from genome assembly GCF_001604755.1 of Lepidothrix coronata. Lineage (NCBI taxonomy): Eukaryota > Metazoa > Chordata > Aves > Passeriformes > Pipridae > Lepidothrix > Lepidothrix coronata. Next base: position 2,315,049 of record NW_016690215.1, read on the forward strand.
TGTACTTAAGCTGACAATAGGCTGTAGAAATCCTGGGGCAGTGTCATTGGCTGAAACATGCAGAGGCAGCTTACTGTCCCTTTCATGGGCAATAAGTTACTTCCCTTTTACTAATGGAAAAACCCAACAAAAATTGTAATCCTTAAGCTTTCTAAAGGTTATTACAATCCTTGGTTTATAGAGAATTTTACTGGCTAAAAGTTTCTTATTTCAAGTAGCTTTACAAAATTCAAATTATATCTGCATATAACTTACTCGCTAACCTACAGCTTGAAGTTATTTATTAAGATCTTGAAAAAATGTTTGCAGTGGAAACATAAGTTGAGCCTTAACTCAAGTTTTGGAAATTCAGTTGAAATTAAATAGTAAGGAGTCTGTATTTTTATAGGATTTTTACTTTCAACCTGTAATCTACCACACCTGCTTGAATTCCTTTCTAATCCTGTCCAAAGCTGACCTGTTAACATTTTATTGTTGTGTAAATCGTATTATTAAAATATACATTTGTGTTTTTCTTCACCTGTGAAGTCTGTTTTACAGATTGCAACATTTGTTATCTGTATGTTGATTTATATGCATAGGTTATAAAAATATATAGTTAATATAAATAACTTGAATACTATTTTAAGGATCAGAAGTATACTCTGTCACACAAAATGTGAGATTGGGAAGTGATGTTTTTGATCATTACTTTCTACACAGAACAAGAAACAGTTCTGGTTACAAAAAGGCTTACAGTGTATTAGAACAGGTGAAAAAGGATGGGAAAAGTGCCTATATTAGCTTTCGCATGTTATAGATGCAAACCTAAGAAAATTACAGCCTTATGTGCACGGAGAACCACCATTTTAGGGACCAAATTATGGCCCGGTGAAGTGTGTCCAGCTAGCAGGAAAACTCATTACTCACTTCTGAAAACTGAAGATGAAGTATTTGGCTCAAAGCCACCCTGAGAGCCAATAAAGCAGCCAGGTTGTGATCCATATTTCCCTCACCCCAGCCCAGCCTGCAGAGTCATATTATCTTCTCAGTTAAATAAAATATTGAATCCCAATTCCATTTGCTGCTCTTTTTTTTTGACTAAGCTTGCCTTTACAGTTCCTTATAACACAAACGCTGTAGATGAAGGTACTTCCAAAGACCTGTATACTAAAATATTCACCAGGTATGCTGCTGCTGTTCACTGTGTTGCTAGGGCTGAAAAATCCAGAATGGGTAAATTCTCCTGTTTGCTTAGCATTTTGTTGGGACACAGTGCCTACATTATATGAGTCAATTAAATGAGCCTGGGACTGTTCTCTGGCGCTGAGGCCAACAGGCATGGAAAAACTCACATTCACATTGTTAAATTCTCATGCCCTCTAAAACAGGCATAGTCCCTTGCAAAGATTATCCCTGGTTCATCCTAGTGCCCAAACCACACCTTGGAACAGGGAATACAGTGCTGGTTTCCAGGTCAGTCATGCCCAGGACCTTCCCCGTTAGCAGAGACCTGACTTGGTCTCCTGCTGACTCTTTCTTCAGAGGTGAATTTCTGTCCAAGCTAAAGAAAGATAATTTCCCTTGATCTCTATCTTCTAACAATACAGATGTATCGAATAGCAGCTGCATCAATGTAATAACTTGATTCCTGCTCAGTCACTAAGAAACTGGTTTCTTATCCACACCTCTTTCATAGGTCTGGGAGCCACAACCAGCTCTATGGTTTTCTGTATTTCCAAATTTAGGGAGAAAAGGGAGTTGTTCTGTAATATGGCCATTACTAATGGCTGGACTTTGTCCCAGTGTTTAGTTTCTCAAATCACAGAGACCCTAATTAAAATCACGTGTATAAAGGTAAAAATCCTTTTGATTTCAATGTGGGAAGAGAGGTATATACCAGATTTGATCTCACCAGCACCCTCCATAGACTTTCTAGCGCTCTGCATTTCCAGTACTGCTATTGAAAAAAAAAAAAAGGGAGCAGTGGGGAAAGAAAGAAAAAATATAAGAGACAAAAAAGAAAGACAGTTTTCCTCAATCTGTTAGGGACAAAGAACTAACATCCATGTGGAGAGAGACTGCTGTTTATAATAAACATACCTCCTAAAAGCTAATTACTTTCCACTTAACACAGCCGGAGTGACTAAAGTCACTGCCAAAACACACGGTACCATCTAACATAGGAACCACCTTGTGTAATCTGAGCATCCAAACAGGGAGAAAACAAAGTCCACACAGGATCTATGTCAAGCCACAAGCATACCAGGATTTTTTCAACAAATAGATGATTCCTGACAAAAGCCTATTCTCTGACTTTAGGCATTTTGAAATAATCAGGCTGCATACGGTGGTTATTGCAGCAAAACCAGGTGGCTGAGACTACATTCTCTTCTTCCAAGGTTCTCAATAGCTGGAAACCAAATGAAAACACACCAACATGAGTTGGTGACACATCTGAAAAGAGACATGTGCCATCACCTACAGAAAGGAAGATGGGGGGGAAAATTAAGCTTCAGTGTTACTCTCCTCACCCCAAAAACCAGCCCTCTGGTGAGGCAGTACCAGCACATGGTGCTCTGCCACGGGTGGCCTCTGCTCGGGTCTCTTGCAAGCTGCACCACACAGTGTAACTCTACATCAGGGAAAAAAGTGTTTTCTTCTACAAAGCCAAATTTTGGGGATGAAATGGTAATGAAAGTTCCTTCCATGGCTTTTCAAATCCAAACCATGGCAGGGAGATTTGCAGGGGGCATTACAGTTATAGTTATTTTTAATTGCAGCTAAATAAAGAGGAAGAGAGAAGACCAAAAAAAGGGGGGGAAAAGAGAAAACCTACATTTTTAATGGATTATGTAAATTAAAATGGTATTTGTATTCCAAAATCCTCAAGGCTTAGAAAAATATCTTAGGAAGGCTATACAAATCAAAGTTAATTATATAAATAAAAAGAATGCTGAACTGTTGTCTGACAGACATACAAAAAGCATGAGCAATGAACTTTTCTCAGTGGAAGTTTCATTAAAAATTTCCTTATAATTTAATTAGAATGATGGCAGGAAACTAATTCTGAGACAATTTTAATCTTAGCTTTAATTCCCTAATTGTTTCAGTGTTTGGGAACGTAAAGTACAACTGCATGGGGAAAAATACTCTGGCATTTTGAAAAGCAAAATAATTAATGCTTGCATTTTGAAAGTGAATACTATCCTCATGGTAGTTAGCAGAATATTTTGTAAATTCATATGGTAACATATATATGATGATATCAGCATATATGGCTAATTTGTAACTCACATCTGGGCTGTCACATCCTTCTAGAAATTATAAGAAGGAATCCCTTCATTTTAAAGAGAACCTTAGAGGGCAATGATAGTATATTTACACACTACATTTTATCCAAGAGTTAATTAAATTCATATTTACATTCAAAAGTAAAGTCAAAGCAACCACCAGTATACATAAAACATTGTCTTGATTGTGTGGTTTCACATCTCTTGTTTATAACACACTGAAGGTACAAAGCTAAATGTTTCACTCCTTTTTCTCTCTTCCTTTTATGTCTACCAATTTGTAGTTACAGCTTTTTTTATTAGCAGGATTTAGAAGAGAGAATTTGAAGTTATTTGCACCTAAAAAATTTTA